>NC_066581.1:458665015-459005622 GCF_024323335.1 Lathyrus oleraceus | reverse complement strand
ATGAATTCATCTGATCAAAACTGGGTCTCCCTAAACCCTATCTCCTACAAATTTTACCATATGAAAATGATTCCACAAGAAAACTTACTCTAAATAACATTCCAAACAACTTTCATGTTGAGATCTAGAGCTAGTTTTGCTTGGAAAATCATTTTCTATGTTGAAACATTATAGGTCATTTTGTCTAAACCCTAATTTGAAAGTCAACTTCCCAAGGCCATAACTTGCTCAATTTTTATGAGATGAAAGATTTACAAGTTGCACAATCAAATTCAATGTGTCTACTTCAACTTTAATGTTTGGAGTGGGAGCTAATTCAACTTTTTTGAGCATGTGATATGAGGCTACATTATAGGTCACTTTTGACCTATACCATTGATCAAGTGATTTTTCCAAACTTCTAAAATGCATAACTCTATCATTTCAAATCCAAATGACATTAAATTAGTGACCATTTTTAAGTTCTTTGAGAGAGCTACAACTTTGATGAAGACACTTTTCTCATTTGAAGCTCATATGAAAAGTTAAGCAAGGTGGAATATTGAGACATATGGCTTGACACTTAGAAAAATTTTGATATGTCAAAAATTTCCAAATTTCCACCTCAAGTTTCTTCATGTTCCAAGATCCAAATGAAAAAGTGTTGAACATGAAAGTTGTTCCTCTTGATCTCACCTTTCCAAAGAGCTCAAATCTATCCATTTTGGACAAGGAATGCATAGGCTGCGCATGGCTTGAACATGGTATCATCATATGGCAAGGATCAAACTTCAAATCTTCACACACACTTGCCTTGCAATCCAAGTTGGATTCAGACTCTCTCACACTCATTTATGGACCTAAGGCAATGATTTCATGGGTATGTATGCGCCTATGCACCCATGCATCATCAATGACCAATTTTGGAAAGTGATTTCAAGTGTGCAAATATCAATGGTTTCAGCTATAAATAGAGCCTCATATGCTCAACATTTCACACACATTGGTGCCGGCTTTGATCCCAAACCTCTAACCCTCACATTCCAAAGGATAATCCCGAGAATTTCACTTGAAATTGATTTTGAATTCTCACTGTTTTGAGATTGAAAACTCCAGGGATCCATGACCTTTTGAGCATTCAGTTCTTCTTCTGCAAGCATTTGGAGTGAGATCAAGCACGAGCCAAGGTAAGAACAGCTGAATCCAAACCTACATTGAAGGTATTTTCTTGAAATTTTTTAATCTCTTAGATTATCTCTAAATCTTGCTCAATTCTATTGATTCTTTGGTTGTCTAAAGTCCTACCAATGTAGGCAAGAATATTGAGTTGCTTTGAGGCCAAATTGAAGCAACTCAATTCATGTACCTCAAATTTTAACTCCATGTATCTCTCAATATACTTGGAGTTAGGATGAATTGAGGTCATATTCGTGCTCAGTGCCATTTTTACTTTGAAATCATGTCCTTCTTTTTAATTTTGGTGATGGTTATGACTGAACCAGTCCGACCAGGATCGTCGGAGAAGACGACTGACCTTTGGGTGCCGGTGGTGAGCTGGATGGTTCTGAGCCACATGATCCTTTTGAAATGAAATAATCTTGTGCGTTGGTTTGAATTACCAAGTTTGTGGCACGCTGACTAGGGCGTATCGTGGATTGCGCGCTTGTGGCCATTTGATCTGCCACCTCAATTAATGAGGGAGATCAAGTGGTCCACGTTTTTTCTGTTATTTTAATTTTAATTTTAATTGCTTTATTTTCATTAATTCATATTAATTTTACTATTGATCCAAAAAATATGAGAGTTTCACCAAAAAATTTCAAATATTTTCCTCTTTCATATTCTGAAATAAAATTAATTTTTGGATTATTATTAATATTTTTCATGACTTATTTGATTTTGCATTTGTTTTTAATTGTTTAAAAAATAATTTTAAATGTCGAAAAATTATGAATTTTTTTCTCCAAGGTCCTTTTGTAAGACCCTAATTTTGTCCCTAAGATCCCTCATGGCATCATAATATTGCATTTGCATTACCTCAAGGATCATAAGCATCTTGGTTCCCTTTGCCTTTGGGTGGGACTTCTTGTGAGTGGTTTGAGATCACCAAGCATGCTTGAATTGTATATTATTGCTTTTCTCATTTTTGTTTACTAACCAAAAGCATAAAAATATGTCACTAACATCTTTCGTTTGTAGCTTGAGCAATCACAAGGTCAAGAGCTTCAAGGAGATCCTTTGTGCAGAGACATGGTCAAATGAAGATGAAAGCAAACATGGTAATGGTTCCCAAAGCTCTCATCCATCAAATATGCCTCCCTAGCATCTCAATTCATCATTTTGATCAAAGCAAGTCAAAGGGTTTGAGGTTTGATCCCCAAAGAAACCCTAACTCATCTGTGCACCATAATGCCTTGCTCTTGAAGCAACCTCATCCCTTGATCAAATACAATCAAGGGAAGTTCTTTAATTCATCATTTAATGCATATTTGAACTTATTTTAGTGTCCTCAATCATCAATTCATCAAGATATGAGTCATGGACTTGAGAAGCTGATCAGTCAATTCATCTGACTATTTTGAAATACACTGAGACCTAACATTTTGTGTGTTGGTCAAATGGAGATAATCCCAAAATAATAAATGTTCTTAAGGACAATATGAACAATTTTCATGTTCATCAAAAATTGATTTGAATCATGGAAGATCATCTCCCATTCCAAGACATTATAGGTCATTTTGACTGAAACCCTAATTTTAGGTCAACTTCCCAAGGACATAACTCGTTCATTTTTTATGATTTTGAGGTGAGATCAAATGAATTAGAAAGAATAATATGTCTAATTCAAATGTTATGTTGAACAAAATTTCAAAATCTCAAAGGAAATACATGTGATAATGCAAGACATTATAGGTCCTTTTGGACCAAATGCATTAAAAGGCAAAAAAGTCCAACTTCAAGTGCCCATAACGCTTTCATCAAAAATCCAAATGATGAAAAATTTAAGTCCATTTTGATTGTCTTGAAGAGATATAAAACTTTGAGGTTAGAGGTTTCTTCATTTGAGGCTTGCATCATCAAAACAGAAGGGCTTGAACATTGGCCATATTTAGAAACTTTGCCTTTACATGTTTTGCACCTTGCACTTTAAACTCAAATTTCACCAATTTCCACACTTCAAATGGATTTTTGCCCAACATAACAATTGTTCCTTACATCAAAACCTTTCCAACCATTACTCACATGCTCATGTTTGGATTTGGCAAATGGTATTTTCAAAGAGGAGAAGTGTTTGGTTCAATTATGCATAACACCTCAAAATTCCATGCACAAGCAATTACCATTCAGATTACACGTCCATTTCACTTTGGTATGATTTCAGATTGCATTTGGCATTGAATTTGGGCCTTTTGAATGATCATGCAAGCCCATGAAATGAATGTCCAATTCCATGCACACGGATTGAATCACACTTGCCTTGCCTTTCCATCTATAAATAAGAGCTCCATTCCATTCAAACCTAATCCTTGAATCAACCTGAATTGCTGCAGAAATCAAAACCGAGCCACACCTAAAGGAACTATTTCAATTTTCTTCAATTTCTCAGATCTGAAATTCAACTAAATCAGGTTGAATTTCTAGATCTAAAGTTCCTAGACCTCTCTCTCACACTCCATTGATCTTCTGTTTGGCCAAAGGAAGCAAGGAAGCAAGCTCAAATCTCCAGAATTCAAGGTTGTTCTTCAACTGGTTTTCTCTTCGAAACTCATCACTCTTTGATCTATTTGCCTGGCCATTGTGTTTTCTGAAGTCCTCACTTGAGAGGCAAGTTAGTGGTAGCTTCAATTTTGTGTTTTATTGAACTGCATTTTTCATACCTGAATCTTCCATCTCAGATTTCTTACTCTATAGGAATCTTGAGTGTGATTCAAGGTTACAGAGGTGATGTACATCACCCCAGCTTTATTTTGATATAAGGATCGTGCAAAATGATGATGGTTTGAAAACCTGCAAATGTCACCGGAATCTTCATGCTCAACGGAGAAGAAGGTGGCTCCGGTGGCCGTCCATTTTCCAGAACAAGTCACAGTCGTTGGATCATGTGTCTAGATCTAATCAGGTCCATTGGATTTCATGACTTTATTTAATTCATTGTACTTCTCATTGACTGAGGTTCATGGTGCACGCGCTTGCCAATGCCATTGGATCTTCCACGTCATTTAATGAGATACAATCCAACGCTCCCTGATTTTTGGTTTTTTTTTCTATTTTCTGATTTAATTTCTTTTATTTCCATTATTTTCAAAAATTCATATCTTCTTCATTTTAAATCCAAAAAATATGGGACCAATTGTATTCTTCTCCAAATAATTTCTAGTTTCTAATTTTGATTTTTAATATTTTTTATTTTGTCATTTGGTATTTTTTGTGAATTTTCTCTTTTCTGGTTATTTTTAATTCATTTTAAATAGTTTTTGATATTCAAAAAATACAAAAATATTTTCCTAACCTATTTGAATGATGATGGATCTATGAAAAATATTCTCATCAATTTTTTTTATTGATTTGAGATTTATTTGAGATTTTAGTTCAATTAGGTTATTTTTGTCCATTTTTAATTGATTAAAAATAGTTTTTGACTTCTAAAAATGCTGGATTTTTTTGTTAAACTTTGTTTGACCTTGTTGAACTTAGGATAAATCACTTGGACCTTTCAAGGTTGATTTGAAGTGATTTTGAAGTTTGACCTTTCTTTTATTTTTAATTCAAGTTTATTTTAATATTTAAAAATGCCAAAAATATTTTGCTTATGGTTTGACCTCCAATCTTCATCTCATTTCTGATTTCTCATTATTTAACTTTGACTTTCAATGTCATTTGGTCAACCCATATGGATTGGTACATTTGATTTCACCTTATGCACTTTCTTCTTTCCATTATTCATCTCTTTCTTCTTCCTCTTATTTTTTTTCTTCTTTTTTTATCAATGAGTTAAAGGTTGATAAGTTAGCATTGATTAGGGAGGCTTAATCTTCCTTGATTCAAATCTAATTCATCTTGATCAATTGATCAAGTGAATGGCTTTGCATTAAGGATAGGTTATTTCCTAAATCATGCAAAGGACTTAAACCAATACAAGATCAATTCTCTTCTTCTTTTTGGCATGGCAAGTTGTTGGAACTTGGTTCACTAATCAAGACTTCTAACTTGTGTTGTTGCCTACATTATTATTGACCGGCCTTAGATAGTTGTGACTTCTACATAAGTCCAATTACGATTGCTTAACATAGCGCTAAATTTGCCTTATGGCTCACTAACTACTAACACTAACCATTAACAATTAACATTTACTTTTTGCACTTTACTTTTATGCAATTTACTATTCTTGTACATATTATTCATTTGCTTTTTTCCTTTGCTCACTTGAGCACATGTTTATGTTAATGCCATTTGCCTTTTGCTCACTTGAGCACATAATTGTGTATATATTATTGTGCTTGTGTTTTGTTTTGATTGTTGTGAACCAAAATGCAAAGAATTGGACAAAATGGACTTAGACTTTAGGACTTTCCCTATGCAAATTTGGAGTCAAAGAGCAACTAGGCATTGGGCCTTTAGAGTGCTATAAGAAGTAAAAGAGCAACTAGGCGTTGGGCCTTTAGAATGCTTAAGTTTGAAGATGAACATTGAAAGGACCATATTCTAAACTCCCTCTTGTCCATTCTTTGATTGTATTATAGAACCTTTTGATGTGTGTTTTCTTTGTGCTAGGGATTCCCACTTGAGCCAAATTGAGGAACCATTACCATGAGCCTCTAAAAGAGAGAGATACAAGATACATTGAGGAGTCTTTCCAAGAGTTCATTTGATTGTTGATTGCTTGAGTTTATGCTTTGTTTGCTTGCTTATTCCAAAGGATGGGAGCTACTTGGATCATCACTATGATCTCAAGAGAGGAACTCCATTGTGGTTTTGTTTCTTATCCCTCACCTCTTTGCTTTACTTAGGACTTTAGCCCTTCTTCTTCTTCTCTCCACTCTAACCCAAGCTAAAACTTTTGTGCAAACATCTAACACTTGTTTTTCAACATTAGAAACCTAAGCCTTATGCTTTTGATTTTCAAACTTTCTTTTCATAATACTTATTTTGAATTGAATCTTTAAGTCAACTTTGACCAAGTTTTGTACATACTTTTCATTGGTAAATATAACCCATTCAAATGCTTTTGTGGTTTCAATGGCCACTTTCTTAATCAATTTTTCATAACCTTTAGCTATTAGGTTTGAGTTATCTTTGTGGTAGATGTAATACTCACCCATATCCTTAGTGATGGACAATGAGTCTTCCATGCTTATTATAGGGTTAACCCCTCACTAGCATGTTGAAGCTATCCTTACATGGTGGATTTGTGGTTTAAGTTGAGTTTTCTCCCTTTGATAACAAAAGGCCTTAAGGCTTTCGGACCAATCAATTCACCAACTTGTTTTGAAATTTTTACCCCGAACTACGAGGTTTTGATCCTAATCTTTTTTAAGATGGTACGTATTTATCCATCCAAACACAAAATGTAAATAAATTTGTATATTCTCTTCTCATCCCCTCAATCATGTTTGCACAAACAAATTGTCACAAAACAACAACCTTACAACAAGTATGAAAAGGGCTCCCTAGGAGTACCTAGGATGTTTTGGGTGCCTAACACCTTCCCATTGCATAACCAACCCCCTTACCCAGATCTTTGATTCTCTTTTACTAGTTTTTGTTAAAACTTTTAGATTTTTGTTCGCTTTCTAACTATTCCTTTGGATAAATAGAAGTGCGGTGGCGACTCGACTTGTATGATTTACCTTGGATTTAGTCAATATCTCTAATGGTAACGAATACCCCGCTACACCTTTGACCTTGTTTGACCTATGATAAATCTCATGGCTATTTGTTTGGTGTTTTGATAAGGTTTTAGGAATTGGACAAACTATATTTAATTTAAATGCACTATTTTAGTATTTTAAATTTGAATAAATGCCAAATAATTTTGTTGACCAATTGTGATGACTTGTTGGTGTTTGACTATTGTTTTTGGGCCTTGGTCAAGGTTGATTTGACTTTGTTGAGTTAATATCATTGGATTTAGGGTATTGATGGAATGTACATTCCACCTCCCAAAATGAATGAATGATATTAATTTGGTAAAAGTCCTCCTTTGATCAATTTGAGTTTTCATCTATTCCCTTCCCACTTCATCTCATTCCTCTTCTTTATGTATTCATTCCATTTGGCCTATGATATCTCAAAGTCCTAATGCTAGTTGATTGAAAAATTAACATGAGTATGGATGAGATTAGGCCACACCTTTTGCATATTCTTTTTGTGTGCGGTATGTTTCATGAGCATAGTTTATAATATTATGTCTCTAACATGCATTAACACCAAAATTCTATTGCCCGGTCTCAAATAGTTGTGACCTCTACATAAGTCCAATTACGATTGCTTAACATAGCTCTAAATTTGTGACATAAAAGGCATAAGCATTCTAGTTAATGAGATTGTAAGTCTCCCCTGTTTCATGGTATTGTGTGGAAACTTGGCCTTCTTTCCTTCCTTTGAAAGATGTTTTGGTTCAAGGATCCATGCTTGTGATAAGTGGGTTGAATGTTATCCAAAGAATGTCTTAAAATGAAAAGCAAAAGCAAAACAATACTAACTTCTAACCTATTAACTACTAACATTTAAATTCAAGCCATTTACCTTAATACAATTTACTTTTAGCATTTTATTTCATTTGCCATTGTTCATATCATTCTAATTTGTTTATGTTAATGCAATTTTCACTTTATCCATTTGGACCATATTGTGTGATATATTTTGTTTGTGTATACTTTGTTTGTTTATGTGGTCTTTGACCATTAATGTACATAATAACAACAAAAACCCTAAAAAACTTTTGTGTGGACTGTTGGCTTGATCTTGGACAAATGGACTTAGAACTTAGGCAACATTCCTATGCTAAAGGACTTGGTCAATGCCAACTTATTGAGAAACCAAGTGCTTACAATTTGAGACTTCATCTGATACATCATTCAAGATCTCTCTAAGTTCATTAGCAACATGATCATTGTGAAGCTGTTATTTTGAACCTGTGTTGCATGAGATACCTTGAAGAAGATCATGGAATGGATAAGCTTGGATGTGGCAATCTTTATTTGATGCCTTGCTCTTCAAGATAACATAATTGTGCATTTGTGTGTTGCTTGATTTTAAAAGTCCAAGGGAATTCTGGGTTTCTATTGACATTCTTGCCTATTGGATTGCTACCCATTTGGTCAGATCTTTCCAACTCTTAACTTTTAATTTTGTGCATAGGATTAGTCTCCTCATCTTCTCCCCACTCTTTAATTTCAAAATATCTCCCTCCATTTTTCAAAATCTTCTTTGTATGAACTTATTTTGTTCTAAACATTGACCACTTTGCAAAAAGATAGAAACTTCGGCCTTATGCCAACGCATTTTCAAACTTTTTTTCTTAAATCAAATTTGTAAATAAACTTAACTATACTTGACTTAAATTTTTTTAAAAAAAGCCAAAAATAAATAACTCATTCAAACCATTTTAGGCCTTGGTGCCTTTCAAATTTAATTTTTGTTAAAAGCAATGCATCCACTTTGAAATTTGTATCACGAACTACGAGGTTTTGATCCCTCATTTTTATATTGGTAGGTAGGCACAAGACCGAAGGTCTTGTCAAACAAAAATATATAATTAATGAATTCTTTTCTCATCCCCCATTCTATTTGTTTGTAAACATCATTTTGTATCAAATACATATGCACACAAAAAGGGCTCCCTAGGAGTACCTAAGACACTTTGGGTGCTAACACCTTCCCTCTGTGTAACCAACCCCCTTACCTGTAATCTCTGACATTTTATTAGTTTTGAATTGAAAATTTCTTACTTTTTGGGTTTTGTTCGTACTTTTTCCCTTGGAAACAATAGAAGGTGGCGACTCTTGTTATTTGATCTCTAGCTTATCCATAACTTGATGATCATGAATTTACCGCTACAAGCTCCCTGTCACAATATTGAAAAATGCTATCCTTTGAAACATGAGATTCAAAAGTTAATTAAGAGCGGCATGGTGTCCTTTGAGGACAAAACACACAATGTTAAAGCAAATTCGGTGCCCCCTCATGGCAATGCCTCTATGAATATGGTGGACGACTGTCCTGGTGAATTTACAGCTTATGAAGTCTGTCACATCCGGGGATCGTTGGTGGAAATTAATTAAGATATATGCTTGGTTAGTGAGCATGAACATGACCATGACGATTGTGTTATCTACAACGTAAACCCTCAAGGATGTGTGGTAGTCAAGAGGGACATTCAGATACTGATGGATGAAGGTCTAATTCAAGTCAACCAGTCCCGAGATTGGGATGATGATGTGAATGTTATAGTACCAGTGTTCAAGACCTCCGAGCGGGTAGTTATTCAGTTTGATAGTAACAGTAGCAATAATGTCAATAGATCGGTATCACTGTTGGTTATACGGTTAACATGCCCCATCCCCTATTCATCCAATAAACGTGTACCATATAAGTACAATGCCATTGTGATAGAGAATAGGCAAGAGGTTCCTCTTCCCACCGTAAATTTTGTGGTAAGCATTACAGATGTAGTGAAGGTGACTCGCAGTGCTCGTGTTTTGGGTCTTATTCCTCAGAGAGTTGTGGAAGATGTTACAGTGGGTAAAAAGATAGATGTTCATGTAGTTGATCCGATTAATGCTCCAAATTGTCTGTCTGGCGAGTCCAGCGTGTTGAATATTAATGATGATGATGATGAGGTTCTACGTTTGATTAAGAAAAGTGAGTTCAATGTTGTGAAGCAGCTGCTCCAAACGCCATCAAAAAATTTCGTGTTGTCATTATTGATGAACTCCGAAGCACATAGGGAGGCTTTGCAGAAAGTGTTAGAGAAAGCTTATATAGAACATGATGTTATTATGGATCAGTTTGACCATATTATTGCCAATATTACTTCTTATAATAACTTAAGCTTTTGTGATGAAGAATTTTCGGAGGAAGGTAGAAATCACAACTTGGCGCTCCACATTTCAATTAACTGCAAAGAGGACGCTTTGTCCAATGTATTAGTTGATACTAGTTCATCATTAAATGTGTTGCCCAAGTCAACATTGGCAAGGCTGTCATATCAAGGAGCACCAATGAGGTACAATGGTGTTGTGGTTAAAGAATTTGACGGTTCCCGAAAAACTATCGTTGGAGAGGTGGACCTTCTAGTGAAGATTGGTCAGAGTGATTTTCAAATTACTTTTCAAGTAATGGACATTCACCCAATCTATAGCTGTTTGTTGGGAAGGCCATGGATCCATGAGGCTGGTGCCGTTACTTCAAGCTGCATCAAAAGTTGAAATTTGTTAAGAACGACAAGCTTGTGGTTGTTGGTGGGGAGAAAGCGCTTCTAGTAGGCCATCTGTCATCCTTCACCTATGTGGAAGCCTAAGAAGAGGCTGGAACTCTGTTCCAAGCTTTGATTAGTCTTGATGAATTGAAGACTGGGGCATCCATGTCTTCTCTGAAAGATGCACAAGAAGTCATCTAGGCTAGCAGCACCGACAAGTGGGGTTGTATGGTAGAAATTGTTGAGAACAAGAACAAAGCGGGGCAGGGAATTTAGCAAGGGTCATTCAACGCCAATGTCAATGCTATGCAAAAAGTTTTCCGCAGTGGAGGGTTCATTCACAAGGATGATCAACACTCAGGTGCTATTATTGAAAACGGTGATGAAGACGAAGCTTGTGCCAACTTTATGACACATGGCCAAACTTGCAATAATTGGGTTGCTGTAGACATTCCTGTCATTGTAGATTGTTCAAAGTAATTTGTTTTATTGTTTTAAGAAAAAACCTTCTCCTACGCCTAAGGGAGAAGTGAAACATTGTTGGGCATTTTCATTATTATCATCAATAAAATACAATTTTATTCATCCACGTCTTTGATGTTTTATTTTTACGTTTTGCTTTTCTGAAAAATGGTAATCACAAAAAACATAAATAAGCAATAATTTTTCCCATATCTGCATAATATTTGTTTGCACTCCATTTCTCAAAAATCAAAATATCAAATCATTATGCAGGTTGGTTCTCAAACCCGTTGAACGTAATGAACATACTTCCTCTCCAAACTTTGATTTCCATGTGTTTGAAGCTGAGGAAGAGAATGATGATGAAGACGTGTCTGATGAATTGTCCCGTTTGCTAGTGCACGAGGAAAGAACCATTCATCCATTTGAAGAGCAAATTGAATTAGTCAACTTGGGTTCTGAGGATGGTGTGAAGGAAGTCAAAATTGGGTCTCAACTGTGTCTAGAGCTTAAGAAGGGCTTGGTTTATCTTCTCCGTGAATACTCTGATGTGTTTGCTTGGTCCTATCATTATATCCCAGGTATGGATTCTGATATTGTGGAGCACATATTGCCTTTGAAGCCAGAATGTCTGTCGGCAAACAGAAATTGAGAAGAACTCATCTCGATATTGTAGTGAAGATTAAGGAGGAAGTGCGGAAGTAAATCGATGTTGGCTTTCTTGTTACCACAGAGTATCCATAATGGGTGGCCAATATTGTGCTTGTTCCTAAGAAGGACGGAAAATTCCGCATGTGCGTTGACTATAGAGATTTGAATAAAGTCAGTCCGAAAGATGATTTTCCTCTGCCACACATTGATATACTGGTAGACAATACTGATAAATTCAAAGTAATTTTGTTTATGGATGGATTTTCTGGTTATAATCAAATTAAAATGGCACCCAAAGATATGGAGAAGACCACATTCATTACACCTTGGGGAACACTCTGTTATTGAGTGATGCCTTTAGGTTTAAAGAGTGCTGGTGCAATATACTAGAGAGCCATGCCCACTCTTTTACATGATATGATGCATAAAGAGATTGAGGTCTATGTTGATGATATGATTTCTAAATCAAGAGATGAAGAAGATTATGTTGAGCATTTGTTGAAGTTATTCCAGCGTTTGAGGAAGTACAAACTCCGCTTGAATCCCAATAAGTGTACTTTTGGTGTTCGCTCTGGTAAGTTGTTGGGCTTTATTGTCAGTGAGAAGGGTATTGAAGTTGATCTTGCCAAGGTTAAAGCAATACAAGAGATGTATGAGCCCAAAACTGAGAAGCAATTCAGAGGTTTTCTTGGCCTCTTGAACAATATTTCGAGATTTATATCGCATATGACTACCACATGTGCGCCAATATTCAAGCTCTTTCGGAAAGATCAGTCTTGTGATTGGACCAAAGATTGCCAGAATGCTTTTGACAGTATCAAAGAATATCTGCTTGAGCCTCCGATTCTGTCTACGCATGTTGAAGGAAGACCTATGATCATGTATTTGACTATGCTTGAAGAGAGTATGGATTGTGTTCTTGGTCAGCAAGATGAATATGAGAAGAAAGAATATGCAATTTACTACCTCAGTATGAAGTTCACCGGCTGTGAGTCTCGGTATTCTATGATTGAGAAGACATATTAAGCATTGGCTTGGGCTGCTAAGCGTCTGCGCCAGTATATATTAAATCATACAACTTGGTTGATATCCAAAATGGATCAAATTAAGTACATTTTTTAGAAGCCTGCTTTAACTGGGAGGATTGCCCGTTGGCAGATGTTGTTATCTAAGTATGATATTGAATATCTAGCTCAGAAAGATATTAAAGATAGTGTCTTGGATGACCATTTGGCTCACCAATCCATTGAAGATTACCAGTCAATGCAGTATGACTTTCCTGACGAAGAGATTATGTATTTGAAGATGAAAGATTGTGATGGACCATTGCTTGAAGAAAGGCCAAAGCCTGGTTCCCATTGGGGCATGGTATTTGATGGAGCTGTTAATTTGTATGGTAATGGAATTGGGGAAGTGATAGTTACTCCTCAAGTAACTCATTTTCCATTTACAACTAGATTGACCTTCAAATGTACAAATGATATGGCTGAGTATGAAACTTGCATTATGGGGCTCGAAAAGGCCATTGATCTCAGAATTAAATATCTTAACGTCTATGGAGATTCAACTTTGGTTGTTAATCAGATCAAAGGTGAATGGGAGACGAACCAACCTGGTTTGATACCGTATATAGATTATGCAAGGAGGATTTCAACTTTCTTTACAAAGTTTGAGTTTCATCATATTCATTGATATGAAAACCGGATGACAGATGCTCTTGCAACTTTGCCTTCCATGATCGTGGTGAAGTTCTGGAGTGAAGTACCCAATCTAATTGTGATGCGTCTTGATTGGATGGCTCATGCGCTTGTTGTTTAAGAAGTCAAAGATGAAAAGCCATGGTATTATGATATCAAATGTTTCCTCCAAAGTCAGATTTACCCGTCTGGGGCATCTTTAAAAGATAAGAAGACTTTGATAAGACTAGCTAGAAACTTCTACCGGAATGGTGATCTGCTTTATAAGAGAAATTTTGGTATGGTTTTGCTCAGATGCATGGATAGACACAAAGTAAACCTATTGATGACTGAAGTCCGTGAAGGTTCCTTTGGTACTCATTCCAATGGACATGCTATGGCAAAGAAAATGTTGAGAGCAAGTTACTATTGGCTAACAATGTAATCTGACTGTTGCAAGTTTGTGAAGGAATGCCACAAGTGTCAAATTTACACGGATAATATTCATGTTCCTCCGACACTTTTGAACGTCATTTCCTCTCCATGGCCCTTCTCCATGTCAGGAATTGATATGATTGGCATGATTGAGCCCAAAGAATCGAATGGACATCGTTTAATTTTAGTGTCTATTGACTACTTCACAAAGTGGGTTGAAGCGGCATCGTATGCAAATGTGACCAAGCAAGTTGTTGTAAGGTTTATCAAGAATCATATTATATGTCGTTATGGTGTGCCAAGATCATTACTGATAATGGATCAAACTTGAATAATAATATGGTGGAAGCTCTTTGCAAAGACTTCAATATTGCACATCATAATTCTTCTCCCTACAGACCCAAGATGAATGAGGCTGTTGAAGCTGTGACTAAGAACATCAAAAAGATTATTCAAAAGATGGTTGTGACATACAAATATTAGTATGATATACTCCCATTTGCTTTGCATGGGTACAATACATTCATCTGCACTTCAACAGGGGCTACCCCTTTCTCTCTTGTTTATGGCATGGAATCTATACTCCCCATAATGGTTGAGATCCCATCATTGCATGTGCTAATAGAAGCCAAGTTGACTGAAGTTGAATGGTGCCATACCAGATATGATCAATTCAATTTGATTGAAGAAAAGAGATTGACTGCCTTGTGTCATGGTCAGTTATATCAGCAGAGAATGAAGAAAGATTTTGATAAGAAGGTCAAGCCTCATATGTTCCAAGAAGCTGACCTCGTGCTCAAGAAGATTTTATCATTCAAACTGGATGCTAGGGGCAAATGGACTCCTAATTATGAAGGCCCATATGTTGTTAAGAGAGCCTTTTCAGGCGGTGATTTGATTCTTACAACTATGGATGGTGAAGAGTACACACGTTCTGTGAATGCCAATACAGTCAAGAAATACTTCGCCTAAAAAAGAAAAGAACAACTCGCTAAGTTGAAAACCCGAAAGGGCGGCTTAGGCAAAAATGAGCGTCTCGGTGCATTGAAAACCCGAAAGGGCGATCTAGGAAAAAGTTAGAGACATAAAACATAAAATTATCCCGGTAGATTGAGTACCATACCTTGGGGCAATCTAGGCAAACATTAGGGATTATGGCAAGTAACTGCATCCGGACGGTCCTGATCTTTGGCGCCGTTTTGAAACAGTCATTTGGTTCTGATTTATCATTCTCAATCGAAGACAAAAGCACAATGGATTTCAAAGTTGGTAAGGAGAGTAGTGGTCATTATATTCAATGTAGCGCTTTTACATGTAAATTACCATTTTCAACTTTTGTAAAGATCCATGGAGTCACTCCATTTGCGGACTACCATTCTATTAAATAAAGTTGAACTTTTATCCAATTATTTCTATTCTTATTTGTTTTTGTTTTAAAGTTGAATTTTTATGATGATAATTTTGAAATAAATAAATCAATGAATAAATATTTTTCTTCAATAATAAATCATTTACTTTAAAAACATCGTAATAAAAAAGAAATGTCAACAACAATCGAAGAACGGTGAAGTCTTAATGTGTGAAACCTTGTTCTCTTCCCCAAGCAGTTCATTGGTGATTTTACCACTCCAAAAGTTCATCATCTATCTCTAGTAGAACTGATGTGTTGATCTGTTTATAGTTAATCATTTATCCCCACCTGAAGATTTATGATCTTCATTTGCATTTGTTGTTGTGAATGAACCCTGGATATTCGTGAAACCTTTATTTGGTTTCCATATCACCAACACCTTTATTTGGTTGTTGCATAACCGTGGCAGTTCCTCCCATGTGTGAGTTTGCGGATCCGGTTGATATATCTTTTGTACCTTGGAATTGGTTTATTTCTCAATCTCCAAGAAGATTCTGATGATTGTAGTTTTCCTTTAGAGGAATGTGTTGATGATTTTGCACCCTCGTGTGGCCTTTGATTTGTCATGGCAGATTGTTGAATCCCTAGTGAAGCCCTACAGAGTTGACCTGATTCCTCAGCGGTTTGCCTAATTCCTCACTCGGAGTGTTTACCTCTTGTTGTGATATGGATCCCCGGTGGAGTTCCATTTTCTGATAAAAGTTCTCTTACTTCAGACCGTATTTGATTCTGATCAGTATTGATGTTGTCCCCTGTAGGGTTGTCTCCCATTTGATATGGTGTTAACCTAAAATTCCCTACAATGTTGACTTGTTGCTTTGAAATATATATATATATATATATATATATATATATATATATATATATATATATATATATATATATATATATATATATATATATATATATATATATATATATATATATATATATATATATATATATATATATATATATATATATATATCAGCTTGAGATTTGGATCCTCAGTAGATCCTTCTTATCCTCATCATATCGGTTGATATCCTCAGCAGTGCTTTCGTCCTCCATGAAGTTGCCAAGCTGTATTTTCTCTTCCCCTAGAGAGTTTGAGTTTTTAGAAAGATCTTTGTTAATCTTGGCTTATCCCCTACCATTATCTCCTCCTCTTTTGAGAGTCGAGTTTGAGTTAAATTTTTTTGATATGGATATATATATATATATATATATATATATATATATATATATATATATATATATATATATATATATATATATATATATATATATATATATATATATATATATATATATATATATATATATATATATACAGAGAGAGAGAGAGAGAGAGAGAGAGAGAGAGAGAGAGAGAGAGAGAGAGAGAGAGAGAGAGAGAGAGAGAGAGAGAGATAGATAGATAGATATTTCATTGCCTCAGAGTGTTGAGTTTTCAGTAGTGTTTGGTTGGATGCATATTCTCCATGCCTTTCCCCAGTCAGAGTTGAATTTATTTTGGGCTAGGATTTTTATCCTTGATGATTTAGATATCTCCAGTTGGTGCTCCCTTCTTTTTGAGTTTAGCCGAGTATCTAGTTGTGATGATTTAGATATTCATGTCTATATCCTTTGTGCTCGTATGTCGGTATAAACATATACGTACTCATGCATGTTCATGCATAAACATAACATCAGATATTTCATTGTGCATTTTGTCACAATGACCTTTTATTCAAATCACCATGCTTTGGTGATATTGTTTCCCATGCAGATTTGGGGTGTCTGTCCTCCCTCAATTGTAGAGTGTCAGCCCCTTAACCGGAAGGAGTTTATCATTTCTTCTTCCCCACTGAGTTATTTCCTCGTGGATGATTATTATTTCAGTTTCCTCCCCAGTTTATTATCTGGATGGAACCACTCCCCTTGATTTATATTCTCATTGGGTTGAGTCTTGTTTGACAGTTTCTATCTAGTTCTTACCTAGATAGATCTTTTGGTTCCCAAGAGTTTATTACCTAGTAACTAGTAATATCCTTCTTGATGTTGAGTACTTTACCTGTGTTAATTTACCCAGTAACTGGTAAAAGGTAATTTACTTCTTTGATTTCTCCAGTGGATTCGTTTTCGTTTCCCCAGCAAGTCTATCCTTGATATGTTCACTTTAACCGGTGACGAATATTCTTCCTGTTTTGGTTTTCTACCCAGTAAAAAAGTAGTTTTAAATCCTATTCTTTCCCTAGAGAGTCTATCCTTGATATGTCCACTCTAACCGGTGACGTATTTTCTCTTCTTTTTGGTATTCTACCCAGTAAAAAGGTAGTTGTAATTCCTATTTGCGATCTTCTACCCGGTAACCGGTAGTTATAAATCCTATTCTTTTGGTAGTCTATTGATCGTGTGACTTAGTAAGTCTATGGGAATTGTGACTGCAAGTGCACAGTCGTATCACGTAGTTTTAAAGATTATCGAACCCACAAGGACTAATAATCGAACGTATCATTATCTAATGTTACTATGTAAATCTAAGGCTGATGATCGTTCTAAGATTGGAGGGATAAAGAGAAATAACTATAACGTAAACAGAATATTAATAAAGATATTTAATAAATGGATATCGGTATGTAACGCATCAAACTTCGGGGATTCGATAGATAGTTGGTGTAATCTTATTGATCAAAATATTCTTCAGTAGAAATTATTTATAAAAAGGACTTGGTCTTACACTATCGTTTTATTGACTCTGACCATACTCTTAACCCTGAATGCTTGGCTCTCGCAGTCTCATTTTGAATTTAAAAGTAATTTTTGAATATAAATAAAGTCTAATTAATCCTAAAGCGCTCTTGTTGTGTTTAGGATTAATGCCTAGTTTCAGCTATCTAGTTAAAATCTCAAACTCGCGTTCTTATTGACCGTAACCTTTGATTGTTTTGTACTCTCATACGAAAAACAATTTTGAAAACAACAAGAAACTAAAATCGGAAAAGTAAATTTTATAAAAGCCAACACCAATTATTTACGAATCCCGTCGTTTTGACGGTCTTTACATACCTGTAACAGACATTGTATTCAGACAATCAGGCATACAATAAGGCATAAATAATTAAAATGATAATTAAAATAAAACATGTAATATAAATCGAGAACTTGAAATAAATCCTGATTCTTCGAATTAAACAATGCCGACAAGCTTTGGCAATTTAGTACACCGTTACAATCGAATTCAAATGCGTAAACAATAAATTGCAATAGTCCCCGATGTGGAGAGTCTATTTCTTTTACAAAGTAAGAAATTGCCTAAGAAAACTAAATAAAAGAATCTGAATGAAAAAGTGCACCCCCGTGAAAGGAAACCGACCCTCCTTTATATACTTTCCACTTCCCTAGATTGTAGCATTCGTTGGTTGAAAAGGTAAGTGGAAGTCATGGCTAAAATTGTGGAGGTCGTGGCTAAAAAGGTGGAGAAAAAATAGGGGAGACCGGGTTGTGGCAATCTTCGTGGCGAGCGCCACTTTTTGAGGGATGGGCGCCACCACTTCCTTGCTTTGTGGTGGGCGCCACCACTCCTTTTAGGTCATGTGGCGGGTACCACACATCCAAGTGGTGGGCGCCACATGCCCATTTGTTATGGTGGGCCCCGTGCTCTCTATTTTTCTTCATTTTCTTTTCTTTTTCTTTCCTTTTTGCTACTTTCCACTTTGCTTATTTATACATCTTTTATTCGATAAATACCTGCAATAAACATAAAATACTGCGTAATAATAAGTGTTTATCAAGTAAAAAGCAATGCATATGAAGCCAAATATACGATACGTTTTCGCGTTATCAAACTCCCTCATACTTAAACCTTTGGTTGTCCTCAAGCAAATGCTGCGTATATAAATAAAAAATTTAGTAGTATCGTTGCAGCATAAAGTATCAAGACTCGTAAAAGACACAATTGCATTCGAATACTCATTCTAGTCTATAAAATCTACTTTGGTCAAAAATTGCATTAACAGGTACTCACTTCCACACTAAGGGTATCGTTGGAACACATAGTCATAATAATGCAACCATAAGTCTCCCTCCTATACAAACAAATATGAATCATGTCGTCATGCCTAAGCCTACCTTACTAAACCTTACTTTTATCCTTTTTCATTCTGGCGCAATCACATTAAGCCCGTTATCCTTTCACATTCATAGCAAGATAATCTTTTAGTGACTGTGATCTCATCATTATTTCTTTCTTTCTTTTTTGCACTTTGGCTCAAATAACAGTTAAAGATGGTTATACCGTTGGGCTAAATGATCGGGTGAGGGTCACCTAACTTAGAAGGGGTAACTTTTTTCATACATTTCGTCAATCTTTTTCTCTTTCAAGCCTGAGATCATACACTTATTTGCATCGACTTCTCGCGTAGTATGTGCTTCGGATGGTCCTGAATGCTAGATAAACTACTTAAGGAATATTAAAGGATGGAATTTAAGGCTATGGCATGACAAGTACTCAAATCGATCTTATAGTTGGGAGATTTAAGGTTTTAAAACGATACCGATCTTATAAAGTTTTTCCAAATCTCTACAATTCAACCTCAGTTTTATTTATAGGTTAGAATTTTCAAAAGATGTGTTGTATCTCTAAGTCTAGATTTTTGCAAAAAATGTTGTATGGCTTAAGCGAATAGGAGAATTAGTAAATAATGGAAACCACGCCTAAAGACTCGACAACACATTGATATTTGACTCGACTGGCACTTAACAAAAATAACAAAAGAAAATAACAATAACAATAATTTAAATCTACCTAGAAAGCGATAAAGGAAAGTGGTAAAGCTTCCTCCCCCACACTTAAACCTTGCATTGTCCCCAACGCAACGACATTAGATAGGAAAGAAAGATAGAACTTGGGTAGCGTGCTACTGGCGTCTTTTGCCACGTGTTCATGCGTGTCCACCATTCCCAGGATGGTGAGGTGGCGCGTAGTCTTGTAGATCTTCCAAACGCACTATCAATGTTGTCATTTCATCGATCAAGCCAGACATGTTCCGTTCGGTTCTGAAAGCGTAGTCGTGTTGATCATGCTGCATATGGCGAAGTATTTGCAACATTTCTGTTTGTTGAGCTTCCATGTTTTGGATTTGTAGGTCGTGCTGAGCGTCTAGTTTGCTACGCCACAACAGTTCAACATATATCTCATCAAGAGTGGCTGATGCCACATTTATTCTTCTGGGTCTTTGGCTGGAGGATGCACCTGCAACATTTTTAGGTGGCATGTGTATGGTGTGTGGGTTAGTAGCGGGAGCAGCTTGCTCCGGAATATAATCCTCGTCGGTGTCCCCACCAGCAACTACATTCTCAAGAATGTGTGCGGGGTCCTGGTTAGGCACCGATAACAATAGTTTTCCGGGTTACGCACATCTGTGTGAGTTGGATTTGGAGGATGAAATCTTGTAACATATTATTTTCAATTATTAGATTAAACTTACCGTCTCTCCTTTGTTTTACCAATTTCATGCTCCTCGCCATATCAATGTCTATGACATGACGCGGGAGCAGGGTTAGCCGGGAGAATTTTTCTTCGAGTCCTAGGACTCTGGCTATAGAGGTTATTAAAACTCCAAAAATAACCGGTCCTCTCTTCACATTGACAATGGCCTGCATGTGAGAGAACATAAAAGGGACGGTATTCACCTTTTGTGGCAGAAAAGTGGCGAATAAATAAAAGAGTTCTTTTTCGTTCACCTTGTTAGAGTTTGCTCGACCAAAAATGGTGGATGCCAATATTTGGCGGACATATCGAATAGCCGGGTTGTGAATTAAAGTGGCTTTGTTTCCCTCAAAACTATGGGTTATTGTACCTGTTATTACCCTCCAAAATGGTTGAAAGGCGTGTTGCAAACCCTCAGTATCTGGGACCTCACTTACTACGCCATCCCCATGGGGAAATTATAACAGGTCTGCGAGTTGGGAAAATGTAAAGGCATATTCAATGTTGAACTAACGGAACTGGACAGTCCCACTGGAACAATTTGTGTTGGGTGTGGGACTAAAAATTAATGAACTTAGGAATTCTAGTGTTGATTGAGCATAGACAGGGTCCTTAAGAGATAGGAAATAATTTAAATTTAAAGTGTCTAGCATATAATTGACACTATCTAAAATTTCTAAGGCAAATAAGCAGGGTTTATCGACATACCTTGTTGATTCGATTTTTCTTGCGCTTAGTGCCGTGTACGTCTCTTCCTGCAATTCACCTGGTTCACTATTTCTGAACACTATTTCGTATTCCCTCATCTGTGCCATGACTGAATTTCACACTTCTTGTGTAATGTAGTGAGAATATAGCAAGAGAGAGAAGAATTATGCTTATGAGCGGTGTGGTTTTGTGAGATTATGTTGGTGGTTTATATAGAGATGGTTGTGGTTGGGAATTGATGAATGAAATAAATTTTATTTATGGTCTTCAATGTTGTGGTCAAAGGATGTGAGAGTGGTTGAAGAGTTTTAATGGAGTGTCCAGCATGCAAGGGACAGGGCATTGAAAAGGAATCATGTGACATTAATACAACATGGTGCATGTGAATGGTAATGTAGTGGCTGGCACCACTTGTTATGCGTGTGGCGGGCGCCACAGTCTCCACATGGGCGCCACAACCTATGTGTGGTAGGCGCCACATACAGTGTTGTTTGTTCGCATGTGTGAACCTCTTTATGGTTTTGACCATAATTTTTCTACTAGAAATTTTGATTGACCGACATTAAATAGTGGTTGTATAATTAGGTAGAAGAAAACCAACATAATATATAGGTAGGAATGAGAAATAAGATATGGTAGAATGACATTAAAACACAAAATTGAAAAATAAAAGAATGAGGTAGACAGAAAAGGATGATATAATTCGTCTACTAGAATAAAAAGAAATGAAGTAAATAAATTCCCAATGTGTAAAAACTATAATGAAAATCAAAACATGAAATAAAATAAATGTCAGTAAATCAGTAATATTCAAATAAATTAGTCATTACGGCGACTGCTGGTAGAAGGAGCGAATGAGTAGAAGTGTTGGTAAATGTGATCCAGGTTCTCAGTCACTACATCCATAAAGCCATGGAATTCCACGCGCAAAGTGCTCAGCTCGCCACTCAGGTTGGCGATGTCTATCTGGACAGTTTCGATGGCAGCAACATGATCGGTAGGAGGTGCAGCAGGTATAGTTGGGACGTACGATTCAACGTCAGAGAGAAAAGTATCATAGTCGTCGTAGATTTGGGGTGTCTCTAGAGGAGAAGGTGGTGCATCTGGTGGTCCATCCTGTAAGACCCCAATTTGGAACCTAAGATCCCTCATGCAATTTCATCATATGCATTAGCATTGGAATCACACCTTGGCATCCTCCTTACCCCTATTTCATTGGGTTTGTTTTGGGAGAGATCACCAAGAACTATGTGATTGTATCATACTTATATATTATCATTTTACTAACCAAAATATAAAAATATGTCTTTGCATTTGCCTAACTCTTTTGTAGGTAGGGCATGATCTCCATTAATCTACCAAGTTCATATCTAGGGTTTGAAACCCTCATGACAAAGAGCACAACCATTGATTTGATCCAAGAATGATTATAAGCATTATATATGAGTTCCATTGATTACTACATGTTATATTGATCAAGTTTTCTTCAAGAGTTTGAAGGTGATTTGCCTTGGAAACCCTAGTTTGGCTGGGTATCTTGAATAACTTCTCCAATAAGCTATCTCACCAATTGATCAAATCTCTCAAGCGACACTTCAAACTTCATCATATTATGCATATATGATCTACCATGAGCCAAGAAATTCCAAAGAATTGAAGGTTAGTAAGTTGGTTGATGGTGGTTGGCTAGATGAATTCATCTTATCAAAACTGGGTCTCCCTAGACCCTATCTCCTACAATTTTCACCATATGAAAATGATTCCAAGAGAAAAGTTACTCTAAATGACATTCCAAACAACTTCCATGTTGCTAGAGCTAGTTTTTCTTGGAAAATCATTTTCTATGTTGAAACATTATAGGTCATTTTGTCTAAACCCTAATTTAAAAGTCAACTTCCCAAGGCCATAACTTTCTCATTTTTTATGAGATGAAAGATTTACAAGTTGTAAAATAAAATTCAAGATGTTTAATTCAACTTTTATGTTTGTAGTGAGAGCTAATTCAACTTTTATGCGCATGTGATATGAGGTTACATTATAGGTCATTTTTGACCTATACCATTGAACAAGTGACTTTTCCAAACTTCAAAAATGCATAAATCTATCATTCTAAATCCAAATGACATGAACTTGGTGACCATTTTGACTTTCTTTGAAAGATCTACAACTTTTATGAATACACTTTTCTCATTTGAAGCTCACATAAAAAGTTAAGTAAGGTGGAATATTGAGGTATATGGCTTGACACTTAGAAAAAATTTCAACATATTGAAATTTCCAAACTTCCACCTCAAAATTCTCCATGTTCAAACTCCAAATGAAAAACTGTTGAACATTAAAATTTGTTCCCCTTGATCCAAGCTTTCCAAAGAACCCAAGTTCATGCATTTTGGATGAGGTTTGCTAGGTCTGCGCATGGCTTTAACATGGCTGCATCATTGGAAAGAGTCAATTGCATAAACTTTAGTTCATAATTCCTTGCCATTCAAGCTTCATTCAGACTTCATTTGGAATCATTTTGGACCTTTTTGTATTAGATCATGGGCCTGTACATGCCCATGCACTCGTGCCATCAACATTGCTAATTTTGGACAGTTTTTTTGAAGTGTGCAAATATCATTCATTCATGCTATAAATACATGACCTATGTCCTCATTTGAATCACACTTTGCGCGCCAGCTTTTCCCCCCATTGAAACCCTCTCATTCTAAAGGAAAACCTGAGAAATTTCAATTTGAAATTTGAGTTTGAATCTCAATTTTTGGAGATTCAAGAACTCCTGGATCCAAAGCCTTGCTACCTATCTAATCACTTCCTGCTAGCTTCTCAAAGGTGATCAGATCGTGTTTGGAGCAAGCAACATCAAGAACTGCATATCATTAAAGGTAATTTTCAGAAAACTTCATCTCTTGGACATCACTCAATTCTACTCAACTCTCTTGGATCATTGGTTGTCTGAAGTCCTACCAATGTAGGCAAGAAGATTGAGTTGCTTAGAGGTCAAATCGAAGTGACTCAGTTGACACACCTCAAAATTCAACTCCTCGTGTCTTTCTATATGTGTGGAGTTAGTTGAAATTGAGGTCAGATTCGTGCTCTACGCCATTTTTCCTTTCAGATCATGTCCTCCCTTTTCATTTATGTTATGGTGATGACTGAACCAGTCCGGTGAGCGTCGTCTGAGAAGGTGACCGGAGGTCCAGCGCCGGTGGTGTGCTGGACAGGTTCTGAGCCATATGATCATTTCAAAATGTTTTAATCTCACCCGTTCATTGTGATTACCATCCCTGCAGTGTGTTGACTCGTGTGTTTGGTGGAACGCGTGTTTTAGGCCACTTGATCTGCCACCTCAATTAATGAGGGAGATCAAGTGGCTCACCGTTTTTTCACATTTTCTGATTTTTGTTTTATTCCTTTTATTTTCATTAATTCATATTAATTTTAATATTGATCCAAAAAATATGAGAGTTTCACCAAAAAAATTCAAAAAATTTCCTCTTTCATATTCTGAATTAAAATTATTGTTTGGATCATCATTAATATTTTTCATGATTTAATTGATTTTGTGATTATTTTTAATTATTTAAAAATACTTTGAAGTCTTTAAAAATTCTGAATTTTTTTCCCCAAGGTCCTTTGACCTTGTTTGACCTATGATAAATCTCATGGCAATTTCTTTGGTGTTTTGATGAGGTTTTCGAAATTTGACAAATCATATTTAATTTAAATGCCTTATTTTAGTATTTTTAATTTGAATAAATGCCAATTAATTGTGTTGACCAATTGTGATGACTTGTTTGAGTTTGACTTTTGTTGTTGGGCCTTGGTCAAGGTTGATTTGACTTTGTCAAGTTAATATCATTGGATTTAGGGGATTGATGGAATGTACATTCCATCACCTAAAATGAATGAATGATATTAATTTGGTAAAAGTCCGCCTTTGACCAATTTGAGTTTTGATCCATTCCCCTCCCTCTTCATCTTATTCCCATTCTTTATGCATCCATTTCATTTGGCCTATGATATCTCAAAGTCCTAAGGCTAGTTGATTGAAAAATCAACATAAGTATGGTTGAGATTAGGCCACCTCTTTTGCGTATTCTTTTTGTGTGTGGTATATTTCATGAGCATAGTCCATTATACTATATCTTAAACATACATTAACACCAAAATTCTATTGCCCGACCTTAAATAGTTGTGACTTCTACATAAGTCCAATTACGATTGCTTAACATAGCGCTAAATTTGTGACATAGAAAGGCATAACATTCTAGTTAGTGAGATTGTAAGTCTCCCCTCTTTCATGGTATTGTGTGGAGACTTGGTCTTTTTTCCTTCCTTTGGAAGATGTCTTGGCTCAAGGATCCATGCTAGTGATAAGTGGGTTGAGTGTTCTCCAAAGAATGACTTAAAAATGAAAAGCAAAAGCAAAACAATACTAACTTCTAACTCATTAACAACTAACTTTTAATTTCAAGCCATTTACTTCAATGTCATTTAATTTTAGCCTTTATTCATTTGCCATTATTCATACCATTCTAATTGTTTATGTTAATGCAATTTTCACTTTGTCCATTTGGACCATATTGTGTGATATATCTTGTTTGTGTATACTTTGCTTGTTTGTGTGGTCTTTGACAATTAATGTACATAATAACAACAAAAACCCTAAAAAACATTTGTGTGGACTGTTGGCTTGATCTTGGACAAATGGACTTAGAACTTAGGCAACATTCCTATGCTAAAGGGCTTGGCCAATGCCAACTTTCTATGAAACCAAGTGCTTGCAATTTGAAACTTCATCTGATACATCATTCAAGATCCCTCTGAGTTCATCTACAACATGATCATTGTGAAGCTGTTATTTTGAACCTGTGACTTGTGGAATTTATCTGTTACATGGTCTAATCTAAAGAAGATCATGGAGTGGATAAGCTTGAATGTGGCTATCTTTATTTGATGTCTTGCTCTTCAAGAAAATATAATTGTGCATTTGTGTGTTTCTTGATTCTAAATGTCCAAGGGAATTCTGGGTTTCTATTGACATTCTTGTCTATTGGATTGCTACCCATTGGTCAGATCTTTTCAACTCTCAACTTTTAATTTTGTGCATAGGATTAGTCTCTTCATCTTCTCCCCATCTCTTTAATATCAAAATCTCTCCCTCCCTTTTCAAAATCTTATTTGATTGAACTTATTTTGTTCTAAACTTTGACCACTTTGTATAAAGATAGAAATTTTGGCCTTATGCCATTGCATTTTCAAACTTCTTTTCTTAAATCAAATTTGTAAATAAACTTAACTATACTTGACTTAAACTTTCAAAAAAGCCAAAAAGAACTAACTCATTCAAGCCATTTTAGCCCCTTGTGCCTTTCAAACTTAATTTTTGTTAAAAGCAATGCATCCACTTTGAAATTTGTATTACGAACTACGAGGTTTTGATCCCTCATTTTTATGTTGGTACGTAGGCACAAGTCCGAAGGTCTTGTCAAACACAAAAATATAATTAATGAATTCTTTTCTCATCCCCCCATTCTATTTGTTTGTGAACCTCATTTTTATACCAAATACATATGCACACAAAAAGGGCTTCCTAGGAGTACCTAGGACACTTTGGGTGCTAACACCTTCCATCTGTGTAACCAACCCCCTTACCTGTAATCTCTGATATTTTATTAGTTTTGATTTGAAAACTTCTTACTTTTGGGTTTTGTTCGTACTTTTTTCCCTTTTCCATTGGAAATAATAAAAGCACAGTGGCGACTCTCGTTATTTGATGTCTAGCTTATCCATAGCTTGATGATCATGAATTTACCGCTACAGAAATTAAGTGGCGACTCTGCTGGGGAGTAGTCTCTAGTGGGTTTAGCCTACTTTTTATGTGTATATATTTGTATATATGTGATGATTGTATATATGTATGGGTGATATAATCTGTTTGTTGTGCTTGGTGTTCTCTGAGTGGTGAGATAAGTTCTAACTTGAACTTGAGTGAAATTAAGATAGGACGATGGTATAGTCATGTTCGACTTGTGCGGAGTAGTCCTTAACAAGTTGGCTTGAGATCCATCTGCTAAGTGGAGACTCTTTTGGATTTGGAAATGTCACACAAGTATTTGTGGTTAGAAATTTCTATCTCTAATTTGGGTCCGAGAAGCTGAGGACCGTAGAACATTTACCCCCTTTTGGCCTATTTAGGATATAGTGCCGAAACTGTTCAAGTGTAGACTTGATAAAAGTTGTTACACGATACTACACTCAGACGAGTTTCTCTTGAGAATATTATCGATCGATGAGTAAGTCATCTTAACCTGTAATATTTGATAGATGGAATTAAGACTCTGGGAACTTTTTAGAACATGATCTATAGGTTTTTATCCTTAGTTGACTCCTTTGGAATGGTTCTTACCCAGACTCCATGCTCGTGACTTACAACAAGCCCTTGATTCTTGGTTGATCCAATCAAGTCTTGTCAATATCAATGGAACTTGGATGTTGATAAGGTGTAAACCATAATCCACCAAAATGGATGATTGATCTTGACAATGACTTGATTCATCCCTTGACCTTTGTTTGCCTTGTGTGTGATCCCTTATTTGTGATTGTTACATTCATGCATTCATGAGCATTATAACATTCATCACACGAAAAATTTCAAGGAACTGAGGTATTATTTGCAAATATTTTCAGACCATGGATTGTGGACGAAGGAACACTAAGAAGTACAATTTCAGATGTCCATATTTGAAAGAGTTAAGGAAGCTAGCATCTTTTGTACTAGATCCCTTGAACTTCAAAAAACACCATGGGAAGCTTCTGTCTATCTTGTCTGCTGATGTAGTTGAAGGACTTTTGAGTGTATTGGTGCAATTCTATGATCCTCTTTACCTCTGTTTCACTTTCCCAGATTTTAAGCTCGTGTCTACATTGGAGGATTATTCTTATCTTTTGGGGATACATGTTTCTAGTAGAGTGCCTTTTAGTGGATTGGAGGAGATTCCTCGATCTAGTATTATTTCTGAAGCTCTTCACTTGAAGAAGTCTGAGATAGAGGCTCATTGGATGAAGAAATGAGGGTTGTTTAGGTTGCCATCTAATTTCCTCATCAAGGAAGCTACTGCTTTTGTTCAAGCCGGTAGTGTGGACGCTTTTGAAGCTATCTTTGTGTTGCTCATTTATGGATTAGCTCTGCTCCCTAACATTGACGGTTTTGTTGATGTTAATGCCATTAGACTTTTCTTGATTGGGAATCTTGTGCCTACTTTGTTGGCTGATATGCATTTCTCTTTGCATCCGAGGAATTCTAAGGGTGGTGGAACGATTGTCTGTTGTATTCCTCTTCTGTACAAGTGGTTTGTTTCTCACTTGCCTCAGACACCTGCTTTTGTGGAGAACAAACAATGTCTAAGGTGGTCTCAAAGACTTATATCTCTCACTAATGATGATATAGTTTGGTATGATCCTTCTTTGGGCAGTTTGGAGATTATTGACAGTTGTGGTGAATTCTCTAATGTGCCTCTCATTGGTACACAAGGAGGAATTAACTACAACCCTACTTTGGCTTGTCGTCAACTTGGGTTCCCCTTGAGAGACAAACCTAATAACACTTTGTAAGAAGGTCTTTTCTATCAAGAGGGTAAAGATCCCCCACATTTGAAGCAGAAGATTGTGCATGCTTGGCATAATATGCATAGGAAAGGAAGATTCGAGCTTGGTCCGTGCAATTGTGTAGCTTTGGAAGCTTACACTCTTTGGGTGAAGAAGAGAGCTTTGGAGTTGAAGATGCCTTATCCTTGTGAAATACCTATGTCTATGGTTGTGGTTGAGCCATTAACTCTCCCTAACCAAGATATAGAGGAGTTGGAAGACGCACTCGTCAAGATGAAGCAAGAGAAAGATATGTGGGATAGCGTTCTCGTGCTTTGAGCAAGAAGCATGAAGAGTTGCAATTGGAGTCTAAGGACAAAGATGCACTTATTGAGCTACTTGAAGACCGAGGGACAAAGAGACAGAGGGAGCAAGAGGTTTCATCTTCTAACATGCCTCAGCCTTCCGTTGCTTGGAAGAAGATTGTTGATCAGCTTGTCCTCGAGAAGACTCAGATGAAAGTTTCTTTTGAGACCGAGATCCGTCGCATTCGAAGGAAGTATGCGCCTTCAGCTAGGTCTTCTGACACTGTTGTTAGGGATCCTTAGGATGACTAGTCTCCTTTTCTCTTGTATTTTTATTTTGGTTTCTGAAATTGTACTTAGTGTAATCCTTCCAATTATATAAATGAAAAGAGATATTTGGTCATATAAAAATTATTGCAAATTGTTGATATATATATATATATATATATATATATATATATATATATATATATATATATATATATATATATATATATATATATATATATATATATATATATATATATATATATATATATATATATATATATATATATATATATATATATATATATATATATATATATATATATATATATATATATTTGCAAATGATATAGTAAGTTCCTTGAAAACAAAAATAAATAATCAAGCATTGCATTTTATGCATCATTTGCATAAGCAGGTTTCTCTTTCGCCAGATGTCTCATTGGTGTTTCTTTTGTGCTTTAGCCAAGATGACTCATCGGTACAACACCCGCGCCAAACATCTCAAAATTATGGAGCATCTAGAGCAAGAGAACAAAGAGCTGAAGGAGGAGATCGCCCGCCTGACTGCCATGATAGAGCCAGTTCTTGCTGCTCAGAGTCAATCTTCTCCAACGCCTGCAACTCCTCCTCCTCAAAGGACAATTATTTCAGAGGAGGCTATCTCTAACATGTCTGCTGCTACTGCTTATTTTGCATCCATTAAGCCTTCCGGATTCCCGTGGGGAATGTCGTCCAACTTTATGCTTGAAGGATTTGCGCCTACTTTTGCTTCCATGCCAGCATCTAGCCCGGTCATGTCTGTGCCACCTCCCATTGTGCACACCTTACGTCATGTAGAGGACACCATTTATCACTCTGAGCCATCTGAGGGTCCAGATGTCTAAGAGAAAATGGATGAAATGAAAGATCAATTTCTTGATTTGTGCAAGGAATTGAAGACACTAAGGGGTAAGGATTTGTTTGGAACGAGTGTTGCTGAGTTGTGTTTAGTGCCCAACGTCAAGATCCCAGTGAAGTTCAAAGTGCCTGACTTTGAAAAATATAAAGGGAACACTTGTCCGCTCAGTCATCTAGTGATGTATGCTCGTAAGATGTCTACTCAGACTGATAATGATCAACTGTTGATTCACTACTTCCAAGATAGTCTTACCGGTGCTGTGCTCCGTTGGTATATGGGATTAGACATTTCAAGTGTTCGTACTTTCAATGACTTAGGAGAGGCTTTTGTCAAGAGATATAAGTACAACTTGGATATGGCGCCTGATAGAGACCAACTGAGGTTTATGTCTCAGAAGGATAAGGACACGTTTAAAGAGTATGCACGGAGATGGAGGGAATTGGCTGCCCAGATCACTCCTCCTTTGGAGGAAAAAGAGATGACAAAGATCTTTCTGAAAACTCTGAGTTCATTTTATTATGAACGAATGATTGCTAGTGCCCCCAGTGACTTTACCGAAATGGTAAACATGGGGATGAGGCTTGAGGAAGGAGTCCGAGAAGGACGTTTGTCGAAGGATGAAGCATTTTCGACTAAGAGGTATGGAACCAATTTTGGGAAGAAGAAGGACAAAGAAGCGAATGCAATAAGCAGTGGGAGGCAGAGGAGGCCTCAGATCAGAAGGAATCAACCATCCTGTCAAAATTATCATCAAGTATCTTCAGTTATCCCTGTGTTTTTTAATCAACAATCAACACCAGTTCAACAACCACAACGTCAACAACAACAACTGCATCAAGGAACAAACACCTACAATAACAAAAATACCAACAACAATCATCATCAACAAAACTTTGAGAGAAAGAAGGTCTTATTCGACCCTATTCCTATGTCGTATGCAAAATTATACCCGTCTTTGGTTCTCAAGAACCTAATCCAACCCAGAAACCCTCCGCAGATTCCAGAACCACTTCCATGGTGGTACAAGCCTGAGCTATGTTCTGCTTTTCATCAAGGAGCACTCGAACATGATATTGAGAACTGTTATCCTCTCAAGTATGAGGTTCAAAAGCTGATGAAGAGTGGAACCGTATCCTTCGAGGATCGTGCGCCAAATGTGAAAGCAAATCCATTGCCCGCTCATGGGAACTCTTCTGTGAATATGGTGGATGGTTGTCCTGGCGAGTTTAGGATTTTTGATGTGCGTTTTATCCGAAGATCCTTGGTGCAGATGCATAAGGACATTTGTTTAGTGAGTGAGTGTGAACATGACCATGACAGTTGTGTTATCTGTAGTATTAACCCGAGGGGTTGTGAAATTGTGAAAAGGGACATCCATTGGCTGATGGATGAAGGCATGATTCAAATTGTTCAATCCCGTCATGTAGATGACGATGTAAATGTCATAGTGCCCATTTTCAAGAAGCCAGAGAGATTGGTAATTCAGTACGACAGCAACAACAATATCAATGTCAACAATAGATCAGTATCGTCGTTGGTTATACGGTTAGCGGGCCCAGTCTCGTATTCATCTATAAAGTTGTACCGTATCAGTATAATGCTACAATGATAGAAGGCGGTCAAGAGTTCCCATTACCTACGACTAGCTTTGTGGTGAGCATTTCAGATGTTACCAAGGTGACCCACAGTGGTCGTGTGTTTAGGCCGGTGTTCCCAAAGGATAAGGAAGAATCAGTTGTGAGTAAGAAAGTGGAAGTGCCTGTTGCAGATCCAGTTGGTGTTTTAAAAGGTAAGTCTGGTGAATCCAGTGATTTGAAAGCTAACAATGATGACGAGGTACTTCGGTTAATCAAGAGAAATGAGTTCAATATGGTGGAGTAGTTGCTCCAAACCCCCTCAAAAATCTCAGTGTTGTCTCTGCTCATGAATTCTAAAGCGCACAGAGAAGCACTGCAGAGAGTTCTAAAACAATATTTTGTAGAATATGATGTTACAATGGATCAATTCGATCATATCATGGCTAACATCAGTTCTTGCAACAATCTTAGCTTCTGTGATGAAGAACTCCCTGAGGAGGGAAGAAACCATAATCTGGCTTTGCATATTTCTGTGCTTGTTGACACCGGGTCATCGCTGAATGTGTTGCCGAAGTCAACTTTGTCAAAGCTGTCATATCAAGGAGCGCCTATGAGGTATAATGGAGTAATCGTCAAAGCCTTTGACAGTTCACGCAAAACGGTTATTGGTGAAGTGGACCTTCCAATTAAGATAGGTCCGAGTGATTTTCAAATTACTTTTCAAGTAATGGATATCCACCCGGCCTACAGTTGCTTGTTGGGAAGGCCATGGATCCATGAGGCAGGAGCTGTAACCTCCACATTGCACCAGAAACTCAAATTTGTGAAGAATGGAAAGCTTGTGATTGTTGGTGGAGAGAAGGCGCTGTTAGTTAGTCACCTGTCATATTTCTCTTATGTTGAAGCTAAGGATGAGGTTGGAACTCCATCCCAGGCCTTATCTATTGCTGCTGAAAGAGAGTTGGGGCACCTATGTCCTCGTTGAAATATGCTAAGAAGATTGTGGAAGAAGGCAATGTTGATCAGTGGGGGCGCATGGTAGAGGTCTCCGACAACAAAGGCAGAACCGGTTTGGGGTTCCAGAAAGGTACATAAACTGCAAGGTCTGAAGATATGCAACTTAGCTTCCGTAGCGGAGGGTTCATTCATGGAAATGAACAACACTTAGTTGCTGTGCTAGGGGATGACGAAGAGGAAGAATGCACCAATTTTGTGACGCATGGAAAGGCTTGCAACAATTGGACTACTGTTGATATTCCTGTTATTTTGCATCGATTTAAGTAATTGCTTTGATATGTTTTTAAAATCCTTCTCCTATGCCTAAGGGAGAAGTGAACATTGTTTGGGCATTTTCAAATTGATCATTAATAAAATTAATTATATTCATCCACATCTATGATGTTTTGTTTTTACTTTTTGCTTTATTCTGAAAATGGTAATCACAAAAAACATAAGTAAACAATAATTGTTCATCTGCATAATATTTGGTCACAAATCCACTTCTCTAAAATCAAAATATCAAATCATTATGCAGGTTGGTTCCTAACCCCATTGAATACAATGATCCTTCTCCTTCTCCAAATTTTGAATTCCATGTGTTTGAAGCCGATGAGGAAACTGATGTAGAAGTAAGTGATGAATTATCTCGTTTTCTTGAGCAAGATAAAAAGACCATTCATCCATTCGAATAATAGATTGAGTTAGTCAACTTGGGTCCCGAGGCGAGGATGAATTGAAGCAAGTCAAGATTGGGTCTCGACTGTGTCCAGATGTCAAGAAGGGGTTGATTGATCTTCTTTGAGAGTATTCAGATGTGTTTGCTTGGTCCTACCAAGACATGGCTAGTTTGGATTCTGAGATTGTGGAGCATAGCTTTCCGTTGAAGCCAAAATGCCCGCCAGTCAAGTAGAAGTTGAGAAGAACGCATCCTGATATGGCTGTAAAGATCAAAGAGGAAGTGCAGAAACAGATTGATGCCAGTTTCCTTGTAACCGCTGAGTATCCGCAATGGGTGGCCAATATTGTGCTTGTGCCGAAGAAAGATGGAAAAGTCCACATATGTGTCGACTATAGAGATTTGAATAAAGCCAGTCCGAAAGATGATTTCCCTCTGCCACGCATTGATATGTTGGTAGAAAATACTGCTAAATTCAAAGTATTTTCGTTTATGGATGGATTTTCCGGATATAACCAGATCAAGATGGCACCTGAAGATATGGATAAGACCACATTCATTACACCTTGGGGAACATTCTGTTATAGAGTGATGCCTTTCGGTTTAAAGAATGCTGGTGCAACTTACCAAAGAGCAATGACTACTCTTTTTCATGATATGATACATAAAGAGATTGAAGTTTATGTCGATGACATGATTGCTAAATCTATTAATGAAGAGGAACATGTTGAGCATTTGTTGAAGTTATTCCAGCATTTGAGGAAGTATAAACTCCACTTGAATCCTAATAAGTTTACTTTTGGTGTTCGTTCTGGTAAGTTGTTGGGCTTTATTGTCAGCGAGAAAGGTATTGAAGTTGATCCTGCCAAGGTCAAAGCAACATAAGAGATGCCTGCGCCAAAACTAAGAAGCAAGTCAGAGGTTTTCTCGGCCGCTTGAATTATATCTCCAGATTCATTTCCCACATGACTGCCACATGTGCGCCTATATTCAAGCTTCTTCGGAAAGATCGGTATTGTGATTGGACCGAAGACTGCCAGAAAGCTTTTGACAGTATCAAGGAATATCTGCTTGAGCCTTCGATTTTGTCTCCACCTGTTGAAGGAAGACCGTTGATCATGTATTTGACTGTGCTTGATGAGTGTATGGGTTGTGTTCTTGGTCAGCAAGATGAGACTGGAAAGAAAGAATTTGCAATTTACTACCTCAGTAAGAAGTTCACCGACTGTGAGACTCAGTATTCTATGCTAGAGAAAACTTGTTGCGCACTGGCTTTGTCTGCTAAGCATTTGCGTCAGTATATGTTAAATCATACCACTTGGTTGATATCCAAAATGGATCCGAACAAGTATATATTTGAGAAGCCTGCTTTAACTGAGAGGATTGCCCATTGGCAGATGTTGTTATCAGAGTATGATATCGAATACCGATCTCAGAAAGCGATCAAAGGTAGTATCTTGGCTGACCATTAGGCTCACCAACCAATTGAATATTACCAGTCAATGCAGTATGATTTTCCTGATGAAGAGATTTTGTACTTGAAAATGAAAGATTGTGATGAACCATTACTTGAAGTAGGGCCAGAACCTGGTCCCCGTTGGGGCATGGTATTTGATGGAGCTATTAATCAATATGGAAATGGCATTGGGGAAGTGATTATTACTCCTCAAGGCACGCATCTACCATTTATAGCTAGATTGACTTTCAAGTGTACGAACAACATGGCAGAATATGAAGCTTGCATTATGGGGCTTGAAGAGGCCATGAATTTCAGATTCAAGTATCTGGATGTCTTTGGAGATTCAACTTTGGTTGTAAATCAGATCAAAGGTGAATGAGAGACAAATCAACCCGGTTTAATACCATATAGAGATTATGCGAGGAGGATTTCAACTTTCTTTACAAAGGTTGAGTTTCATCATATCCCTCGAGATGAAAATCGGATGGCAGATGCTCTTGCAACATTGGCGTCAATGATTGTGGTAAAGTATTGGAATGAAGTTCCCAATTTATCCGTGATGCGTCTTGATAGGCCAACTCATGTGTTTGTTGTTGAAGAAATCAAAGACGAGTGGTCGTGGTATTACGAGATCAAATGTTTCCTCCAAAGTCAGATTTACCCGTATGGGGCATCTTTGAAGGATAAGAAGACTTTGAGAAGAATAGTCGGTAATTTCTACTTGAATGGTGATATACTGTACAAGAGAAACTTCGACATGGTTTTGCTCAGATGCGTGGATAGACACGAAGCAGACTTGTTGATGACTTAAGTGCATGAAGGTTCCTTTGGTACTCATTCCAATGGACATGCAATGGCAAAGAAGATGTTGCGAGCAGGTTACTATTAGCTTACAATGGAATCTGACTGTTGCAAGTTTGTGAAGAAGTGCCACAAGTGTCAAATTTATGTTGATAAGATTCATGTTCCCCGACACTATTGAATGTTATTTCTTCTCCATGACCCTTCTGCATGCGAGGAATTGATATGATTGGGATGATTGAGCCCAAAGCTTCGAATGGACATCGTTTCATTTTGGTAGCAATTGACTACTTCACAAAATGGGTTGAAGCGGCATCGCAAATGTAACCAAGCAAGTTGTTGTAAGGTTTATCAAGAATCAGATCATATGCCGATATGGTGTGCCAAGTGTAGCACCTCAAATTTGCACCCCTCATTCATGCATTCATTTTTAGGTCATTTAACATTTCATATTGCATTTCATCATGTCAATCAGAATTAGCTCCAAGAAGCTTGAATATCATCCAAGACACTTTGTGGGTTCTATCTGGGTGATCAGTCAACACAGGGAAATGACTTGAGTTACTTCAAACATGTTCAAATGGGGGCCTATTCATCATTCAAAATGCTAATTTGGAAGGAGCAAAGGTCTGTTCCTGAGCTGTCATGCTCGCTAGGCGAGCAGCGTGGTTCGTTTAGCGAATCTGAACTGTCATGCTCGCTAGGCGAGCAAATTCTTCACTAGGGAAGACCATGCGTTTTAAAAATATAACAGAAAAATCTTGGACTTGGACCTCTCTCATTTGAGCCCACAAAGCCACGAAAATCAAGTTATAAATTCTAGACTTCCATCTCCCAAAAGAGGCAGAAGGGAAATAGCTGGAGAAGAGGCTAACAGAATTCAGACTCCGGACACTGAAGGGAACTCATCTGCAAAGAACCAATTCTATCTCATATAAACCCTAAGATTGCTCTGCAAACCCAACCGTGCAATTCAATTTCAATCGATCTCTCCAATCAGGTTTGTCCTATTTTCACTACTTTATGCTTTCAATTTGAAGCTTCTAAATGTATGAGGAATTATGGGTGAATTTGGAAGAGTGGGTATCGTTAGGTTTCACATGTGGGTTTAAATATGCATGAATGTATAGAACAATGCCTTTAATGTTTGATCACTTAACTTCTGAAGTGGGTACCACGGGGTTTGGGGTTACTGAAATCGGACTGTTATTAAGGAAGAACCCAAAACCCGCAGGCATTCGCTAGCACCTCGCTAAGCGAACATGTAGGGAAGCTTCGCTAGCACCTCGCTAAGCGAAGCAGTAGCGATTGTGTGATATGTTTTCTATTGCATCCGTGCACTGTTTACCTGATGCAGTTGTTGTTATGGTTCTTCTGTCTAGTGCAACTCTTGATTGCACCCCATCCGGTTATGCTAACATGTTTGTTGAGTTTTTGTGAGGGCTCACATGACTCTTGAAGAGATAGTTTGCTTGGCATTCCGCTTTATTTGTGGGATACCATTTGGAGATTTATTCTGATTGCTTTGCTGACTTGCTTTCTTTGATGGTGCTAGCTTGAGAGATCTCCGGGTTTCTCGTTCCTTTAGTTGCTGTTACTTTGGATCTTTATCCGTGGGGTAGATCTTTTGATCCCTTTTACATCTTTCCCGCATTTTACCGCTTTCTTAGCTGGAAGACCTCAATAGGAGGCATTGTTTTCTTTTGTTTGTCTACTTTTGTGCCCAAAGACCTCCGAGAAGAGGCATCAGTCCTAAAGACCTCCACGAAGAGGCAATTGACGGATAAAAGGGATTAGTAGTCAATCCCCCGTTATTCAGTGTGTCGTTCTTTATGCCCGCACTACGTGTCGGTGCTTCAGAACAAAAGCCCAAGATCTTTTGTCCGGCCAGTCAGTGAAAAGGGTTCCATATTTCAGAATCCCCACTTTTTGTCATGAGCTCACCCTGTCCAGGGTTGAGAGCTATGAGGTCTTACCCTCATTACCCTTTTGATCTGCTCACCCTGACGTTCAATGTCAGTGGTTAAGAGCCCGTTTGATTACCCTTCCATGGCTTGTTTGTCAAGGTTGATATGACCCCTCTTGACTAAAGCCCTACCCATGTATGTTTGAACCCCTTGTTGGCGTGTTTACTTTATGCATGTTTGTTTTGTATGGTGTGATCGTCTCCCCATAGGGTTGTTAGGCTTCGTATACTCTCTCGTTTGCATGTCAATTAAGGTAACACGCTTCCTTCGTTTAGGACTTCCTTTTTGCATGAGCATTCCTAAAACACAAACAAACTCATTGATTTTTCTTCTCCTAAGAACACGTTAACTCCTTCTACTACATGCGAGTAAGTCTCCAAAGGTCGAGCATTCGGTAGATTGCGTAGTAACGTCGTTCACCTAAAAAACACTAAACAAACAAATAGGTTGGCCGAACTACGGCTTGCTCTGATTCTCATTCCAGATGAGATACGTAGGCATAAGACGCGATGTCTTAGCGAGAACACTCCTTTTTAACCCATAGGTAGCCGAGCTACGAAGACTCTGATTCTCATATTCAGATGAGATACGTATGCAGTGGATGCGACATCCGTGCGAGTCATTTTCTTTTGACCCCTCTTTTAGTAAATGGTACATTAGATAAACCCACACCCTTTAGACAAGAACAACAAGAGTGGATCCCGTAGAGTACTACGGATGTGTAAGGATGCTAATACCTTCCCTTCGCATAATCGACTCCCGAACCCAAAATTTGGTTGCGAGACCTTGTCTTTTCCTTTCCTTTTTCCAGGTTTACTTCGAGCGTTTCCTTTCCCTCCTTTGGGATAAATAACGCACGGTGGCGACTCTTCTGTCATTTCTTTTTTCGCCGGTTGTTTTTTCGCATTCTTTTTTAGGTTGCGACACCAAGTAAGATCATTACTGATAATGGATCGAACATGAATAATAATATGGTGGAAGCTCTTTGTAAAGATTTTAAGATTGTACATCATAATTCTTCTCCCTACAGACCCAAGATGAATGGGGCTGTTGAAGCTGCGAATAAGAACATTAAGAAGATTATTCAGAATATGGTTGTCACGTATAAGGATTAGCATGAGATGCTCCGGTTTGCTTTGCATGGGTATCGTACATTCGTCCGCACTTAAACAGGGGCAACCCCTTTTTCGCTAGTAAATGGTATGGAAGCAGTGCTCCCTATAGAGGTTGAGATTCCTTCATTGCGCGTGCTCATCGAAGCCAAGTTGACTGAGGCTGAATGGTGTCAGACTAGGTTCGACCAGCTGAAATTAATTGAAGAAAAACGATTGGCTGCCATGTGTCATGGTCAGTTATATCAGCAGAGGATGAAAAAAGCTTTTGATAAGAAGGTCAGACCTCGTGTGTTCAGAGAAGGTGACCTTGTGCTCAAAAAGATTCTGTCGTTCAAACCAGATTCTAGGGGAAAATGGACTCCTAATTATGAAGGCCCATATGTTGTTAAGGGAGTCTTTTCAGGCGGTGCGTTGATTCTTACAACTATTGATGGTAAAAAGTTCGCTCGTCCTGTGAACGCAGATGCAGTCAAGAAATACTTCGCCTAAAAAAAGAAAAGAACAACTCGCTAAGTTGAAAACCCGAAAGGGCGACTTATGCAAAAATGAGCGTCTCGGTGGATTGAAAACCCGAAAGGGCGATCCAGGTAAAAATTAGAGACATAAAAACAGAAGAATTTCCCGATAAGTTGAGTACCCCATCTTAGGGCAACTTATGCAAAAATTAGGGATTATGGCAAGTAACTGCAGTCTATTGATCGACCAATTTTGGAAAGACTTTGTTGAGCACAAGGGTTGACGTCGATTCATCATCCTAGTAGCAGTCAAGAGCACAGTGGATATCAAGAGTTGGTAGAAGGATTAAGGATCATTTGTATTCAATGTAACCCTTTTCCATGTAAATTACCATTTTCAACTTTGTAAAAATCTATGGAGTCTTGTCATTTACAGATTACCATCCCATTAAATAAAGTTGAAATTTTGTCCAATTGTTTCTACTCTTATTTACTTCATCCAATAGTTTAAATTTTATTATGATCATTTTGGAAATTTAATTTTTTTAATCAAAATCGTTATCTTAAAACATAAAAACAAGAATTTTTCTAAGCAATTAAAAGAGAGTATCAACAGCACTTCAAAGAGCAGCAAGTCTTTAAGTGTGAAACATCAGAGGTTCCCCAAGCAGTTAACCCTTTGGGTATCCCTAGTTGTTTGTGTTGATCTGGTTCCCCCGCGAAGTGTTTGTTCCCTAGCAGAGTTCAGATTCTTTTCCTCAGCTAAGTTGGTTGATTCAGTACCTTGTGACGTGTTATTTCCTCGGCAGTGGTTCTGTATTCCCCAATGGAGTTCACTTTTCTTCAACAGGGTTGATCTTCATCCGAGTAAGATGTTTTTCCCAGTAGATCGCGTTGGTGTCCCCACCAGTCACTACCCGACTCGCTCCCAGTCAGAGTTTTCTCCTGGTTTCTAAGTAGTTGTTTTGTGTTTATCTTCTGTATGGTTGTCTCCCATTTAATATGGTGTTGACCTAAATTTCCCTGCAGACTCGATACTTCGCCTCTCCTCACCATATCTCCTCCCTCGGCTAGATTTGAGCCTTGATTTCTCTGTTCTCCAGCAGTTGTCTCCCTCTTTTTGTGGATTGACCGAGGATTGTACCGATGATTCAAATTCTTTGTGACACCTTTGTATCCTTTGTGATCGTTTTGTCATCATAATCATCATATACATATATATACATATACATTCATATAATTTCATAATTGCATATTGAACCATTATTTTTGTGTGATTTGAGATTCTCATTCTTTGTATGGCGGTATTTTATCCCCATACAAGTTCTGTGTCTGTCCTCCCTCAATGGTAGAGTGACAACCCCTTAGGCAGAAATACTTTAACCTTTCTCCTCTTCCCCACTAAGTTGTTCCTCGTGGATGATTATTAATTCAGTTTCCTTTCCAGTTAATTATCTGGATGGAATCACTCCCTTTGAGTTATGTCCTCATTGGGTGGAGTGTTAGTTGACAATATCTTTCTAGCTTTTACCTAGATAGATACTTTGAGTCCCCTAAGAGTTTGTTACCCAGTAACTGGTAATATTCTTCTTAGTTTGCAGTTTGTTACTTCTTGCCCAATACCTGACATAAGTACCCATATTTTCCCAGTAGTGGAGTTCCCAATGGTTTCATTTGTTTCTGATTCTCCAGGAAGTATATCCTTGATATGTTCACCCTAACCGGTGACGGATATCTTTCTCTCCCATGTCTGAGTTTATCCTTGATTTGTTCATCCTAACCAATGACGGACATTCTCACCTTTGGTGTTCTACCCAGTAAAAAAGGTAGTTGTAATCCATATTGTGTTTCGCATAGAGTTAATCCTTGATATGTTCATCCTAACCGATGACGGGTTTCCTTCTCTTTGTGGTATTCTACCCAATAACCGGTATTTGTAAACCCTACTTTTTCCCGTAGAGTCAATCCTTGATATGTTCATCTTAACCGGTGACGGATTTTCTCTTTGATGGTCTTCTATCCAGCATTCGATAGATGTAATTCCTACTTTTTGTTCAGTTGGTTTACCCTTGATATGTTCATCTTAACCAATGACGGGTATCCTTCTTGACAATCCCAGGCAAGTATATCCTTGATATGTTCATCTTAACCGATGACAGATCTTCTTCCCTGTTGAGTCTATCCTTGATATGTTCATTTTAACCGATGAAAAATATTCTCACCTTTGGTATTCTGCCCAGTAACTGGTAGTTGCAAATCCTGTTTTCTGCGGTTTTCCCCAACAAGAATATTCTTACCTAGTAACCGGTAATGAATACTCCCTCCTGACTTTTCTCAGCGAGTCATCCTTGATATGTTCATCCTAATCGATGACAGATGTCCTCTCTGTCAGATATTTATTATCTCCTCTCCCAATAACAGGTAGTAGATAATACATTCTTGCTTTTCCTGCGTTGAAGTTTATTTCTTCCCAGTCGAGTCGAGTGCGTGTTTCCTTAGTGAAATCGCTTTTCCTGCATGATTAAAGTATTTCAGTTTTATCCTGACTTACTCGTATCCCCTGCAGATGTTGTTGTTCTCTGGCTGAGTTTTTTCCATGTTTGTATGGAATTCGTCTAGTCCCCCAGCACTTTTAAGTCGTAGCCTGGCCTATGCATAACTCCTTTTTCCCCTAGAGTCTCTGTCTCCCCAGTGAGTTTTCCTTACGGAATATATTATACTCCTATAGACTTTCGGTCTCTCTGATTTCTTTTCCTTTATGGCAATATTTCCTCACAGGGCATTAACTTTTGCATTCATATCATTTGCATCAATTAGAATGTCCTTAAATAGGGGCAGCTGTAAGACCCCAATTTTGACCCTAATATCCCTCATGAAATTTCATCATATGCATTAGCATTGGGATCACACCTTGGCATCCTCCTTACCCATCTTTCATTGGGTTTGTTTTGGGAGAGATCACCAAGCACTATGTGATTGTATCATACTTATATATTATCATTTTACTAACCAAAATACAAAAATATGTCTTTGCATTTGCCTAACTCTTTTGTAAGTAGGGCATGATCTCCATTGATCTACCAAGTTCATATCTAGGGATTGAAACCCTCATGACAAAGAGCACAACCATTGAATTGATCAAATAATGGTTATAAGCATCATATATGAGTTCCATTGATTACTACATGTTATATTGATCAAGTTTTCTTCAAGAGTTTGAAGGTGATTTGCCTTGGAAACCCTAGTTTGGCTGGTATCTCGAATAACTTCTCCAACAAGATATCTCACCAATTGACCAAATCTATCAAGGTACACTTCAAAATTCATCATATTATGGATATATGATCTACCATGAGGCAAGAAAGTCCAAATAATTGAAGGTTAGCAATTTGGTTGATGGTGGTTGGCCAGATGAATTCATGTGATCAAAACTGCGTCTCCCTAGACCCTATCTCCTACAATTTTCACCATATGAAAATGATTCCAAGAGAAACGTTACTCTAAATGACATTACAAACAACTTTCATGTTGAGACATAGAGCTAGTTTTGCTTGGAAAATCATTTTCTATGTTGAAACATTATAGGTAATTTTGTCTAAACCCTAATTTGAAAGTCAACTTCCCAAGGCCATAACTTTCTCAATTTTTATGAGATGAAATATTTCCAAGTTTCACAATCAAATTCAAGATGTCTACTTCAACTTTGATGTTTGTAGTGAGAGCTACTTCCAATTTTATGAGCATGTGATATGAGGTTACATTATAGGTCATTTTTGACCTATAGCATTGAACAAGTGATTTTTCCAAACTTCAAAAATGCATATTGAGGTGGAATATTGAGGTATATGGCTTGACACTTAAAAAAAATAATTCAACATGTTGAAATTTCCAAACTTCCACCTCAAAATTCTCCATGTTCCAAACTCCAAATGAAAAATTGTTGAACTTCAAACTTGTTCCCCTTGATCCAAGCTTTCCAAAGAACCCAAGTTCATGCATTTTGGATGAGGTTTACTAGGTCTGTGCATGGCTTTAACAGGGATGCATCATTGGAAATAATCAATTGCATAAAATTTAGTTCACAATGCCTTGCCATTCAAGCTTCATTCAGACTTCATTTGGAATCATTTTGGACCTTTTTGCATTGCATCATGGGCTTGTACATGACCATGCACTCGTGCCATCAACATTGCTAATTTTGGACAGTTTTTTGAAGTGTGCAAATATCATTCATCCATGCTATAAATACATGACCTCTGTACTCATTTGAATCACACTTTGCGCTCCAGCTTTCCCCCCCATTGAAACCCTCTCATTCTAAAGGAAAACCTGAGAAATATCAATTTGAAATTTGAGTTTGAATCTCAAATGTTAGAGATTAAAGAACTCCAGGATCCAAAGCCTTGCAACCTCTCTAATCACTTCCAGCTAACTTCCAGCTAACTGCATAGCATTGAAGGTAATTTTCAGAAAACTTAATCTCTTCGATTCTCATGCAAATCTACTCAATTCTCTTAGATCTTTGGTTGTCTGAAGTCCTACCAATGTAGGCAAGAAGATTAAGTTGCTTAGAGGTCAAACCGAAGCAACTCAGTTGACACACCACAAAATCCAACTCCTCATATCTTTCTATATATGTGGAGTTAGTTAAAATTGAGGTCAGATTCGTGCTTTACGCCATTTTTTCTTTCAGATCATGTCCTTCTTTTTCATTTATGTGATGGTGATGACTGAACCAGTCCGGTGAGCCTCGTCTGAGAAGGTGATCAGAGGTCCAGCGCCGGTGGTGTGCTAGACAGGTTCTGAGCCACATAATCATTTTAAAATGTTTTAATCTCACGCGTCCATTGTGATTACCATCCCTGCAGCATGTTGACTCGTGTGTTTGGTGGAACGCGCGTTTTAGGCCACTTGATCTGCCACCTCAACTAATGAGGGAGAATAAGTGGCTCACGTTTTTTCACATTTTCTTATTTTTGTTTTATTCCTTTTATTTTCATTAATTCATATTAATTTTAATATTGATTCAAAAAATATGAGAGTTTCACAAAAAAATTTCAAATAATTTCCTCTTTCATATTCTGAATTAAAATTATTTTTTGGATCATTATTAATATTTTTCATGACTTAATTGATTTTTTGATTATTTTTAATTGTTTAAAAATACTTTTAAGTTTTTAAAAATTCTGAATTTTTTCCCCAAGGTCCTTTGACCTTGTTTGATCTATGATAAATCTCATGGCCATTTCTTTGGTGTTTTGATGAGGTTTTATAAATTTGACAAACCATATTTAATTTAAATGCCTAATTTTAGTATTTTTAATTTGAATAAATGCCAATTAATTGTGTTGACCAATTGTGATGACTTGTTTGAGTTTGACTTTTGTTGTTGGGTCTTGGTCAAGGTTGATTTGACTTTGTCAAGTTAATATCATTGGATTTAGGGGATTGATGGAATGTACATTCCATCTTCCAAAATGAATGAATGATATTAATTTGGTAAAAGTCCTCCTTTGACCAATTTGAGTTTTGATCCGTTCCCCTCCCTCTTCATCTCATTCCCCTTCTTTATGCATCCATTTCATTTGGCCTTTGATATCTCAAAGTCCTAAGGCTAGTTCATTGAAAAATCAACATAAGTATGAATGAGATTAGGCCACCTCTTTTTCATATTCTTTTTGTGTGTGGTATGTTTCATGAGCATAGTCCATTATACTATGTCTCAAACATGCATTAACACCAAAATTTTATTCCCCGGCCTCAAATAGTTGTGACTTCTACATAAGTTCAATTACAATTGCTTAACATAGCGCTAAATTTGTGACATAAAAAGGCATAGCATTCTAGTTAGTGAGATTGTATGTCTCCCCTCTTTCATGGTATTGTGTGCAAACTTGGCCTTTTTTCCTTCCTTTGGAAGATGTCTTGGCTCAAGGATCCATGCTTGTGATAAGTGGGTTGAGTGTTCTCCAAAGAATGACTTAAAAATGAAAAGCAAATGCAAAACAATACTAACTTCTAACTCATTAAAAACTAACTTTTAATTTCAAGCCATTTACTTCAATGTCATTTAATTTTAGCCTTTATTCATTTTCCATTATTCATACCATTCTAATTGCTTATGTTAATGCAATTTTCACTTTGTCCATTTGGACCATATTGTGTGATATATCGTGTTTGTGTATACCTTGCTTATTTGTGTGGTCTTTGACCATTAATGTACATAATAACAACAAAAACCCTAAGAAACTTTTGTGTGGACTGTTGGCTTGATCTTGGACAAATGGACTTAGAACTTAGGCAAGATTCCTATGCTAAAGGGTTTGGCCAATGCCAACTTTCTGTGAAACCAAGTGCTTGCAATTTGAAACTTCATCTGATACATCATTCAAGATCCCTTTGAGTTCATCTGCAACATGATCATTGTGAAGCTGTTATTTTGAACCTGTGACTTGTGGAACTCATCTGTTACATGGGCTAATCTAAAGAAGATTATGGAGTGGCTAAGCTTGGATGTGGCTATCTTTATTTGATTCCTTGCTCTTCAAGATAATATAATTGTGCATTTGTGTGTTGCTTGATTCTAAATGTCCAAGGGAATTCTGGGTTTCTATTGACATTCTTTTCTATTTGATTGCTACCCATTGGTCAGATCTTTTCAACTCTCAACTTGTAATTTTGTGCATAGGATTAGTCTCTTCATCTTCTCCCCATCTCTTTAATTTCAAAATCTTTCCCTCCCTTTTCAAAATCTTCTTTGATTGAACTTATTTTGTTCTAAACTTTGACCACTTTGTAAAAAGATAGAAACTTTGGCCTTATCCATTGCATTTTCAAACTTCTTTTCTTAAATCAAATTTGTAAATAAACTTAACTATACTTGACTTAAACTTTCAGAGAAGCCAAAAAGAACTAACTCATTCAATCCATTCTAGGCCTTTTTGCCTTTCAAACTTAATTTTTGTTAAAAGCAATGCATCCACTTTAAAATTTGTATCACAAACTACGAGGTTTTGATCCCTCATTTTTATGTTGGTACGTAGGCACAAGTCCGAAGGTCTTGTCAAACACAAAAATATAATTAATGAATTCTTTTCTCATCCCCCCATTCTATTAATTTGTGAACATCATTTTTGTACCAAATACATATGCACACAAAAAGGGCTCCCTAGGAGTACCTAGGACACTTTGGGTGCTAACACCTTCCCTCTGTGTAAACAACCCCCTTACCTGTAATCTCTAACATTTTATTAGTTTTGATTTGAAAACTTCTTACTGCTGGGTTTTGTTCGTACTTTTTTCCCTTTTCCCTTGGAAAAAAATAAAAGCGCGATGGCGACTCTCGTTATTTGATGTCTAGCTTATCCATAGCTTGATGATCATGAATTTACCGCTACACATCCAAATCATAGAGCCAGTTGTTCCTATCATGTACACTCGTCGTATGGTCTGGCAGGGTAAACAGGTGTACTACTTGGAGGTTAATTAGAAATTGAAACACATCCGGGCCTAGGTTCCTAATGATACCAGTGTTGAAATAGAATCGGATGTTCATAAGTCGTATAACCCTGATGAGTGGGTGTTTCAGTCTGATGGCATTTTCTATCATGGTCACTAAGCCTCCCACTAAGATTGGTCCATGGTTATCCTGTGTTATACGATCCAAATTAGCTATCATAAATGTAGCAGCGTTAACAGGTCGGGCCTGTGATGCACAATACATTATAAAGAGTTCGTCTTTGGACACGGAGGTTCTGTTCTGTTCCTTTCAAATAAGGTGTAAGCTAGGATCTTACGAAAGTATCGAGTGGCAGGGTTATGGATGTTCTCGGAATGCATAAGATCTGGCTCGGGATGGTTGTTTCCTGTGATGCTACCCCAAAAGTAATCTAATTCAAGGTCTACAAGCCTGTCTTCTAGGTAATGGTAAAGGTATCAGGACCTTTAGGGCATCCTAGGAGTTCAGCTATTTCTGTATGGGTGTAGCGGTAGTCATTATCGAACAACCTAAAGGTGATGGGGCCTTTGTTAAATCACATACCATGGTTTGGCAGGTAAACTAGGGAGCTTAGGAATTCTAAAGTCAACCTACTGTAGGAACTTATTTTTCTTTTGATAGCAAAGGTATCCCAGCCTAGTTGGTTAATTAGGAACATAACACTGTCTTTTATACCTAATTTGGTCATAGTACGTCCATTTAGGTATAAGGTTAGTGCCATTTCTCTCTGAGCTAGAGCCTCAAAACGTCTCATTTGACCTGTGCCTCTGAAGACTATATCCATGTAATCTACTTGTTGCATTGTGATGGTCAGTAGCTGATAAAAATTAAGTGGATAACATCATAAAGTTAGTAATGGTCAATAATAAAGAAAGATACCGATTGACTTTGAGAAAGAAAGAAAAATGAAAAATAAGCAGTAATAATAATCAGAAATCTAGATAATTGAATTAATAGTTAAAAATAGAGTGTGGGTTATCTTCGATCAAGCGCTTTGTTTATTGTCGTAAGCTCGACAGAAATAGAATAGATGTTAATCTGGTAAATGAGTGGTTGGCTCTGCAAGCTTTAGATTTGCGATGAAATCACTGTTATTAATGTTGTGGTAATGTTTCAAACGCTGCCCATTTATAGTAAATGGTTCGCTTGCTTTTCCCTTTATCTCTATCACTCCATTTGGAAAGACGTTGGTAATTTTGAAGGGACCTGACCACCTAGAACGAACTTTTCCGGGAAAGAGTCTGAGGCGGGAGTTAAACAAAAGTACTTTGTCACCTTCCTTAAACTTTTTCCTTGATATGCGATTGTCGTGCCATTTCTTAGTTCTTTCTTTATAGATCCGGGCATTCTCATACGCATCTAGTCTAAGTTCTTCTAGTTCATGGATATCTAATATTCTTTTTTCGCCTGCGAAAGTATAATTGAGATTAAGGGTCTTAATAGCCCAATATGCTTTATGTTCTAATTCTACCGGAAAATGACATGATTTCCTATAGACTAGTTTAAAAGGTGTGGTTCCTATTGGGGTCTTATAAGCTATCCTATATGCCCATAGGGCTTCGTGCAATTTTGAGGACCAATCTTTCCTAGAGGTGGCAACCGTCTTTTCTAAGATTTGTTTGATTTCTCGGTTCGAGACCTCTACTTGCCCACTCGTTTGTGGGTGATAGGGTGTTGCTACGCGGTGTCGGACTCCATATTTCAGTAATAGCTTTTCGAAAATCTTTTAAATGAAATGGGAGCCACCATCACTAATGACAAGTCTTGGCACGCTAAATCTAGGGAAGATTATGCACTTAAAGAGTCTAATTACCACTCGTGTGTCATTCGTTGGAGAGGCTATGGCCTCGATCTATTTTGATACGTAATCGACTGCAACAAGAATATACTTGTTACCAAAAGAAGATTGGAATGGTCCCATAAAATCGATTCCCCAAACATCGAAGACTTCTACTTCCAAAATGCCTTTAAGTGGCATTTCGCCGCGTCTAGATATGTTTCCAGTGCGTTGACACCGGTCACAATTGATGATCGCGATGTGGACATCTTTCCACAGAGTGGGCCAAAAGAGTCTGACTTGCAAGATCTTAGCGCAAGCCTTTGAGGTGCTTGCATGTCCTCCATAGGAAGCAGAATGACAGAGGGAGATTATGCTTTCTACCTCATCTTCGGGGACACATCGACGGAAGATACCGTCGGCGCCTCTTTTGAAAAGCAGAGGCTCATCCCAATAATAATGTTTAAGATTGTGGAATAATTTTTTCTTTTGTTGGTAAGTCAAGTCTGGTGGAAGCACCTCAGCTGCTAAGTAGTTGACAAAGTCAGCGTACCATGGCAGTGTGGTTTTAGTGTAAATTGCTTCCACTACCTCGTTTGTTTCGGTATCCTTATAAGTTAATGCACATTTAACTGTATTGCTTTCCAGTTGGGCTATGAGTCTTTCGTAAGGGAAATCTTCGTTTATAGGCACTCGTTCAAGTTCAATACCTTCCATTCTTGACAAGTAATCGACCACGACGTTTTCAATGCCCTTCTTATCCTTGATTTCGAGGTGAAACTCTTGTAATAGTAAGATCCACCTTAGGAGTCTTGGTTTGGCGTCCTTTTTATTTAACAGGTACCTAATTGCAGCATGGTCGGTATAGATAATTATTTTTACTCCTACTAGGTAGGAACGGAATTTATTCAGAGCGAACAATACGGCTAAAAGTTCCTTTTCTGTGGTGGTGTAGTTCATTTGTACAGGGTGTAGGGTTCTACTTGCGTAGTATATTGCATGAAGTTTCTTATCCCTTCTTTGTTCTAAGATTGTGCCTATAGCATAGTCACTAGCGTCACACATGATTTCAAAGGGTAATCTCCAATCGGGCGGTTGCATGATAGGTGCGGTGATAAGAGTTGTTTTCAGTTGTTCAAACGCCACTAGGAATTTGTCATCAAAGATGAATTCGGCATCTTTCATCAATAAGCCAGTCAATGGTTTGGTGATTTTTGAGAAATCTTTAATGAACCGTCGGTAGAAACCGACGTGTCCTAAGAAGCTTCGTATTTCTGTTACGATTTTCGGAGGCTAAAGGTTTTCTATAACTTCTATTTTATCCTTGTCGGCTTCAATCCCCTTATCGGATACTATGTGTCCGAGTACGATCCCTTGTCGGACCATGAAATGGCATTTTCCCCAATTTAGCACGAGGTTCACTTTTATGCATCTTTTAAGTACCATTTCAAGATTCGATAAACATCCTTCAAAGCTCTGTCCACATACAGAGAAATCGTCCATGAAGACTTCCATGATGCCATCTATAAAATCAACGAAAATTGACATCATGCATCTTTGGAATGTTGCGGGAGCGTTACACAGTCTGAACGACATTCGTCGGTAGGCGAATGTACCATAGGGACATGTGAAGGTCGTTTTCTCTTGGTCGTCATGATTTATAGGAATTTGGAAAAATCCTGAATAACCGTCTAAGTAGCAGAAGTGAGAATGCTTAGCCAATCGTTCAAGCATTTGATCGATAAACGGTAAAGTAAAATGATCCTTCCGAGTGGCTTTGATTAATTTTCTATAATCAATGCACATTCTACTTCCAGTAACCACTCTTTGTGATACAGATTCACCTTTTTCATTATTAACAACTGTGATGCCTCCCTTCTTCGGTACGACATGTATTGCGATGACCCATTGACTATCGGATATCGGGTAGATAATACATGCTTCTAACAACTTTTGCACTTCTTTCTTTACTACATCACTCAGAATGGGATTTATCCTTCTTTGGTGTTCTCTATAGGTCTTACTGTGTTCCTCTAGCATTATTCGATGCATGCATATGGAATGGCTTATTCCTTTTAGATCTGAGATATTGTAGCCTAAAGCAGTTGGATATTTTCTTAAAACGTGTAGAAGCTTTTCGGTTTCTATCTGCCCTAAGTATGCATTGACTATTATGGGTTTCTCGAGTTCAGTTTCTAGGAATTCATACCTTACATTTTTGGGTAGCGTCTTAAGTTCTAGGGTTGGTTTCTTTAGGAAAGGAATATGATCGGGCGTTAGTGTTAGGCATTCGCTTAGGCTGTCATCTTGGTATTCCTCACTCCAATTTTCATCTTCAAAAGTATGAGGCCTTGGAGTTTTCAGTATTTCGGAGTATGATGTTTGTTCATTCTCCATTTCTCTTATACATTCGTCGATGACATCTAGTAGACAACATGTATCGTCTATAGCTGGTGCCTTTAAGAATTGCGTCAAAATGAATTCAACTTTTTCCTCACCAACTTCAAAGGTTAGCTTACCTTTCTTAATATCTATAATGGCTCCGACAGTAGCTAGGAATGGTCTTCCTAATATGATAGGGATGTTGGAATCCTCTTTTATATTCATGATTATAAAATCAGTAGGAATATAGAAATGTCTTATGCATACCGGAACATTTTCTGACATACCTACGGGAAATTTAACAGAATGATTCGCAAGTTATACGGACATCATCGTAGGTCTTAGTTCTCCCATTTTGAGCCTTTCGCATATGGACAAGGGCATTAAGCTAATACTGGTTCCTAAGTCGCATAGTGCTTTGTCTATGACAAACTTTCCGATTACATAAGGTATGGAGAAACTACCTGGGTCTTTCAGCTTAGGAGGCATATTGTTTTTTTATTATGGCGCTACACTTAGCAGTAAGTGTAACGGTTTCATTATCCTCTATCTTCTTCTTGTTATATAAGATTTATTTGAGAAACTTAGCATATGAGGACATTTGAGTGATGGCTTCTGTAAAGAGTATTGTGATATTCAATTGTTTTAGAATCTCTACGAATTTTTTAAATTACCCTACACTTTTAGATTTAACAAGTCTTTAAGAATAAGGGATAGGGGGTTTATCCGGTAGTGGAGGCACACAAGGTTCTTCTTTCTCTACGGCCTCTTCGTTTTTATCTTCCTCTTGTTCGTCTTCCTTCCATGACCTTTCGGGTTTGGTTGCGGTTGTCCAGAAAATGTGCCTGCAGGAGCAGCAGTAGGTGCCTGTTGTTGAGCCACTTGCGAGATTTGTGTTTCCAACATTTTGTTATGGGTGGCTAACGCGTCTACCTTGTATGCTAACTGCTTGATTTGCTCACTAGTGTGTATGTTTTGATTTAGGAAATTCTTATTTATTTGGGCTTGGGTAGCTATGAAGTTTTCCATCATTATTTCTAGGTTTGACTTCCTATGAGCATTTTGAGTATTTATGGCAGCTTTATGATATCTTGATGGTACATCAGGTGCTTGGTTAGGTGCATACAATGCATTATTGTTTTTGTAAGAGAAGTTAGGATGGTTCTTCTAACCTGGGGCAGCATGCCCTGAAACTCCGCATATCTCGAATTTGGTACTACGACAGCCACGGTGGCTGCGGGTGTTATGGTCAAGTTGTCTATCTTTTGAGTATGAGCGTCTACCTTGGCGTTGACATGGTCAAGACTACTTAATTCATACATACCTCCTTTCGTTGGAGGTTTCTCTACGAAGGTTCTTTCGCTTCCCCACTGGTAATGATTATGGGCCATACTTTCAATAAGTTGATAAGCCTCATTGTAGAGTTTATCCATTAGTGTGCCATCTGCAACGACGTCTATTGTCAATCTTGTGTTGTACAAGAGACCCTTGTAAAAGGTATGGATGATCAACCATTCTTCTAGACCGTGATGTGGACAAAGCCTCATCATGTCTTTGTATCTCTCCCAAGCTTCAAAAAGTGATTCATTATCTTTTTGTTTGAACCCGTTTATTTGGGCTCTTAGCATAGTCGTCTTACTAGGTGGGAAATATGGTGCTAAGAAAACTTTCTTCAACTCGTTCCACGTAGTGACAGAGTTGCATGGTAGAGACTGGAGCCAAGCTCTAGCTCTATCTCTTAATGAGAATGGGAAAATACATAGTCTTATAGCCTCAGGGCTGACACCATTTGCTTTCACTATGTTTGCATATTGCAAAAACACTGACAAATGTAGGTTCGGGTCCTCCATGGGACTACCTGAAAATTGGTTTTGCTATACGGCTGAGAACAACGAAGGTTTTAGCTCGAAATTATTGGCCTCAATGGCAGGGGCAGCAATGATGTTATGTGGTTCATCCTGCAAAAGGATTGCATAGTACTTAAGAGGACGACTCTGCGATCCTTCGGCCATCTCTGGTTGAATAAATGGTTCAGGAATAGGGATATTAGGATCAGGAAGATTTAGCTTGATACGATGTTCTCGTATCAGGTCTCATATCCCGCGTTCTAACCTTAGATAATGCCCAGGTTCATCGAACAATAGCTTTAATTTCTCGCCTTGAGAGCGAGTACTTGGCATACACTCGACAAATTAGAAAGGGAAGTAGAATTGTTTGCCTTAGTCTATACTGGGCAAAACTGGAGTTACGATATCGACCAAATTAGTCCCCGACAACGGTGCCAAAAACTTGATCGTGTGACTTAGTAAGTCTATAGGAATTGTGACTGCAAGTGCATAGTCGTATCGTGTAGTTTTAAAGATTATTGAATCCACAAGGACTAATAATCGAACGTATCGTTATCTAATGTTACTATGTAAATCTAAGGCTGATGATCATTCTAAGATTGGAGGGATGAAGAGAAAAAACTATAACGTAAACATAATATTAATAAAGATATTTAATAAAGGGATATTGGTATATAACGCATCAAACTTCGGGGATTCGATAGATAGTTGGTGTAATCTTATTGGCCAAAATATTCTTCAGTAGAAATTATTTATAAAAAGGACTTAGTCTCACACTCTCGTTTTATTGACTCTGACCATACTCTTAAACCAGAATGCTTGGTTCTCGCGGTCTCATTTTGAATTTAAAAGTAACTTTTGAATATGAATAAAGTCTAATTAATCCTAAAGCGCTCTGTAACACCTCAAAATTTGCCCTCCTCTTCTTGGGACTAGTTTAGCATATTGCATTTCATGTTTTAGGACATTAGGCATTTGCATATTGCATATCATATGGAAACAAGAGATCATACTCCAAAGTCTTTTCAGAAGATTGGAAGTTACATGATTCAAGCCTGAGGGTTTCTTTAAATTGATCATCAACCATCTGAGGGTTTGTGCTCCAATTAGGGTTTTCTTGGTTCTTCAAGGAGGTTGAGCATTATCTTGTTTGCAAGGATATGTCACCATCATCATGGTTATGTCATCACCAGGGCTTCATTGTTCATGCTCAGGTTCCTATGGATTAGGGTTTTGACCTCTAGTCAACCCTAATTAATGACATTCTTCCAGCTAGGGTTTCTCAAGGAGATGAGGTATTCTTTTGAGATGAGACCATGTGGTTATTATTTTGATCTTATATGAGCTATGGTTTCATTTTGAAGCAAACTTACCAAGTGGCAAAGGCCCAAGTTCATCAGGCATTTTCAGGTCATCTGAGGCCCATACAATCAACTATGCAATCAATTGAAGGCTTTGAGGTGGGAGAATTGATCTTAACATCCTCATTCATGTTCAAACAAGGCCTATTCATCATGTCAAACATCTATCTTTAAGGTTTTGAAGTCAGGGCAAAAGTTTTCCAAAATGGAAAGTGACCTGTAATTGAAAGTTTCCAAAAATGGCAAGTTTTTGGTCCACATTCAACTTGACTTTCCAACATCAAAGAAGCTTCAAATGGATTTTTGGTGAACATGAAAGTTGGAGATCTTTCTCTCCCATTTCCAAAAAGTCCAAGATCATGAGCATCTGATGAATGGTTGAGAAGGTATGAGCAAAGGATCACAATGTGTACATGGAACTTCAAAGTGCCATAACTTTTGATCCAAAACTCCAAATTGAGCCACTCTTCTTGCAAAATGCTTGTCATGACCAATATTTTTCAAATCATCCATTGCCTTGCATGAAAGAGGATCACATGACCACTTGCTCATTCAAGTACGTTTTGGAGGGAAAATGCATAATTTGAAATTGGTTGATCACATGAGCCAAATACCAATCCTATCATGTTCATGAGCTGATTTTAAGTGGAATTGAACCCTAATATGGCACTGTTCACGTGCACTTTAACCATGCAAGGGTGCATTTACCAATTTTTCATCACACTTCATATTTCCTTAATTTTTCATTAGCCAAGGCCTAATCTCATTTTCAGCATGATTAGTGGGAAGTATATAAGCCTAATTGTAACAGAATTTGGGGGGCGAACCATTCTAGATCTGAAAATTTTCTTCCCCTCCATTTTTTTCTCTCACTTGGATTTCAAAATTTCTTCATACAAGGCATCAATTTCTTTGCATATTCTTGTTAATCATGGAATTCTGAGCAAGGATCATCAATTGGTTTGAAGAATTGAGCAAAGATTCGTGCACATCCAAAGCTTGAACATGAAGATGGAATTTAAATTTTGAGCTAGATCTAAGAGGTTTCCACTGCCAATTCGTACACAAAGCTTCATAACTAGATTGAGGAGGTTGATCTGGAGTTTGTAGAGGCTTGAACACATGTATTTTGGTCACTGCACTTCAAGTAAGTGAAATTTCGATCTCCACTATTTGCCAATCCATGTACATAAACCTGTAGATCTTTTGATGCTGATGATTCTGATGTGTTTAGAATTAATTTTGGTTAAGAATTGAGGAAGTTATGTTGAATTTAAGTTTGAGTGTTAGAAATTTTTTAGATCGATCCAGAAAATATATGGAGAATTAGGCTTAGATATTAGGATATTCGTGATCTACGTGAAGAGACGATTCCAACCATATAAATATCATGAAATTCTGCAAAATTTGACGGTGGCGCTCCGCCTGGCTGGCCGGAGAAGACGGTTGTTTCAGCCGTCCGCCACCGCCTGCAAAGGGCCTAGGGTTTCAAGCTTCAAAACGACCGCGTTTTGCCATTAGCGCCTTCAACCATCCTAACCTCAGTTCGATCCTGGCGTGCGTATGTTTTTGATTTTCTTTTGAGCGCATGTTTTGACCCTTGCCTCCTGTGTTCGATTCCTGGCGAAGGTGTTTTGTGAAACTTATTTTGTTGAGCGCCTCTCGTGGACCTTGTGAACCTGAGTTCAATTCCTGAATGATGCATTTTCCATTTTTGCATGTCAAAATCCATTTGCTATTATTTCATGTTTATTTCAAATATTTTCATCAACTTGCAAAAATCATAAATAATAGTAGGTTAATCCAATTTGGTCCAGATTTTTTTTCACATGTTTGTTTGAATGTCTAGTATTTTTTGATACTAATTGCATGATTTTTATGTTTCTGGATTTTTATTTGTGGTTTTTTGATTACACATGATGCCATGTTGATATGCTTCATTCATTGTTTTGTAATATGCTCATGATTTGTCCAATTGGCTTGAAATTTGACATGCTTGTTCCTAACATGTGACTTGATTTTTTGGCTTTGGTTTGGCATTTTTATCTTGTTCTACCACTGTTTTGGATACATGAACATGTTGTGTGACAATTTGTGTCACAATATTTGATGTTGCATTTGTACATTTTCATTCATATGTCATTTGATCTCTTCTGGAGTTGTTTTTTTGTATGATGTTCATTCTTAACATGATAAGCTTGTATAAAAAAATTCATGATCATTGGATTCATTTCTGTTTTAATGGGAATTTTCTATTCTTGATGTCCAATTTTGATCACATTGTTTGCCTTTGCCTTATCTTGATTAATGGATGGCTTTGCCTTTTGATTTAGCTTTGGTCCTTTTGAGGACTCTTTCTTGTTTGATTAAATGTGTTTCATGTGAAATATTAACTTATGTTTTGATTATTTGACTTGCCTTTGACCCTAGTCTTGGTACTAGTGGTTTGTACTCACCAATTGTGTTTGTGTTTTAGGTAGCTAGCACTAATGGTTGGTTTGCTCATTATTCGAGATGCAAGTTGCTTTTTTACTAACTATTGTTGTGTTGTAGGTCCATTGATGTGATGAACTCACTTGAGTGCTTGCATTTGAGAATTGCATTGTGTATTATTGTTGGATGATTCCACTGTTGTCTGTTTGGTTTTCTGAGTACGATACTGATTGTTTGGCTTTTGTACAGGTACATTAGTCGCTATTAGCTTGCTTTGCTTTGCTTTGGAGTGTGGTTGGTACACCACTGAGGTAGTTTAGCCTTCTAACTCCATGTAGTATGGAAGCCCTGTCGTTTTTTTGGCAGGCGTTTGGCTGAAGTCCTCCTTAAGAGGCAATGATTGTGTTTGTTTATATTTGTGCCAAAGACCTCCTTGTCGAGGCATGTTACTTGTTAAGTCCTCCTAAGTGAAGAGGCAATTGACAGATAGAAGGGACTAGTAGCCAGTCCCCTGTTAGTCGTTGAGTCGTTCATTATGCTCGCACTACGTGCTGACGCTGTTGAACCTAACCCAAGATCCTTGTACAGTGTCAGTCAAGTGGAATAGGGTCCCTCTTTCTGGATCCCCACGCTTTCATTGATTCAAGCTCACCCAGGCCAGGGTTAAGAGCTATGAGGTCTAACCCTCATTACCTTTCATCTGCTCACCCTGACGGTCAATGTTAGTGGTTAAGAGCTTTAGCATACCCCTACAGTTTTGGCTTGTTTGTCGAGGTTGATATGACCCCTTGAATAAAGCCCAACCATTTGCCTGAGCCTCTTGGTTGTATATAGAGTGTGATGATGGCTTGTGTGTTTGCTTTTCATACATGTTGATTTGCAGTTCGTTTTGACTTGCTGCCTGTGCGAGTTAGGTTCTGTTTAGATACCTCAACCTAGGGCTATTGTGGATTGCATGACAACTATTAGGCTCGAGTCAGTCTCCCTTTTAGTTTGTTATTCCCCGGTCTCTGGTTAAGAGAGAGTTTCTCCCCTGTTAAGGGGAACTACGTCGCCCTAATTCTCATACCAGATGAGATACGTAGGCAGGAGATCGAGCGAGATCTCTCTGGGCACCTTTTTTTTTCTTTTTTTGAGTTTGTATGTGTCAACTCTTTTGTTTCTCTTGACGTCTCAGCGTATCTTCTTGTTTGTTTGACAATTATTAGGTCCGAGTTCCAGACTCCCTATTAGTTTGTTGTCGCCCTTTTTTCTGTTTAAGCCTTTTGTGTTCCTTTTGACGTCTCAGCGTCTCTTCGTGTTTGTTTCAAACTATTAGGTTCGAGTTCCAGACTCCCTATTAGTTTGTTGTCTCCTTTCCCCTATTAAGGGGAACTACGTCGCCCTGATTCTCATACCAGATGAGATACGTAGACAGGAGATCGAGCGAGATCTCTCCGGGCAACCTTTTTCTTTTTTGGGTGTGTTTTGTGTGGCAGCTATTAGGCTTGAGTTCCAGACTCCCTATTAGCTTGTTGATCTGATAACCTTTTGCTTTGGTGCTCGCTGGTTAGCGATTGTTTGTGTGTTTGGAGTCGGATGTAAGCCCATCTATTGGCATTCTGTTTCCTTGTTTGTGTTGTGTGCTTGGAGTCGGATGTAAGTCCAGGTTTGGCATTCTGTTTCCTTATGTGTGTGTTTGGAGTTAGATATAAGTCCAGCTATTGGCATTCTGTTTCCTTGATTGAGTGTTTCTTTTGACGTCTCAGCGTCTCCTTTCTGTGTTTTGTTTTGGCGTGCGTTAGCCGAACTACGAGTGTTTTGATTCTTACTCTGGATAGAGAAGATACGTAGGCATAGGATGCGATGTCCTAGCGAGCATGTTTCCCATTTCCCCGAACTACGTCGACTCTGATGTTTGTTTCTGACAAACTACGTAGGCCCAGGACGCGACATCCTGCCGAGTCCCCTTCCTCCATCTTCTTTCACCTGTTTTATTATTCCAGTGTGTGCATTCTTTGAGCAGTTTATCAGCAACCTTTTTCTATTCTTTTGAGCGTGGATCCCGTCGAGTACGACGGACGTGAGGGGTGCTAATACCTTCTTCTTGCGTAACCGACTCCCGTACCTTGCAATCTCTGGTCGTAAGACCGTTCCTTTCTCATTTCTTAGGTTAGCCCAACACTTCCTTTCCGTCATAGGATGAATAGCGTCGGTGGCGGCTCTGTAAACATGTTTTTTCCGTCGGTTGTTTTTCGCGTTGCGACAGCTGGCGACTCCACTGGGGACATAATAAGAAGTTGACCTCTTGCTGGTCCATCTTCCCTAAGCGAGTCAATCCTAGCGCTCCTTAGAGTAGTTTTGGTTGCTTTTACTGCTTTATTTATTGCATTTTGTGATTATTATACTGTGATTGTATATATTTGCATATATGTTTGCATGCATCATATTGTCATTGTGCTGAATTCTGGACAGGTTGGTTCTTCTGATTTGGGGTGGGTGTTCTGAGTGGGGCTAAAACCCAGGCCCGAGTATACACCTAGGATTAGCGTGGTCTCATGTTTCCTCACATGTTGTATGACATGATGCGGAGACGTGACATACCACAGCCGGACGAGGTTCTTTTAAGAGAGTCCTTCCGTTTGGAGTATTCCACTCAGGTTGGGTTATCTCTTTTGAGCTGTTGACTTCGGTGATCGTTCTTTCCCGGATCTTTGGTTTAGACGATTCTTATGAGAGCTGCAACGGCACACCCGAAAGGGCAAACCCGTTGAGTATCTTGCCCGATTGTCGAGACCATTATCCGCCTTAGGATGACCTTATTAGAATTCACCTGTGAGAGGAGGGTTTGATTCCTACAATACAAATCATGTCAGTGATTTTGTGATGGCGACTTTGTTTCAGTCGGATTTATGGATATTTATTTCTGACACGCCGGAGTGCTGTCCGTGGTATTTATCAGCGGGTTCCGTTTATTTCGGATCCCCGGGTTGGATTCGAGGGTACTTGTTCAGAGGATCTTGTTGTCATCCATTCAGTGGATTTCCTGTGATGATGGTGATATATGTAAAGACAAAGTGTCATACAACATAAGATATCAAGTTTCGATGATGACAAAAGACCATCATGCACGTCTACAAACAAATGCAACACATTACCCACCATATCCTTTTCTACGTTCCTCTAAATCTACTATAATCATTAAAAACATGTAGACAAAGTGTGATCATGACTAAATGCATGAAAATCACAAATCACAATTTTTTTGCAGATTTGAAAGCTTTGAGTCGACCATAGGGGTCAGCTCAAAGCTCACGGGTCAGTGCAAAGCTCAACCCAAACTGGAGGATGGTCAGCGCAAAACTGCTTGCGTCGACCATAGGGTCGGCGCATAGCTCACGGGTCGGCGCATAAACCCCTTGAGTCGACCACACGTCAGAGCATGGCATAGTGATGCTATCCACGGGTCAGCGCATGAAATGTTTGAGTCGACCATAAGGGTCGGCGCATGCCCCACGGGTCAGCGCACGCCGACCTATGGTCGACCGTTCGCGCGCCAACTCAGCTTTCTGAGTTATTTCAAATGTTTAAAATTCTGTTATGTTTGTTTGGCTTAGTCTGTTACTATATATAGAAGTCAAAACACTTCTATTAACCAACATTTTGTCAATTTGTATTCAAGTGTTCAAGGAAACAAGAAAGAGTGAAAAAGGTGTCAAAGATTCATCATCTTCATCTTCAACAGTTCACAATACATCAACTGCACACAATAACTTTTGATGTGATTCGTGATAGATTGAAGGTGATAAGGTTCGTAGCTACGATTGGAGAATCGGGTTCGAGTTGAAGTCTTGGCAGGTTCTTTCTTGAATAAAACCATTAGGGTTTTATCCTTCAATATCGGTTTGTGTTTGGGGGTTTTTGGACGAATTGCTTCATTAACATTCAGCTGAGCGAAGGTGACTGATAAGAGAACGTCTTCATCAGTCTAGTAGCGGATTCGGTGTTTGAGTAGTGAAGGATTCGGGTTTGATTCGTTCGTGTTCGTGATCAGCCGGGCCAAGGGGTTGAAGAACGGAAGGTTCCTTAACGAGTGGCAGGAAACGGAGGTCCAGCATCAACGATCAAAGGTCTTGATTCATCTTGAATCAAGGAGCAAGGATAAGAAGTATCATTCAACACATTGGAAGTTCTGTTGTTTACATACTTTGCAATCCTTGTAAAAACGATTAAATCTCACAGGTGATATCTATTTAATCATCTCAATTCTATTTTTAGAATTGAGGGCAGACGTACCCCGAAGCGAGGACGGCGGGGGAACTGCCTCATCAAATATGCGTCTTCTTTAATTTTCTGCATAATCTGTTTTTCAACTTAAAATTTAAGTGATTTTAGTTTAAGCAATTTTTACCAAACGTTGATATAAGTTGAGTAAGTGATTAAAACAGCTGTTTGAATACTAAGTACAATAATACATTGTACTAGGATAAATTGATTTACTTACTCAACTCAAGTATCACTTGGGGTGTTTATGCACACCAAGTGTTTGTAAATTTGCTTAAGCCAAAGTTGTCTTAAGTTTGTATCCGTTTAAATTTGGTATTTTGATTCATTGGAACTAGGTTCGCTAGTAAGTGAATTATTTCATTGATTGTGCAACAAGTGTAGTGACTTGTATTCCAATTCATCTATTATCCATTAGCTTAACGCATATCCGGTTTTTCAATAACGGTTCGTTTTAGACTAAAATTTTCCTCGGCCGCTTCCGCATTTAAAACAACTTTTCAAAACCAATTTTCTTTCAAATTGGTAGCGCCGACTCAAGTTTTTAATTGGGATCTATTCAACCCCCCCTTCTAGATCCGTGCCATAGTCTAACAAGTGGTATCAGGAGCTCCGGTTCACTCCGTGCTTCAAAATACAACGTTGATAGAAAATGGCTAACGAACCTAAAGGGGCTTACAATAGAGCTCCCGTTTTCAATGGTGAAAATTATAGTTATTGGAAAGATTGTATGCGGGTGCACATAAATTCCATAGATAGAAAAATATGGAATGTTATTCTCAATGGTCCAATTGAAATAACCATGACCAATGAGAATAATGAAATAGTGCCTAAGCCTGACGCACAATGGACCGATGATGATGAAAAGAAATACAACTATGATTGGAAAGCCAAAAATATCCTAATCTCCTCATTAGGTGTAGATGAATACTATCGTGTATCCCATTGCCCTACTGCTAAGGCGATGTGGGATTCACTTCAAATTGCCCATGAGGGGACAAATGATGTTAAATTGGCTAGAATCAATACACTAACACAAGAGTTTGATCTCTTTTTCATGGAGCAAGGGGAAACCATTGCCGACATGCAAAAGAGATTCACTCATCTAATCAATCGATTACATTCACTAGGTAAACCTATTTCCAATGATGTTGCTACTAATAAGATCTTAAGATGTCTTAACAGGGAATGGCAGCCGAAAGTGACCGCCATTAAAGAGGCAAATGATCTTACCACATTGGACTTGACAACATTGTTCGGTAAACTACAAGAGCATGAACAAGTTCTCTTAAGCTTGGAACAACACGAAAGGAAAGAAAAGAAAGACAAAGCTAAGGTGAGTGAAAAGAAATCAATAGCTCTAAAGACTTCCTCCTCAAAGTCTCAAGCAAAAGAGCAAAGTGATTATTCATCAAGTGACGAAGAAGAAGAGGACAAGAGTGAAGATATGGGGCTGTTCGTCAAATGCTACAACCGTTACGTAAGAAAGAACGGCATCCAACATTCCGAGAAGAACTTGGTAAACTTCCGGAAGCAATCTAGGTTCTCTAAAAATGATGACTCAAAAGGAAAAACAACTAGAGGGTCGTGCTATAAGTGTGGAAAACCGGGTCACTACAAACCAGACTGTCCGATGAACAAAAAGACAAAAGAAAAAGACTCATACAAATCACATAAGAAACCATCAAAGCCAAGGAGGGCATACATAGCTTGGGAAAGCGATAGCGACTCCTCCGATGATGAAAGCTCTAGTGATGAAGATGAAAATGCAAATCTATGTCTCTCTGCTCATCAAAAGAACAAGAAGAAACAGGTACGACATGCTAAATATGAAAATTCCTCTGGTATGTCTCATCATGAATTGCAAACTGCTTTTGACACTTTACACTATGAAGCGAAAGAGGCCTTTAAAAGGCTTGCCTCAAATAAGAAAATCTTTTCTCATTTAGAACAAAAAATTCAAGAATCCGAAAGGAAACTTGAGGCACTTAAGGCTTCTATAGTGGAAAGCACAAAAACAAGTTATGAGGACCTTAAAAGTAGAATGATGAACTTTGGGTGTGATACTTGTTACATTTGGCAAGGTGAAGTAAGGAACCTAAAAGCCAAACTTGACAAGGCTCTTGAGCCCAAGATTACATTTGCTATTGATAAATCTAATTTTCGAAAGAGTATGGTTAATCCATATCAAAAATACAAATATGTTATAAAGGATGAAGATAGCAAAAGTGATCAAAATGAAAAGTTCTCTTGTCTTTATTGTTGCAAGAAAGGCCATTCCATTGCTAAATGTAGATTTAGGAGATTTTTGGTTCCTAAAGGCATTTATCAATGGATGCCCAAATGCAACCATTTTGTTCCTCACCACTCAGGACCCAATAAGCCATTGGGTACCTTCTCTTGTTAATTATCTTGTCACAGGTACAATGCCTCGAGACTACCGAGAGAAGATGGTTTCTCGATAGTGGATGCTCAAGGCACATGTCTGGTGACATATCTCTCTTCATTGACTTTGTGGCTAAGAAGAAGGGATATGTAACTTATGGTGATAACAACCGTGGAGCAATACTTGGTAAAGGTAGTGTAGGTAATCCCTCGTCTACTACTATCTCTGATGTGTTGCTTGTCGAAGGTCTTAAACACAATCTACTTAGCATCAGTCAATTATGTGACAAAGGATACAATGTATCGTTTTCAAAAGATTGTTGCAAAATTGTACATAATGATGATAAGAAGAGTATGTTTAATGGTCTTCGTGTGAACAATGTCTATATGCTTGACTTAAATGAAGTATCGTTAACAAGTGACAAATGCCTCGTAACAATGAGTGAAGACTCATGGTTATGGCATAGGCGTTTAGCACATGTTAACTTTGACTTACTCAACAAAGTAGTCTCAAAAGATCTAGTCCTAGGTCTCCCCAAAATTAAGTTCACCAAGGATCACCTTTGTGATGCTTGTCAAAAGGGGAAGCAAACGAGGATCTCATTTAAATCCAAAAATATCGTTTCAACAACGAGACCTCTCGAGCTTCTCCATATGGATTTATTTGGGCCATCTAGGATTAAAAGTCTAGGAGGAAACTATTACGGTTTCGTAATAGTGGACGACTTTTCTCGATTTTGTTGGACTATTTTCTTAGTAAGTAAGAGTGACACATTCGCCGCCTTTGAACGATTTGCCAAGTTTTCCCAAAATAAACTAAATACAAACATTGTTGCAATTAGAAGTGATCATGGAGGTGAGTTTGAAAATCACTTATTTGAAGAATATTGCGGCAACCATGGTATTGATCATAACTTCTCCGCTCCACGTACCCCTCAACAAAATGGGGTTGTGGAGCGTAAAAATCGAATTTTGGAAGAATTGGGAAGAACAATGATCAACGAAAGTGGCTTACCGAAATATTTTTGGGCCGACGCCATTAGTACGGCTTGTTATGTTTTGAATAGGGTGCTTATACGCTCCATTCTAAATAAAACACCGTATGAACTTTTAAAAGGGCGAAAGCCAAATGTTTCTCACTTACATGTCTTTGGTTGCAAATGTTTTGTATTGAACAATGGAAAGGAAAACTTAGGGAAATTCGATTCCAAGGCCAACGAAGGTATCTTCCTCGGATACTCTCAATCTAGCAAAGCATATAGAATATACAACAAGCGATTACTTACTGTAGAAGAGTCTGTACATGTTACTTTTGATGAATCCAATCCGAGAAATGTCGGAAAGGGTAGTGTTTTACATGGTGCAGGTACATCTACTGAAGACATACTCAAAGGTGGCGAGCCGGGGATTGACCAACCCGACATAGTCAAAATTGAGAAGGACAAAGATGTACACCATGATGAAACTGAGGTAACTCATCCGCCTTCAAACGATGATCTTCCTCAAGCTTGGAAGTCTTCCAAAGACCATCCAATCGACAACATTATCGGAGATATCTCAAAGGGTGTAACAACTCGATCTAAGCTAAGTAATTTCTGTTATCACTTCGCTTTCGTTTCGCAGATGGAACCTAAAAACCCTAAAGAAGCCCTACTCGATGAACACTGGTTTTTATCAATGCAGGAGGAACTTAATCAGTTCACCAGAAATGAGGTTTGGGACCTTGTCCCTCCTCCGCGAGATCATCGAGTAATCGGCACCCGATGGGTGTTTAGGAACAAGCTGGACGAAAACGGGGTAATAACCCGTAATAAGGCGCGTTTAGTCGCGCAAGGGTATAACCAAGAGGAAGGCATCGACTATGAGGAAACTTATGCGTCGGTTGCCCGACTCGAGGCTATACGCCTTCTCCTTGCCTTCGCTTGTGCAAAGGATTTTAAGCTATTCCAAATGGATGTTAAGAGCGCTTTCCTTAACGGTTACATAAATGAAGAAGTTTATGTCGCACAACCTCCGGGTTTCGAATCCCATGAGCACCCTGATCATGTTTATAAACTGAAAAGAGCTTTGTATGGCCTCAAACAATCTCCTAGAGCTTGGTATGAGAGACTAAGCAAGTTCTTACTCGATCAAGGTTACTCAAGAGGAAAGGTCGACACAACCCTCTTCATTAAACGTCAAGGAAAGCACTTGATATTAGTGCAAATTTATGTAGATGATATCATTTTTGGGTCTACTAACATGAATCTTGTGAGAGAGTTTTCTGACACTATGCAGGGCGAGTTCGAGATGAGTATGATGGGGAACTCACATACTTTCTCGGTCTGCAAATTAAACAGCTCAAGGAAGGAACTTTCGTGAGCCAGACAAAGTATTGTTTGGACCTTATCAAGAGATTTGACATGGCAAAAGCTAAGGCCATAGACACCCCCATGCCTACGTGTACCAACTTGAACAAGGATGAAGACGGTAAGGAAGTAGATGTAAAACGGTATAGAGGTATGATTGGTTCACTCCTTTATCTTACTGCTTCCCGCCCCGATATTATGTTTAGCGTATGCATGTGTGCAAGATATCAATCATGTCCCAAGGAATCCCATTTAAAAGCCGTTAAACGGATACTTCAATATCTATCCGGTACTCCGAAGTATGGACTATGGTATTCCAAAGGTAATGATTGTTCCTTGGTAGGTTTTTCCGATTCCGACTTTGTCGGTTGCAAATCGGATAGGAAGAGCACCAGTGGCACTTGTCACTTATTTTCAAACTCTTTGGTTAGTTGGCATAGCAAGAAACAGGTTTCTGTTGCTTTGTCAACCGCCGAAGCGGAATACGTTGCCGCCAGTAGTTGTTGTGCCCAAATCCTTTGGATTAAGCAACAACTATTGGATTTTAACCTCAAACTTGAACGTATTCCCATCTTTTGTGACAACACAAGTGCTATTAACCTGACCAAGAATCCTGTGCTACATTCTCGCACCAAACATATCGAAATTCGACACCACTTTCTTCGGGATCATGTAGAGAAAGGTGACATCGTGTTTGAACATGTAAATACTGAAAATCAACTAGCGGACATTTTCACAAAGCCGCTAGCCACTGAACCTTTCTTTCATATTCGCCGAGAACTTGGCATTCTCGATATTTCGGAACGGGCACTCTAATCTGCTGTTTACCTTATTACATTTAAAACCTCAATTCTGTACTTCTGACAAATCTGTGTTGTTGTAAGCATAAGCCTACAGTTCACTAAGTCACTCAGGCATTAAGGTGATATTGTTCCTCTCTTTCTATCTCTCTGCAAAGTCTCATGACTACAATAGTTATATCTCATAATGATGTTGTTTGTATATATATTTGATATATCTCTTTGGTTGTTTATTGCTGTATGAACTGATAATTATGCATCAAACTGGTCATTGCATGTGCTGAATAGGGAAAAATGGAAATTTGAACTGTATGAGTCGACCGCAGCAGGGCTATGGTCGACGCATGACTAAATAATTTTTGCATTTTTTTAAAATCAAACAGTATGCGTCGACGCATACAGGGGTATGGTCGACGCATCGCTCGAAAATTTGTGTTTCTGCAGAAAATTTCAAATCATCCTTCATGCATTCACATTCAAAAACATTCATTAAATGTGCATTTACATTCCATCACCTTTCAAACTACCCACTACTCTGTAACTTGCATCTACCTATTGGCTAGTGTCCTTTGTTCTTCCATCTTCCCAAAACCCTAACCTTTCCACTATAAATTGGGAAAAACCTCTCTCTAGAAGAATCACTCTCAAAACCCTTATTAAACCCTCTCTCTATATCCAAACACTTAGTTTCAAACCTTCTCAAATGGCTTCCTCATCACGCAGACCCTCCGGCAAAAGACCCCGAGAATCATCCGGTGCATCTCTTCCCGTATCTGCTGTATCACTCGTTCCACCTGCTCGTGTCGAAATTTTCAACAAAGACATCGGTAAACGAGGCGTTGTGCAACAACATGCGTTCTACAAACTTGAAGCTGAACGCATGCACCTACCGGAAGTCCTGTCTCTGCTGCAGCATCAAGGCCTCATCAACTTCTTGGAGTGCAACACTCAATACAGTGAAGACCTTGTCCGAGTTTTCTACTCCGGTCTTCATGAGAACTTTCGCGGGCACAAGCTTTCCTCCAGAGTTGGCTCTACAAAGGTATCGATTAAATCAAATTTCTGGAACAAGTATTTTGACATGTCTGTGGATGATGCTGGAAATTCTCTACCTGAGGTGACTGACTCTCACCACATAGATGGCTATGAGTTTAAGAGTGCATTAAATGACATGCTGGCACAGCCATATTCTGATGAGTTTGTGCAAAGTGACTTGTTCCCACGAACCGTCACTGCCGGCAAGCTGAACGCCGGAGAAAGGATTCTTCAGTGGGTTGTCTCACGCATCCTGCGGCCGAAGAAGGGCGGTCTCTCCAGAGTCGAACAGCCCGAGGTTCATTTGATTTACATTCTAAAAAATAAGATAAAAATCAACTGGCCATACTACATTGCTAGTAGAATGTATAATCTACGTGATTCCGGACGAGGGACTGCTCTTGCCTACGGATCATTCATTCAAGAAGTCATTACTGCCGCCAATGTTAATCATCCGTCTTTCCCGTTCACATCAATCTCACCTGACAAAGAGTTCAGCACAAAAACCATGTCTATGATGGGATATATTTGGTGCAAGGAGCGGAGAAAATATAAGTTTGTTAGAAGAGGATACGTTCCTCCAAGGGCTGACAGTGATGAAAGCGAAGAACAAGACGATGAAGTGGAAAATGAAGAAGAAGAAGAAGAAGAAGAAGCAAGGCACGATGCTGCTTACAATGGTGGAGATGACAGTCCTTCACCCGTTGGCACTCATGACTACTCCGGCTCCGCTTGGGTTCAGCAGCCGGATACAAATGAAGAAGGTGTTCCACGCTGGGGTAACTGGGGTGATTGGCAACATACGGGCTGGACAACTCAACGTGAATCTTACCAGCCGTATCACCAAGTTGAGGAAGAATTTCCTCCGTCCCCTCCACAGCAAGCAGATTCTTCAGAGCTGTTGGACATGATGCGAAACATGCAACTTGCCCAACAATCCTTCATGCAAGCCCAGGATGACCGATATGCTCAGATTAACAGTCAACTTCAAACCCAAAATGAGCGGCTCGACAACCTCTCCACAAGCCTAAATGGACGGTATGCAGATTTGGAACGGTGTGTCGACAGGAGTCTCAGGCATCTGGAAGGTGTTTCTGATTACCTATCAACTCTGGCTGACCCCAGCAGAAACCCAGGCGTCTGCTACCATCCAGGCCACCGTCACCTAAGACAATAGACCCTCATTTGCATATTACATGTTGCTTGTTGTCTTTGAATGCATTCCGTTTTTTTTTTCTTTCTGTTTTGCCTGTTTATGCAACCGTAATTTCCTTATGTATTTTCTCCTTTTAATTAATGACTATTAGTAAGAAATGATATAAGTGTGATATTATTTCGTTGGTATCTATATCTCTGCTACTACCTGTGAATTTTTCGTTGTTATCTTGAATAATCACTCTGTCTCTCTTTTTGATGTTGTCAAAGGGGGAGAAAAGTGCTGACAAAATGTCCACAACTAACAGTCTGACAAAATGTCCACAACTAACAGTCGCTTTCGCTTTCTGCAAATAGCCTTAGATTACAAAAGAAAGGGGGAGTGTGTCAACACCGCATGCTGTTTGTCACGTTGATTTATACAGGTTGTCATCATCAAAAAGGGGGAGTATGTAAAGACAAAGTGTCATACAACATACGATATCAAGTTTCGATGATGACAAACGACCATCATGCACGTCCACAAACAAATGCAACACATTACCCACCATATCCTTTTCTACGTTCCTCTAAATCTACTATAATCATTAAAAACATGTAGACAAAGTGTGATCATGACTAAATGCATGAAAATCACAAATCACAATTTTTTTGCAGATTTGAAAGCTTTGAGTCGACCATAGGGGTCAGCTCAAAGCTCACGGGTCAGCGCAAAGCTCAACCCAAACTGGAGGATGGTCAGCGCAAAACTGCTTGCGTCGACCATAGGGTCGGCGCATAGCTCACGGGTCGGCACATAAACCCCTTGAGTCGACCACACGTCAGAGCATGGCATAGTGATGCTATCCACGGGTCAGCGCATGAAATGTTTGAGTCGACCATAAGGGTCGGCGCATGCCCCACGGGTCAGCGCACGCCGACCTATGGTCGACCGTTCGCGCGCCAACTCAGCTTTCTGAGTTATTTCAAATGTTTAAAATTTTGTTATGTTTGTTTGGCTTAGTCTGTTACTATATATAGAAGTCAAAACACTTCTATTAACCAACATTTTGTCAATTTGTATTCAAGTGTTCAAGGAAACAAGAAAGAGTGAAAAAGGTGTCAAAGATTCATCATCTTCATCTTCAACAGTTCACAATACATCAACTGCACACAATAACTTTTGATGTGATTCGTGATAGATTGAAGGTGATAAGGTTCGTAGCTACGATTGGAGAATCGGGTTCGAGTTGAAGTCTTGGCAGGTTCTTTCTTGAATAAAACCATTAGGGTTTTATCCTCCAATACCGGTTTGTGTTTGGGGGTTTTTGGACGAATTGCTTCATTAACATTCAGCTGAGCGAAGGTGACTGATAAGAGAACGTCTTCATCAGTCTAGTAGCGGATTCGGTGTTTGAGTAGTGAAGGATTCGGGTTTGATTCGTTCGTGTTCATGATCAGCCGGGCCAAGGGGTTGAAGAACGGAAGGTTCCTCAACGAGTGGCAGGAAACGGAGGTCCAGCATCAACGATCAAAGGTCTTGATTCATCTTGAATCAAGGAGCAAGGATAAGAAGTATCATTCAACACATTGGAAGTTCTGTTGTTTACATACTTTGCAATCCTTGTAAAAACGATTAAATCTCACAGGTGATATCTATTTAATCATCTCAATTCTATTTTTAGAATTGAGGGCAGACGTACCCCGAAGCGAGGACGGCGGGGGAACTGCCTCATCAAATATGCGTCTTCTTTAATTTTCTACATAATCTGTTTTTCAGCTTAAAATTTAAGTGATTTTAGTTTAAGCAATTTTTACCAAACGTTGATATAAGTTGAGTAAGTGATTAAAACAGCTGTTTGAATACTAAGTACAATAATACATTGTACTAGGATAAATTGATTTACTTACTCAACTCAAGTATCACTTGGGGTGTTTATGCACACCAAGTGTTTGTAAATTTGCTTAAGCCAAAGTTGTCTTAAGTTTGTATCCGTTTAAATTTGGTATTTTGATTCATTGGAACTAGGTTCGCTAGTAAGTGAATTATTTCATTGATTGTGCAACAAGTGTAGTGACTTGTATTCCAATTCATCTATTATCCATTAGCTTAACGCATATCCGGTTTTCCAATAACGGTTCGTTTTAGACTAAAATTTTCCTCGGCCGCTTCCGCATTTAAAACAACTTTTCAAAACCAATTTTCTTTCAAATTGGTAGCGCCGACTCAAGTTTTTAATTGGGATCTATTCAACCCCCCCTTCTAGATCCGTGCCATAGTCTAACAATATATCCTTCAGTTCTGTTTATTTCGGAACCTCATGAGTTGGATTTATGGTGACTTGGTCCTTCAGATGGTTGTGATCAGTTCAGAGATAGGAATCCAGTACAGTTGATCTTCAGATGACTTGGAGGATGCACAGTGACTTGCATTCATGCATCTGCATCATTCCCATTTTGCATTCATCCGCATCTAACCCATGTCTATCCATACTCAGGGTACATTCTCGATTGAGATTCTGGTTGAGAGACATCATGATGTCAGAATGTTATTGTCAAATTATTATCCGGCTCGATGAAGCCAGAATCAAAAGACAGAGTTCCTCATACAGATAGACATTGCATTCATGTGTGAGTCATATTAACCTGTCTTTTGTTTTGCAGGTGTCAGTATCTAACCTGTTTGATTGACCTAGGAATCACTGCTCGTGCACGCCGAATCATCCTCTGCACATAGCTCGCCCACACAGATACCCTACCAGGCGCAACAAACCCAGAATGATGAATCCACCCAACGCTGACATTCTCGAGCTGAAAGAGAAGATGAGTGAATTGATCAACGTCATGCAAGGGTTCGCCTTGGGGCAAAGAGAAATCACCGAGAAGGTGGAGAGGATTGAAAGCTGGCTGAGAATGGGGAAAATACAGGGAAATGCTCCGTCGTCCGGAGTAAAGAAGCCCTTTAGGGATGGTCAGTGCAAGAATGAGGAAGAATCGAGTGTTGCGTGTGCTCAAAGGGGACACAGTAGGGATCGTTACCACCCATATGCTGCTACAGTAACGATTCCTGCTGGTAATCAATCAGTGCAACAGCAACAGCAGCCACCTCAACAGAGAGCACAGAGAGCTGGGTGCCAAGTGAGAAGAGTGACGACAGATCGTCAGCTTGATAGGCCACCCGTGACGTATACCTTTCTGTTTAAGAGGTTGAAGGATCTTGGGTTGGTTCAGCCGAGGATGTTGGCTCCGGTAGGACCAGATCAAAGGCTTGCAGGTTACGATGGGAACAACAAGTGCGAGTTCCATTCTGGTGCACCCGGGCATAATATTGAGGGTTGTAAAGCTTTTAAGCATGTCGTTCAAGATTTGGTGGATTCTAAAGCCATCAATTTTGCACCGACGCCAAATGTTAATGCTAACCCCATGCCGATGCATGGTCCTATGGGGGTGAACGTGATGTCGGAGGATAAGAGAAAAATAGAGGTGACAGATGTGGATCAGTCAAGGACTCCAATGTCTGTGGTTAAGAGACATCTGATGAAGAGTGGAGTTTTCCCTGGTTGTGATAATTGTTGTGCTGCTTGCACTGTCACTCCAAATGGATGTGTAATGGTGAGGGAGATGATTCAGAGGATGATGGATGGGGGACGTCTCCGATTTGAGAAAGTTGATTGGGGAGAGGAGGACATCTTTGTCAGCCAACTCTCGTCGTTCAAATATAGGGAAATGGACGGTAAAATTTTTGAAACACCAAGTCAGGCATTCGAAACCGTCAAGGTGGAGAATGCCATTTTTGTCAAAAAAGAGAAGAAGCCGTCCATTTCTTCGTACAAACAGGTTGCAAATGTTTTGTATTGAACAATGGAAAGGAAAACTTAGGGAAATTCGATTCCAAGGCCAACGAAGGTATCTTCCTCGGATACTCTCAATCTAGCAAAGCATATAGAATATACAACAAGCGATTACTTACAGTAGAAGAGTCTGTACATGTTACTTTTGATGAATCCAATCCGAGAAATGTCGGAAAGGGTAGTGTTTTACATGGTGCAGGTACATCTACTGAAGACATACTCAAAGGTGGCGAGCCGGGGATTGACCAACCCGACATAGTCAAAATTGAGAAGGACAAAGATGTACACCATGATGAAACTGAGGTAACTCATCCGCCTTCAAACGATGATCTTCCTCAAGCTTGGAAGTCTTCCAAAGACCATCCAATCGACAACATTATCGGAGATATCTCAAAGGGTGTAACAACTCGATCTAAGCTAAGTAATTTCTGTTATCACTTCGCTTTCGTTTCGCAGATGGAACCTAAAAACCCTAAAGAAGCCCTACTCGATGAACACTGGTTTTTATCAATGCAGGAGGAACTTAATCAGTTCACCAGAAATGAGGTTTGGGACCTTGTCCCTCCTCCGCGAGATCATCGAGTAATCGGCACCCGATGGGTGTTTAGGAACAAGCTGGACGAAAACGGGGTAATAACCCGTAATAAGGCGCGTTTAGTCGCGCAAGGGTATAACCAAGAGGAAGGCATCGACTATGAGGAAACTTATGCGTCGGTTGCCCGACTCGAGGCTATACGCCTTCTCCTTGCCTTCGCTTGTGCAAAGGATTTTAAGCTATTCCAAATGGATGTTAAGAGCGCTTTCCTTAACGGTTACATAAATGAAGAAGTTTATGTCGCACAACCTCCGGGTTTCGAATCCCATGAGCACCCTGATCATGTTTATAAACTGAAAAGAGCTTTGTATGGCCTCAAACAATCTCCTAGAGCTTGGTATGAGAGACTAAGCAAGTTCTTACTCGATCAAGGTTACTCAAGAGGAAAGGTCGACACAACCCTCTTCATTAAACGTCAAGGAAAGCACTTGATATTAGTGCAAATTTATGTAGATGATATCATTTTTGGGTCTACTAACATGAATCTTGTGAGAGAGTTTTCTGACACTATGCAGGGCGAGTTCGAGATGAGTATGATGGGGGAACTCACATACTTTCTCGGTCTGCAAATTAAACAGCTCAAGGAAGGAACTTTCGTGAGCCAGACAAAGTATTGTTTGGACCTTATCAAGAGATTTGACATGGCAAAAGCTAAGGCCATAGACACCCCCATGCCTACGTGTACCAACTTGAACAAGGATGAAGACGGTAAGGAAGTAGATGTAAAACGGTATAGAGGTATGATTGGTTCACTCCTTTATCTTACTGCTTCCCGCCCCGATATTATGTTTAGCGTATGCATGTGTGCAAGATATCAATCATGTCCCAAGGAATCCCATTTAAAAGCCGTTAAACGGATACTTCAATATCTATCCGGTACTCCGAAGTATGGACTATGGTATTCCAAAGGTAATGATTGTTCCTTGGTAGGTTTTTCCGATTCCGACTTTGTCGGTTGCAAATCGGATAGGAAGAGCACCAGTGGCACTTGTCACTTATTTTCAAACTCTTTGGTTAGTTGGCATAGCAAGAAACAGGTTTCTGTTGCTTTGTCAACCGCCGAAGCGGAATACGTTGCCGCCAGTAGTTGTTGTGCCCAAATCCTTTGGATTAAGCAACAACTATTGGATTTTAACCTCAAACTTGAACGTATTCCCATCTTTTGTGACAACACAAGTGCTATTAACCTGACCAAGAATCCTGTGCTACATTCTCGCACCAAACATATCGAAATTCGACACCACTTTCTTCGGGATCATGTAGAGAAAGGTGACATCGTGTTTGAACATGTAAATACTGAAAATCAACTAGCGGACATTTTCACAAAGCCGCTAGCCACTGAACCTTTCTTTCATATTCGCCGAGAACTTGGCATTCTCGATATTTCGGAACGGGCACTCTAATCTGCTGTTTACCTTATTACATTTAAAACCTCAATTCTGTACTTCTGACAAATCTGTGTTGTTGTAAGCATAAGCCTACAGTTCACTAAGTCACTCAGGCATTAAGGTGATATTGTTCCTCTCTTTCTATCTCTCTGCAAAGTCTCATGACTACAATAGTTATATCTCATAATGATGTTGTTTGTATATATATTTGATATATCTCTTTGGTTGTTTATTGCTGTATGAACTGATAATTATGCATCAAACTGGTCATTGCATGTGCTGAATAGGGAAAAATGGAAATTTGAACTGTATGAGTCGACCGCAGCAGGGCTATGGTCGACGCATGACTAAATAATTTTTGCATTTTTTTAAAATCAAACAGTATGCGTCGACGCATACAGGGGTATGGTCGACGCATCGCTCGAAAATTTTGTGTTTCTGCAGAAAATTTCAAATCATCCTTCATGCATTCACATTCAAAAACATTCATTAAATGTGCATTTACATTCCATCACCTTTCAAACTACCCACTACTCTGTAACTTGCATCTACCTATTGGCTAGTGTCCTTTGTTCTTCCATCTTCCCAAAACCCTAACCTTTCCACTATAAATTGGGAAAAACCTCTCTCTAGAAGAATCACTCTCAAAACCCTTATTAAACCCTCTCTCTATATCCAAACACTTAGTTTCAAACCTTCTCAAATGGCTTCCTCATCACGCAGACCCTCCGGCAAAAGACCCCGAGAATCATCCGGTGCATCTCTTCCCGTATCTGCTGTATCACTCGTTCCACCTGCTCGTGTCGAAATTTTCAACAAAGACATCGGTAAACGAGGCGTTGTGCAACAACATGCGTTCTACAAACTTGAAGCTGAACGCATGCACCTACCGGAAGTCCTGTCTCTGCTGCAGCATCAAGGCCTCATCAACTTCTTGGAGTGCAACACTCAATACAGTGAAGACCTTGTCCGAGTTTTCTACTCCGGTCTTCATGAGAACTTTCGCGGGCACAAGCTTTCCTCCAGAGTTGGCTCTACAAAGGTATCGATTAAATCAAATTTCTGGAACAAGTATTTTGACATGTCTGTGGATGATGCTGGAAATTCTCTACCTGAGGTGACTGACTCTCACCACATAGATGGCTATGAGTTTAAGAGTGCATTAAATGACATGCTGGCACAGCCATATTCTGATGAGTTTGTGCAAAGTGACTTGTTCCCACGAACCGTCACTGCCGGCAAGCTGAACGCCGGAGAAAGGATTCTTCAGTGGGTTGTCTCACGCATCCTGCGGCCGAAGAAGGGCGGTCTCTCCAGAGTCGAACAGCCCGAGGTTCATTTGATTTACATTCTAAAAAATAAGATAAAAATCAACTGGCCATACTACATTGCTAGTAGAATGTATAATCTACGTGATTCCGGACGAGGGACTGCTCTTGCCTACGGATCATTCATTCAAGAAGTCATTACTGCCGCCAATGTTAATCATCCGTCTTTCCCGTTCACATCAATCTCACCTGACAAAGAGTTCAGCACAAAAACCATGTCTATGATGGGATATATTTGGTGCAAGGAGCGGAGAAAATATAAGTTTGTTAGAAGAGGATACGTTCCTCCAAGGGCTGACAGTGATGAAAGCGAAGAACAAGACGATGAAGTGGAAAATGAAGAAGAAGAAGAAGAAGAAGAAGCAAGGCACGATGCTGCTTACAATGGTGGAGATGACAGTCCTTCACCCGTTGGCACTCATGACTACTCCGGCTCCGTTTGGGTTCAGCAGCCGGATACAAATGAAGAAGGTGTTCCACGCTGGGGTAACTGGGGTGATTGGCAACATACGGGCTGGACAACTCAACGTGAATCTTACCAGCCGTATCACCAAGTTGAGGAAGAATTTCCTCCGTCCCCTCCACAGCAAGCAGATTCTTCAGAGCTGTTGGACATGATGCGAAACATGCAACTTGCCCAACAATCCTTCATGCAAGCCCAGGATGACCGATATGCTCAGATTAACAGTCAACTTCAAACCCAAAATGAGCGGCTCGACAACCTCTCCACAAGCCTAAATGGACGGTATGCAGATTTGGAACGGTGTGTCGACAGGAGTCTCAGGCATCTGGAAGGTGTTTCTGATTACCTATCAACTCTGGCTGACCCCAGCAGAAACCCAGGCGTCTGCTACCATCCAGGCCACCGTCACCTAAGACAATAGACCCTCATTTGCATATTACATGTTGCTTGTTGTCTTTGAATGCATTCCGTTTTTTTTTTCTTTCTGTTTTGCCTGTTTATGCAACCGTAATTTCCTTATGTATTTTCTCCTTTTAATTAATGACTATTAGTAAGAAATGATATAAGTGTGATATTATTTCGTTGGTATCTATATCTCTGCTACTACCTGTGAATTTTTCGTTGTTATCTTGAATAATCACTCTGTCTCTCTTTTTGATGTTGTCAAAGGGGGAGAAAAGTGCTGACAAAATGTCCACAACTAACAGTCTGACAAAATGTCCACAACTAACAGTCGCTTTCGCTTTCTGCAAATAGCCTTAGATTACAAAAGAAAGGGGGAGTGTGTCAATACCGCATGCTGTTTGTCACGTTGATTTATACAGGTTGTCATCATCAAAAAGGGGGAGTATGTAAAGACAAAGTGTCATACAACATACGATATCAAGTTTCGATGATGACAAACGACCATCATGCACGTCCACAAACAAATGCAACACATTACCCACCATATCCTTTTCTACGTTCCTCTAAATCTACTATAATCATTAAAAACATGTAGACAAAGTGTGATCATGACTAAATGCATGAAAATCACAAATCACAATTTTTTTGCAGATTTGAAAGCTTTGAGTCGACCATAGGGGTCAGCTCAAAGCTCACGGGTCAGCGCAAAGCTCAACCCAAACTGGAGGATGGTCAGCGCAAAACTGCTTGCGTCGACCATAGGGTCGGCGCATAGCTCACGGGTCGGCGCATAAACCCCTTGAGTCGACCACACGTCAGAGCATGGCATAGTGATGCTATCCACGGGTCAGCGCATGAAATGTTTGAGTCGACCATAAGGGTCGGCGCATGCCCCACGGGTCAGCGCACGCCGACCTATGGTCGACCGTTCGCGCGCCAACTCAGCTTTCTGAGTTATTTCAAATGTTTAAAATTTTGTTATGTTTGTTTGGCTTAGTCTGTTACTATATATAGAAGTCAAAACACTTCTATTAACCAACATTTTGTCAATTTGTATTCAAGTGTTCAAGGAAACAAGAAAGAGTGAAAAAGGTGTCAAAGATTCATCATCTTCATCTTCAACAGTTCACAATACATCAACTGCACACAATAACTTTTGATGTGATTCGTGATAGATTGAAGGTGATAAGGTTCGTAGCTACGATTGGAGAATCGGGTTCGAGTTGAAGTCTTGGCAGGTTCTTTCTTGAATAAAACCATTAGGGTTTTATCCTCCAATACCGGTTTGTGTTTGGGGGTTTTTGGACGAATTGCTTCATTAACATTCAGCTGAGCGAAGGTGACTGATAAGAGAACGTCTTCATCAGTCTAGTAGCGGATTCGGTGTTTGAGTAGTGAAGGATTCGGGTTTGATTCGTTCGTGTTCATGATCAGCCGGGCCAAGGGGTTGAAGAACGGAAGGTTCCTCAACGAGTGGCAGGAAACGGAGGTCCAGCATCAACGATCAAAGGTCTTGATTCATCTTGAATCAAGGAGCAAGGATAAGAAGTATCATTCAACACATTGGAAGTTCTGTTGTTTACATACTTTGCAATCCTTGTAAAAACGATTAAATCTCACAGGTGATATCTATTTAATCATCTCAATTCTATTTTTAGAATTGAGGGCAGACGTACCCCGAAGCGAGGACGGCGGGGGAACTGCCTCATCAAATATGCGTCTTCTTTAATTTTCTACATAATCTGTTTTTCAGCTTAAAATTTAAGTGATTTTAGTTTAAGCAATTTTTACCAAACGTTGATATAAGTTGAGTAAGTGATTAAAACAGCTGTTTGAATACTAAGTACAATAATACATTGTACTAGGATAAATTGATTTACTTACTCAACTCAAGTATCACTTGGGGTGTTTATGCACACCAAGTGTTTGTAAATTTGCTTAAGCCAAAGTTGTCTTAAGTTTGTATCCGTTTAAATTTGGTATTTTGATTCATTGGAACTAGGTTCGCTAGTAAGTGAATTATTTCATTGATTGTGCAACAAGTGTAGTGACTTGTATTCCAATTCATCTATTATCCATTAGCTTAACGCATATCCGGTTTTCCAATAACGGTTCGTTTTAGACTAAAATTTTCCTCGGCCGCTTCCGCATTTAAAACAACTTTTCAAAACCAATTTTCTTTCAAATTGGTAGCGCCGACTCAAGTTTTTAATTGGGATCTATTCAACCCCCCCTTCTAGATCCGTGCCATAGTCTAACAATATATCCTTCAGTTCTGTTTATTTCGGAACCTCATGAGTTGGATTTATGGTGACTTGGTCCTTCAGATGGTTGTGATCAGTTCAGAGATAGGAATCCAGTACAGTTGATCTTCAGATGACTTGGAGGATGCACAGTGACTTGCATTCATGCATCTGCATCATTCCCATTTTGCATTCATCCGCATCTAACCCATGTCTATCCATACTCAGGATACATTCTCGATTGAGATTCTGGTTGAGAGACATCATGATGTCAGAATGTTATTGTCAAATTATTATCCGGCTCGATGAAGCCAGAATCAAAAGACAGAGTTCCTCATACAGATAGACATTGCATTCATGTGTGAGTCATATTAACCTGTCTTTTGTTTTGCAGGTGTCAGTATCTAACCTGTTTGATTGACCTAGGAATCACTGCTCGTGCACGCCGAATCATCCTCTGCACATAGCTCGCCCACACAGATACCCTACCAGGCGCAACAAACCCAGAATGATGAATCCACCCAACGCTGACATTCTCGAGCTGAAAGAGAAGATGAGTGAATTGATCAACGTCATGCAAGGGTTCGCCTTGGGGCAAAGAGAAATCACCGAGAAGGTGGAGAGGATTGAAAGCTGGCTGAGAATGGGGAAAATACAGGGAAATGCTCCGTCGTCCGGAGTAAAGAAGCCCTTTAGGGATGGTCAGTGCAAGAATGAGGAAGAATCGAGTGTTGCGTGTGCTCAAAGGGGACACAGTAGGGATCGTTACCACCCATATGCTGCTACAGTAACGATTCCTGCTGGTAATCAATCAGTGCAACAGCAACAGCAGCCACCTCAACAGAGAGCACAGAGAGCTGGGTGCCAAGTGAGAAGAGTGACGACAGATCGTCAGCTTGATAGGCCACCCGTGACGTATACCTTTCTGTTTAAGAGGTTGAAGGATCTTGGGTTGGTTCAGCCGAGGATGTTGGCTCCGGTAGGACCAGATCAAAGGCTTGCAGGTTACGATGGGAACGACAAGTGCGAGTTCCATTCTGGTGCACCCGGGCATAATATTGAGGGTTGTAAAGCTTTTAAGCATGTCGTTCAAGATTTGGTGGATTCTAAAGCCATCAATTTTGCACCGACGCCAAATGTTAATGCTAACCCCATGTCGATGCATGGTCCTATGGGGGTGAACGTGATGTCGGAGGATAAGAGAAAAATAGAGGTGACAGATGTGGATCAGTCAAGGACTCCAATGTCTGTGGTTAAGAGACATCTGATGAAGAGTGGAGTTTTCCCTGGTTGTGATAATTGTTGTGCTGCTTGCACTGTCACTCCAAATGGATGTGTAATGGTGAGGGAGATGATTCAGAGGATGATGGATGGGGGACGTCTCCGATTTGAGAAAGTTGATTGGGGAGAGGAGGACATCTTTGTCAGCCAACTCTCGTCGTTCAAATATAGGGAAATGGACGGTAAAATTTTTGAAACACCAAGTCAGGCATTCGAAACCGTCAAGGTGGAGAATGCCATTTTTGTCAAAAAAGAGAAGAAGCCGTCCATTTCTTCGTACAAACAGGCCGCTGAGGTGGTGAAGAGCAGAGAGGCCCCGGGTTGGGGAAGAATGATAGACGTTGCGGTGAAAGGGGATAGTTTTGGGATTGGTTATCAGTCGGGCCAAGGCTCGTCTGGGCAAAACAGAGGACGTCGTCAACCGTTCACGTTCATCAGTGTTGGAATGCTAGATCTAGGTCACGTCTGTGCGGTGGGTGAGGATATCGACAGTGACTGCGAGCTCGACTCGTGGAGAAAACCGTGCGTACCAGGGATGGAGATCCAGAACTGGAGGGCCGAAAAGATCATCACTGTCACTCTACGTGAAGAGTAATATTTCTGTTTTTCAATTCTGTCTGCATGAAAATCATACGTTTTGCCCGAAACGTAATGGTTCATTGTAAGGGCCATCTCATGTGTTTCATTTTGCAACATTTTGCATCATTAATAAAAGGATGTTTTTCGCATTAAAAGCGGTGTTCCCTGTTTTTCATTTATTTTTGCAGTTTAATAAAAATAACAATAAAAATGGCAATGTTTATTTTCATTTTCCTTCCTTTTGATTTGTCTCGTTCCGACCTCAAAAGCAATGCATGAATCAATACTCATGCAGATGCGATCATTCTCCGGATCTCATTGATAACAATTCAGTTACACCTCTGTATGACTTCGACAATCTGATCTATCATGCCGAAGAAGAAGGCGAAGAAGATTGTGATCTGCCGGAGGAATTAGCCAGGTTGTTGAAACAAGAGGAGAAGGTGATTCAACCGCACGAGGAGCAAGTCGAGATTGTGAATCTGGGTACCGAGGAGGTCAGGAAGGAAGTGAAAGTCGAGGCCGCTTTGGAGGTAAGTGTCAATAGCAGAATGGTAGCCTTGTTGAAAGATTATGTTGATATCTTCGCCTGGTCTTATCAAGATATGCCAGGGTTGGATACCGATATCGTTGTGCACAAGTTACCATTGAGAGCAGATTATCCTCCAGTGAAGCAGAAGTTGCGCAGAACTCGACCTGAGATGGCCATGAAAATTAAAGAGGAAGTGCAGAAGCAGTTGGATGCTGGTTTCCTAGCTGTCACTAATTATCCGCCTTGGGTCGCGAACATTGTGCCGGTCCCGAAGAAGGATGGAAAGGTAAGGATGTGTGTGGACTACCGGGATCTGAATAGAGCTATCCTGAAGGATGAATTCCCATTACCTCACATCGATGTGTTGGTAGATAATACAACTCAATTCTCGGTGTTTTCCTTCATGGATGGCTTTTCTGGCTATAATCAAATCAAAATGTCGCCAGATGATATGGAGAAAACAACGTTCATCACACCATGGGGCACTTTCTGCTATAAGGTGATGCCATTCGGTCTCAAGAACGCCGGTGCCACATATCAGAGAGCTATGGTGACTTTGTTTCATGATATGATTCATCATGAAATCGAATGTTATGTTGATGACATGATATCAAAGTCCCAAACAGAAGAGGGGCATTTGGTAGATCTGGCCAAGCTGTTTGACCGGTTGAGACAATTCAGACTGAGGTTGAATCCGAATAAGTGCACTTTCGGGGTGCGGTCCGGTAAGTTGCTGGGGTTTATTGTGAGTGAAAGAGGAATCGAGGTTGATCCTGCTAAAGTAAAAGCAATACGAGAAATGCCTGAACCGAGAACAGAGAAGGAGGTTCGTGGTTTCTTAGGTAGATTGAACTACATTTCACGGTTCATATCTCATCTAACGGCCACGTGTGAACCCATATTCAAGTTGTTGAGAAAAGATCAAACGGTCAGGTGGAATAATGATTGCCAAGCGGCATTTGAAAAGATAAAAGAATATTTGCAGGAGCCTCTGATTCTGATGCCTCCTGTGGAGGGACGACCGTTAATTCTGTACTTGACGGTCCTCGAGGGGTCTATGGGGTGTGTACTGGGGCAGCATGACGAGTCTGGTCGAAAAGAGCATGCAATTTACTACCTTAGCAAAAAGTTTACCGACTGTGAAACAAGATATTCATTGCTGGAGAAAACTTGCTGCGCTTTGGTATGGGCTGCTCGCTGACTGAGACAGTATATGCTGGTTCATACCACTTTGTTGATTTCCAAGATGGATCCGATCAAGTATATAATTAAGAAGCCAACATTGACCGGGCGGGTTGCGAGATAGCAAATGGTTTTGACTGAATACGATATCCAGTACACCTCTCAGAAAGAAATAAAGGGGAGCGTATTGTCGGATTACCTCGCCCAGCAACCCATTGAGGATTATCAACCGATGAAGTTTGAGTTCCTTGATGAGGACATCATGGTTCTCAAATCGAAAGATTGTGAGGAACCGATCCCGGAGGAGGGGCCTGACCCTGAATCCGAATGGATTCTGATGTTTGATGGGGTTGTTAATGTGAATGGCAATGAAGTTGGTGCTGTTTTGGTTACGCCGAAAGGATCCCACATTCCTTTTGCTGCCCGGCTAACGTTTGAATGCACCAACAATGTGGCAATGCGAAGCTTGTATCCTGGGTATCGAACCTCGGTGTGTACGTCTACTGGGGCAATGCCTTTCTCGCTTGTGTATGGGATGGAAGCCGTGTTACCGGTTGAGGTTCAGATTCTTTCGTTGAGAGTCCTGATGGACGTGAAATTGGAAGAAGCTGAGTGGGTAAGGACTCGGTACGAAGAGTTGAGCCTGATTGAGGAAAAAAGGCTGGCGGCCATTTGTCATCGGCAGTTGTACCAGCAGCGAATGAAGCGCGCTTTTGACCGAAAGGTACGACCTCGTGTGTATCACATAGGAGATCTGGTGTTGAAAAGGATCCTTCCTCCTCAGAACGATCGTCGGGGCAAGTGGACACCCAATTATGAAGGTCCATTCGTGGTCAAGAAGGTTTTATCTGGTGGAGCCTTGTTATTGACGACCATGGATGGCGAGGATTTTCCATCCCCTGTGAATGCGGACGCAGTTAAAAAATACTTCGTATAAGAGACCCGCTGGACGAAAAGAATAAAATAGTCTAGGCAAAAATGGGCATCCCGGCGAATCAGAAAAATGAAAAAAAGGTTCGGGCAAAAATTAGGGATAAAAAGGAAAAAACTGTACACCCGGCAAGTCGAAAACCCCACAAGGGCGGCTTAGGCAAAAAAGGGTATCCCGGTGGACTGAAAACCCGAAAGGGAAGTCCAGGCAAAAGAGGGATTGAAACGAACAACTGCGTCTAGCATGATCGTTTGTGCTTTGGATATGACATGGATAATCCCCGACAGGGATCGGTCGAAAGCGCCTTGTTCAGAAGGCAGAAAGTGCGGAGAGTCTTGAGGACATATGGGGCGTAACCGAGTTGGAACTCGATGAGATCACGGTTTCACATTGCCATTAGGATAGATTTTTCCTTTTGTGTGCAATTACCTCTTTTCAGGGATTGCTTCCTGTGTATTGCTCGGTTATGAGCTACTTTTTTTTTAATCAATAAAATGCATATTCAATCAAATAATTTTGTTTTTGTTTTCATTACCGCTTTGATTGCAAAAACATCCGTTTATTTTGATAAAGAATCTTTGCATTTTGAGACATGCAGGTCCCTTCCAATGCATGTTTATAGGATTGAGAATTTGAAATCTTATTGGGAAGGTAGAGTGACTCAGGTGTTGAAATTTTGGCACGCCTGGGACACGGTTTTATCTAACGATCTCTTTTGCAGGTGCTATTAGATGTTTTCACTCACTTGCAGGTTGTGATGTGAAGCCTTTTGACAAAAGATCCCTTCGAGTCCAATCAGGGACGAGGGATAGAAGAACGGTGAAAAGACGGTGAAGGAATTGCGACGATCCTTGAGGGTTAATCAAGAAGACTCTTCAAAGTATGAAGAAGTGGAAAGTTAACACTTTGGTTAAATGGTGAATACCGGTGTTCGACGAGTCGATAGGTGTTCCGTGCCAAATATTTCGTATCTCCCCAGCGGGTTCGAGATCGGTGTTGCCTCAGCAGCCAGGTCTGAAGGTTGTTGTTTCCCCTAGCAGGGTTGAGATTGTTATTTCCCCAGTAAGTCGAAGATTGCTGTTTCCCCAGCAGAGGTGTGCGTTGGTGGTTTCTTCCCCAGCGAAGTCCCCAAGCGGATTGGGTTCAGTGGAGGACATCCCTGGTGAGGGTTGTCCTTTCCCCAGCAGTAGTGCTATTCCCCAGGAGGGGGAGATTGGAAATATCAAGCTCCTCAGCAGAGTGCCTCGAGCTCCCCAGTAGAGTCCCCTGAGGGGGATACTTTTTATGCATTCATCATTTAGAGAAGCATAGCATGTTGCATAACTTATTGCGTAGCATTTCCATGGTTATGGAGCATTACGCTGAAAAAAAACTCATGCATCAGCATTGCAAGCATAAACTAGTCTCGAGCCGTGGTCACCGTTTGAAAATTGGTTTAGCTGGTTGGTGAAGGCGCGACTCAAGCCGTGGTTACCGTTTGAGGATTGGTTTCGTCGGATGGTGAAGATGTTACTCCGAGGAGTTTAGCATCATGACGTTGGATCAACGCGACTCAAGTCGTGGTTACCGTTTGAGGATTAGTTTCACCGGATGGTGAAGATGTTACTCTGAGGAGTTCGGCATCATGACGTTGGAGCAACAATGTTCCCCAGTAGTGCGATATTGGAGGAAAATTTTCCGTCGGGCGGAGATGGAAATGAAGATCAGAGAACGTTACGCGATCAGCGCGAAAATCGAGATTCAAATGGAGAAAGGGAGACACGGGGTGTTTTCTTGAGAACGGGGTTCACAACGGCGATCGCGAGTTATCGTCAAGCGACCGGGGTTCAAATGGAGAACAGGGTTCATGGTTTGGCAGTAAGAGTGACATGAAGTTGTCGGGGTTCAAATGCGGTGATTAGGGATTATCCACGCAAAATCAAATCAAAAAGTTGTGGGGTTCAAGAAAAAACAAAAAAAAAATCAATCAAAGAAGTGTCGGGGTTCAAGAAAAGAAAAAAGTCAGAAAGTTTTGGGGTTCAAGAAAAGCAAAAAAATATAATAATCCTCAGCGGAGCACAAATTGTTCGTCTGTTCTTGGTATTCAATCACTCTTCACCCTGATCATCTGAAAGCCGAGGCTGTTCATATCGACAGGTTCACAGTGGATTGAATAGGGGCAGCTGTAACACCTCAAAATTTGCCCTCCTCTTCTTGGGACTAGTTTAGCATATTGCATTTCATGTTTTAGGACATTAGGCATTTGCATATTGCATATCATATGGAAACAAGAGATCATCCTCCAAAGTCTTTTCAGTAGATTGGAAGTTACATGATTCAAGCCTGGGGGTTTCTTTAAATTGATCATCAACCATCTGAGGTTTGTGCTCCAATTAGGGTTTTCTTGGTTCTTCAAGGAGGTTGAGCATTATCTTGTTTGCAAGGATATGTCACCATCATAATGGTTATGTCATCACCAGGGCTTCATTGTTCATGCTCAGGTTCCTATGGATTAGGGTTTTGACCTCTAGTCAACCCTAATTAATGGCATTCTTCCAGCTAGGGTTTCTCAAGGAGATGAGGTATTCTTTTCAGATGAGACCATGTGGTTATTATTTTGAGCTTATATGAGCTATGGTTTCATTTTGAAGCAAACTTACCAAGTGGCAAAGGCCCAAGTTCATCAGGCATTTTCAGGTCATCTGAGGCCCATACAATCAACTGTGCAGTCAATTGAAGGCTTTGAGGTGGGAGAATTGATCTTAACATCCTCATTCATGTTCAAACAAGGCCTATTCATCATGTCAAACATCTATCTTGAAGGTTTTGAAGTCAGGGCAAGAGTTTTCCAAAATGGAAAGTGACCTGTAATTGAAAGTTTCCAAAGATGGCAAGTTTTTGGTCCACATTCAACTTGACTTTCCAACATCAAAGAAGCTTCAAATGGATTTTTGGTGAACATGAAAGTTGAGTATCTTTCTCTCCCATTTCCAAAAAGTCCAAGATCATGAGCATCTGATGAATGGTTGAGAAGTTATGAGCAAAGGATCACAATGTGTACATGGAACTTCAAAGTGCCATAACTTTTGATCCAAAACTCCAAATTGAGCCACTCTTCTTGCAAAATGCTTGTCATGACCAATATTTTTCAAATAATCCATTGCCTTGCATGAAAGAGGATCACATGACCACTTTCTCATTCAAGTACATTTTGGAGGGAAAATGCATAATTTGAAATTGGTTGATCACATGAGTCAAATACCAATCCTATCATGTTCATGAGCTGATTTTAAGTGGAATTCAACCCTAATATGGCACTGTTCACGTGCACTTTAACCATGCAAGGGTGCATTTACCAATTTTGCATCACACTTTATATTTCCTTAATTTTTCATTAGCCAAGGCCTAATCTCATCAACATGATTAGTGGGAAGTATATAAGCCTAATTGTAACAGAATTTGGGCGGAGAACCATTCTAGATCTGAAAATTTTCTTTCCCTCCTTTTTTTTCTCTCACTTGGATTTCAAAATTTCTTCATACAAGGCATCAATTTCTTTGCATATTCTTGTTAATCATGGAATTCTGAGCAAGGATCATCAATTGGTTTGAAGAATTGAGCAAAGATTCGTGCACATCCAAAGCTTGAACATGAAGATGGAATTTGAATTTTGAGCTAGATCTAAGAGGTTTCCACTGCCAATTCGTGCACAAAGCTTCCTAACAAGATTGAGGAGGTTGATCTGGAGTTTGTGGAGGCTTGAACACGTGTATTTTGGTCACTGCACTTCAAGTAAGTGAAATTTCGATCTCCACTATTTGCCAATCCATGTACATAAACCTGTAGATCTTTTGATGTTGATGATTCTGATGTGTTTAGAATTAATTTTGGTTAAGAATTGAGGAAGTTATGTTGAATTCAAGTTTGAGTGTTAGAAATGTTTTTGATCGATCCAGAAAATATATGGAGAATTAGGCTTAGATATTAGGATATTCGTGATCTACATGAAGAGACGATTCCAACCATATAAATATCATGAAATTCGGCAAAATTTGACGGTGGCGCTCCGCCTGGCTGGCCGGAGAAGACGGCTGTTTCAGCCGTCCGCCACCGCCTGCAAAGGGCCTAGGGTTTCAAGCTTCAAAACGACCGCGTTTTGCCATTAGCGCCTTCAACCGTCCTAACCTCAGTCCGATCCTGGCGCGCGTGTGTTTTTGATTTTCTTTTGAGCGCATGTTTTGACCCTTGCCTCCTATGTTCGATTCCTGGCGAAGGTGTTTTGTGAAATTTATTTTGTTGAGCGCCTCTTGTGGACCTTGTGAACCTGAGTTCAATTCCTGAATGATGCATTTTCCATTTTTGCATGTCAAAATCCATTTGCTATTATTTCATGTTTATTTCAAATATTTTCATCAACTTGCAAAAATCATAAATAATAGTAGGTTAATCCAATTTGGTCCAGATTTTTTTTCACATGTTTGTTTAAATGTGTAGTATTTTTTGATACTAATTGCATGATTTTTGTGTTTCTGGATTTTTATTTGTGGTTTTTTGATTACACATGATGCCATGTTGATATGCTTCATTCATTGTTTTGTAATATGCTCATGATTTGTCCAATTGGCTTGAAATTTGACATGCTTGTTCCTAACATGTGACTTGATTTTTTGGCTTTGGTTTGGCATTTTTATATTGTTCTACCACTGTTTTGGATACATGAACATGTTGTGTGACAATTTGTGTCACAATATTTGATGTTGCATTTGTACATTTTCATTCATATGTCATTTGATCTCTTCTGGAGTTGTTTTTTTGTATGATGTTCATTCTTAACATGATAAGCTTGTATAAAAAAAATTCATGATCATTGGATTCATTTCTATTTTAATGGGAATTTTCTATTCTTGACGCCCAATTTTGATCACATTGTTTGCCTTTGCCTTATCTTGATTAATGGATGGCTTTGCCTTTTGATTTGGCTTTGGTCCTTTTGAGGACTCTTTCTTGTTTGATTAAATGTGTTTCATGTGAAATATTAACTTCTGTTTTGATTATTTGACTTGCCTATGACCCTAGTCTTGGTACTAGTGGTTTGTACTCACCAATTGTGTTTGTGTTTCAGGTAGTTAGCACTAATGGTTGGTTTGCTCATTATTTGAGATGCAAGTTGCTTTGTTTACTAACTATTGTTGTGTTGTAGGTCCATTGATGTGATGAACTCACTTGAGTGCTTGTATTTGAGACTTGCATTGTGTATTATTGTTGGATGATTCCACTGTTGTCTGTTTAGTTTTCTGAGTACGATACTGATTGTTTGGCTTTTGTACAGGTACATTAGTCGCTATTAGCTTGTTTTTCTTTGCTTTGGAGTGTGGTTTGTACACCACTGAGGTAGTTTAGCCTTCTAACTCCATGTAGTCTGGAAGCCCTGTCATTTTTTTGGCAGGCGTTTGGCTGAAGTCCTCCTTAAGAGGCAATGACTGTGTTTGTTTATATTTGTGCCAAAGACCTCCTTGTCGAGGCATGTTACTTGTTAAGTCCTCCTAAGTGAAGAGGCAATTGACAGATAGAAGGGACTAGTAGCCAGTCCCCTGTTAGTCGTTGAGTCGTTCATTATGCTCGCACTACGTGCTAACGCTCTTGAACCTAACCCAAGATCCTTGTACAGTGTCAGTCAAGTGGAACATGGTCCCTCTTTCTGGATCCCCATGCTTTCATTGATTCAAGCTCACCCAGACCAGGGTTAAGAGCTATGAGGTCTAACCCTCATTACCTTTCATCTGCTCACCCTGACGGTCAATGTTAGCGGTTAAGAGCTTCAGCATACCCCTACAGTTTTGGCCTGTTTGTCGAGGTTGATATGACCCCTTGACTAAAGCCCAACCATTTGTCTGAGCCTCTTGGTTGTATATAGAGTGTGATGATTGCTTGTGTGTTTGCTTTTCATACATGTTGATTTGCTATTCGTTTTGACTTGTTGCCTGTGCGAGTTAGGTTCTGTTTAGATACCTCAACCTAGGGCTATTGTGGATTGCATGACAACTATTAGGCTCGAGTCAGTCTCCCTTTTAGTTTTTTATTCCCCGGTCTCTGGTTAGGAGAGAGTTTCTCCCCTATTAAGGGGAACTACGTCGCCCTGATTCTCATACCAGATGAGATACGTAGGCAGGAGATCGAGCGAGATCTCTCCGGGCACCTTTTTTTTTCTTTTTTTGAGTTTGTGTGTGTCAACTCTTTTGTTTCTCTTGACGTCTCAGCGTCTCTTCTTGTTTGTTTGACAACTATTAGGTCCGAGTTCCAGACTCCCTATTAGTTTGTTGTCGCTCTTTTTTCTTTTTAAGCCTTTTGTGTTCCTTTTGACGTCTCAGCGTCTCTTCGTGTTTGTTTGCAACTATTAGGTTCGAGTTCCAGACTCCCTATTAGTTTGTTGTCTCCTTTCCCCTGTTAAGGGGAACTACGTCGCCCTGATTCTCATACCAGATGAGATACGTAGGCAGGAGATCGAGCGAGATCTCTCCGGGCAACCTTTTTCTTTTTTGGGTGTGTTTTGTGTGGCAGTTATTAGGCTCGACTTCCAGACTCCCTATTAGCTTGTTGATCTGATAACCTTTTGCTTTGGTGCTCGCTGGTTAGAGATTGTTTGTGTGTTTGGAGTCGGATGTAAGCCCATCTATTGGCATTCTGTTTCCTTGTTTGTGTTGTGTGCTTGGAGTCGGATGTAAGTCCAGGTTTGGCATTCTGTTTCCTTGTGTGTGTGTTTGGAGTTAGATATAAGTCCAGCTATTGGCATTCTGTTTCCTTGATTGAGTGTTTCTTTTGACGTCTCAGTGTCTCCTTTTTTTGTTTTGTTTCGGCGTGCGTTAGCCGAACTACGAGTGTTTTGATTCTTACTCTGGATAGAGAAGATACGTAGGCATAGGATGCGATGTCCTAGCGAGCATGTTTCCCATTTCCCCAAACTACGTCGACTCTGATGTTTGTTTCTGACAAACTACGTAGGCCCAGGATGCGACATCCTGCTGAGTCCCCTTCCTCCATCTTCTTTCACCCGTTTTATTATTCAAGTGTGTGCATTCTTTGAGCAGTTTATCAGCAACCTTTTTCTATTCTTTTGAGCGTGGATCCCGTCGAGTACGACGGACGTGAGGGGTGCTAATACCTTCCCCTTGTGTAACCAACTCCCGTACCTTGCAATCTCTGGTCGTAAGACCGTTCCTTTCCCATTTCTTAGGTTAGTCCAGCGCTTCCTTTCCGTCATAGGATGAATAGCGTCGGTGGCGGCTCTGTAAACATGTTTTTTCCGCCGGTTGTTTTTCGCGTTGCGACACGCTCCCGCTGTTATTAGGATTAATGCCTAGTTTCAGCTATCTGATTAAAATCTCAAACTCTCGTTCTTATTGAGTGTAACCTTTGTTTATTTTGTACTCTCGTACGAAAAATAATTCCGAATAAAACAAGTAACTAAAATCGGAAAAGTATATTTTATAAAGGCCAACACCAATTATTTACGAATCCCGTCGTTTCGACGGTCTTTACATACCGATACCTAAAGGTTTAGCCGGAGATGGATCCGGTAACAGACATGGTATTCAGAAAATCAGGCATACAATAAGGCATAAATAATTAAAATGACAATTAAAATAAAACCTGGAATATAAATCGAGAACTTGAAATAAATCCTGATTCTTCGAATTAAACAAAGTCGGCAAGCTTTGGCAATTGAGTACACTGTTACAATTGAATTCAAATGCGTAAACAATAAATTGCAATAGTCCCCGATGTGGAGAGTCTATTGCTTTTACAAAGTAAGAAACTGCCTAAGAAAACTAACCAAAAGAATCTGAATGAAAAAGTGCACCCCCGCGAAAGGAAACCGACCCTCCTTTATATAATTTCAACTTCCCTAGATTGTAGCATTCGTTGGTTGAAAAGGTAAGTGGAAGTCATGGCTAAAATTGTGGAGGTCGTGGCTAAAAAGGTGGAGAAAAAATAGGGGAGACCGGGTTGTGGCGATTGCCACAACCCTAGTTTGATCTCCGCGGCGAGCGCCACCTTTTGAGGGATGGGCGCCACCACTTCCTTGCTTTGTGGCGGGCTCCACCACTCCTTTTAGGTCATGTGGCGAGTGCCACACATCCAAGTGGTGGGCGCCACATGCCCATTTGTTGTGGTGGGTCCCGTCCTCTCTATTTTTCTCCATATTCTTCTCTTTTTCTTTCCTTTTTGCTATTTTCCACTTTGCTTTCTTATACATCTTTTATTCGATAAATACCAGCAGTAAACATAAAATACTACGTAATAATAAGTGTTAATCAAGTAAAAATCAATGCATATGAAGCAAAATATACGATATGTTTTCGCGTTATCATCTATCCTTGATATGTTTGCCTTAAATGGTAACAAATATTCTTCCTTATTCCCCAGGTTGTCTATCCTTGATATGTTCATCTTAACCGATGACAGATATTCTTCCTTTGAGTTTATCCTTGATATGTTCACTTTAACCGATGACAGATACTCTCTTTTTGGTCTTCTACCTAGTAACCGGTAGTTGTAATTCCTATTTTCCCCCGACAGTTTATCCTTGATATGTTCATCTTAACCGATGACAGATATTCTTCCCTTCGAGTTTATCCTTGATATGTTCATTTTAACCGGTGACGGATACTCTCTCTTTGGTATTCTACCCAGTAAAAAGTTAGTTGTGAATCCTATTTGGTTTCTTTATCCTAGTAGGTTATTCTTACCTAGTAATTGTTAATGAATATTGCTCATTTTTCCTAGTGAGTCATCCTTGATATGTTTACACTAACCGGTAACGGATGTCCCTCTGTTCGAGTGTATTATCTTCCTACCCAGTAACCAGTGGTAGATAATATATCTCTTTTACTCCTGTGTTGAAGTTCTTTCTTCCCCAGTTGAGTTTGGGTTTGTATTTCTTTGTGAAATCGAATTTCCTTTTGGGCTTGAGTATTTCAGCTTCATTTTGATCTACTCTTGTCCCTTGCAGATTTATTTTTCCCTTGCAGTCGAGCCTTTCCATTGATTTATTTTCATGGAAATCCCCTCGTGTCTCCAGCAGTTTTTAAGTCATAGCCTGGCCTACGCATAACTTTTATCCCCAGAGTCTATGTCTCCCCAGTGAGTTTTCCTTATGGAATGCATTATCCGCTTGTGGGTTTTCAGTCTCTCCAACATTCATTTTGGCATCAAGAGTTAGTTTTTCTTTTAAAGTCATTTTTTATGGTGTAAGATTATAGGTCATTTTGTTTGTTCCCTAGATGGAAGGTCAACTTACGAGAACCATAACTTGCTCAATTTGTATCATATGAAGGACATCCAAGTTTCATGATTAAACTCAAGATGTCTTCTCCAACTTTTCTTCTTTGATAAATTTCAAACTCAACTTCCAAGGGCATGTACCAAGAGGAAACATTATAGGTCATTTTGGGCCATCATCATTGAACAATCAATTTTGCTCAACTTCTAAAATCTATAACTCCCTCATGCAGGATTCGAATGGTGTCAAATTTATGACCAAATTGAACATAATTGAAAGATATATAACTTTGAGTAAGGAACCATTTTCATTTGAAGCTCATAGAAAAAGTTATTCAAGGTGTAAAAAGTGGTCATTTGACTTTTAACTTAGAAAATTTTCAACTATGTTTGATTTCTCCAACTTCCACCTTAAAATTCATCATGATCCATGCTCCAAATTGAAATAGTTTCAACAGTAAAGTTTCTCCCCTTCATATTAGCTTTCCAAAGAGTCCAAGATCATGGCATTTGGAGCATTTTTGAGTGACTTGTGCATGGGCGTAATGCATGGCCCCATTTGGAAACATTTGTGATCAATTTTCATTTCAACATTGCATGGTTCCATGTCATTGTTTCAGCATCACTTGGATTTAATTATGGACCTTTTGATAGCATTTGATGGGCTTTGTACACGCCCATGCAAGCATGCATGAGAACATTGATATTTTTGGAATTTGAATGGAAGTGTGTGAAAAGCATTTGGTAGCCAATAAATACATGACCCTAGAGCTCAAGATGAGGACCCTTTTGCCCCAGCTTTGATCCTACAACTTCATACCCTCCATTGAAAGGACAAACTTGAGGATTTCAATTGAAATTGAGTTTCAATTTCAATTCGGTTTTGAGATTGAAACTCCAAGAATCCAAGCCCTTTGATCATTCATTTTATCTCCTGCAAGTGGATAGAAGCAAGCCGAGCCAAATTGGAAGGAAGATAAAGCTCAATTTAAGCAAATCGAAGGTGAATTTTCAAATTTTCTTCTTCTTCAATTCTCCACCATTTTGCTTAATTTTTGGTTGTATGAATACCTACCAATGTAGGAAACAAGATTGAGTTGCTTTGAGGTCAAATCGAAGCAACTCAGTTCATACTCCTCAATTTTAAAATCCACATATCTTTCAATATAGTGAGAATTGGAAAATTCTGAGGACATATGTGGACTCCTGGTGTTTTTCTCTTCAAATTAATGTATGGACTTTTTATTTTAGTGAAGGTTGATGGTGGACCAGTCCGGTGAGGTCTGTCATACCCCAATTTTGTCCGGACATTTTAAATTTTCGTAAATTTAATTTAATTTTGCATCATACGCATATTATAACATGTATTTCATCATGAATAATACCTAAAATATCAGTCAAAATAGATTTATTGAAAATACAGACAAATCGGTTGAATCATTTCTCAAGAACGTGCAAAAATCAGCGGGTAAAAAGTTTCAAAATTAAAATTGCGGACGCCAGTATTATTAATCTATGGTTCACATAGTTTAACCTGGTGTGCTTGTCAGATTTTTCAGCCACTGTTTCGGCTGCATTGTGACCCGCTTGAGCCTTTTAATCGGTGAAAATTTATTTTAAAATTTAAAGAAACGCTGTATTTTTTCAATAAGTATATTTTGTGCTGATCATTTTAGTGTGCCCGATTTAATTTTCCAAGCAAATTTATATCCGGCTTCTATTTATAATCGGTCACTATTTTTCTTGTTTTAATCATTCAACTAAAGTAATTAGAATTTATTAATTTAAAATATTGTTTAGAAATTTATGAAGACCACATTTTATTTAATAAGGATTAATTTCAAAACAAAAAAATTTTTGTACATTGGATCCTTATAAAAAAGGCCAGCTGGCACGACTCTCACGCTTATACAGCTCATTACCAATCCACTCACTTGAGCTGTCTCCTCAAACTGTAAATAAATAAATAAATAAAAGAAAAGAAGAAAACGCCAGCTGGTACCCACTCCCTAACGGCCTCTCACTCGCTACCTCACACATAAAAGCACTCACCTGATTCTATCTCTCCTTCACTATTCAAAAACCATCCTACCCACACCTCGCACCCTCTCCATGAAAATCAAATCTGGAAAAAGTCTAAAAAATTGCTTTTTCACTTGACCCATTTCACCTTCACCCACTAGCCCTCACGCTCCCACTCACTAACATATACTACTAAAACTATCACTCATCAATAACTTTTCTATTTTTCTCCACACTCACAAAAAGGAAGAAAACAAAAAGAAGAAAAAACTCTTCAGCTTTTCCTCACTGCTGTCCTCCGTCCGACCACAATGTTTTCCTCCCTAAAATCTCCACTAACCCTTTCACCCACCTTTGATAACCTCCATCTTCCGTTCACACTCCTACCGCCGTTGCGCTAGCCACCGCTCTAGCTCAGCGCCTCCGCGTACCACCTCACCGTTTCACATCGCCGACGACCTCCTTCACCAACCTCTATACCGGAAAACAAAACACAAATCACCACACAAATCCACCGGCAACACCCGCTCAACCGCACTAGCCACCTCCGCCTCACCACCATTCGACCACCGTCCAGTCACGTTAACGGAATCACAACCCTCCGCCGGAACCGTGATTAGCAACAACAACATACGTCACTACGCGCTCAACAACACCCACATCTTCAAGGCATAAAGGTCGATTACATTCTGTTTTGGTTGCACATTTACCTCCTTTCCGATTTGGTTATGTTGTTATTAATGCGTGTTTGTTGTCCTCGTTTCGATTATGCGGCGCGTGTATTGGATCCATTTTATAGCAAACATAACGAATGTTGAACTTTTGCTGTGATTTGTTTGTCTGTTAGCTTGAAGAAGGATCAATAGTTTAAATAAATATTATTGTAATATATCCACTCAGTTTTTTTCTTGGAAGGAAAACCAATCCATTTACAAGGATTCATAAGATTAGATAATGGTTATTAGTGTAAAATTTGATCTCTTGTTCGAGCTGAAACAAAAAGAGCTCCTGGTTTGACGTTCTGGTTTCCAAAGGTGAGGATGCTTGCCTTGGTCTTCAGATAAGTAGTGCCACTTTGATTTTTAATTTGTTTTCTTTTAATAAAATCTGAAAGATAACTAATTTTATAAAATTCTTAATAGTTGTCATCGTGTATATACTTTTATATTGTTGTGCAGTATGATTCGAACCTTGCGGAATATAATTGTCTTCTTTACCACGTGATAAATACATTTTTTGTTTCAATGGAATACATTTGCTTTTAATTGTAGTATTATGATATTTTTATCAGATCTCAATCATTGCAAATAATTTGTAAACAATGTAAATATTGAATTGTTGTTGTTTAAAGTTCATCATGTTAAATCGTACCTTTATCCATGGATTCGACTTTTACGTGTCGTTATTCCATCAAAATTACATTACATCAACATAATATATTTCACCGCGTTTAGAAATCACATACGACATTCTAATTTCATGGTCGTTATGTACAAACCGGTTTGAGCACACCGATTCAATTAAGTAAATCAACATTGTCATCCATTTTCATTTTTCTTATTAAAATAATTAACTAATTGAACTTTGTTTGATTAATTCATTTTAATTAATTCATTTTAATTAACTCAATTATTTGGGGATAATTAAATAATTTTGATAATTAATCTTAATTAATTTAATTAATATACTTAACTAATTTCTGATAATTTAATTAAAAAATTCGATTCCACTCCATGTCATCATCAATCCAAAACCACAAATAAACCGCACAATTCTCGATTCAATGTCGAGTCCATTTTCAAACACCTTTGTAAGCCGATCGCTTTTAAGCATCGCCATCAACCTCACATAGCTTACTCTTGGGCTTTCTTACAATGAGACCTATACGGTTATTAATTAATCGAGTAGATGATCAATTACCTAAATAAAATCCACTTCATTCAAAACACAAATTTAAAACCTCGATCCAATGTCGAGTATTTTTTATCCAAATCAAATTAAAATACCCAATCACAATCAAATACCATTTCATTTGGAAATGAAAAGGGGGATGGCTTTGAGTTTTCAATTCCTCTCCTCGATTATTTGAATACGAGTTCTCTTACTCGGTTAGTCAAATAGTCATCATTTATATCCACCTAAGAACAAACAAATCGAATCATTTTATAATAAGAAACGAAAAGGGAGATAACTTTGAGTTTTCAATTTTTCTCCTCGATTATTTGAATACAAGTTCTCTTACTTGGTTAGTCAAACAATCTTTGTTCCTCTACAAACTTCAAAACCCTGATTAAATCAAATTATTTTCATAATAAACTATACGAAAAGGGAGATGGTCTTGAGTCTTCTATTCCTCTCCTCAAGTGCTTGAATATGAGTTGTTTTACTCAACCATTCGAGCGCTTGTCGTTTATTCTAAAATACATTAACCATACACAACCTTATTAAGATGAAACAGAAAGCGTTCTAGAGTCTTCTATTCCCTTTCCCGATTATTAGGATACGAGTTGTCTTACTCGGTTATCCGAGTATTTGTCATCCATTCAAAACACCTTAATCATCATTAAAATCCTTTTACAATTAAGGATGAAAAAGAAAACGGTCTAGAGTCTTCTATTCCCCTTCCCGATTATTAGGATACGAGTTATTTTACTCGATTATCCGAGTAATCATCATCCAACCAAAAACTCCTTAATTATCATTAAACCCTTTTATAATTAAGTATGAAAAAGAAAGTGGTCTAGAGTCTTCTATTCCCTTTCTCGACTATTAGGATACGAGTTGTCTTACTCTTCTATCCGAGTAATCATCATCCAACCAAAAATATCTCAACACATCAAATCTATCCTTTTCTCGCCCTCGTGCGATCGAAACCAGTCAAACTAAACATCAAACACATCAATTCAACTTGTCACCCCCTGTGTGACCAAAACCCTTCTTTCAAAAAGAACACTGTCAATCCTTTCTAATGCGCATAACAAACTAGTGTTAGAGCCTCCACCAAGAGTACACAAGCCAACGTTTAGCCGTTAGAACGCCGACCTACACAGTCGTTCATCAAACAAAACACACCAATTATTCGTAGTAGCCCGAACTACGAATGCTCTGATTTCCTTATTGCACCATAAGGATACGTAGGCAGGAGATTGTTGTATCTTCAAGAACACACTAATAAAAAACCTCCATTTCCCCCTTCTGAGGTCTTCATCCATATCTATTATCAACTCTATTTACTCGAAGAAAACAAACAACATAAGTTAACACTCAAATTGTAAAATTGAACTAAAAGGTTCCCGTTGAGTACAATGGACGTGAGGGGTGCTAATACCTTCCCCTTGCATAATCCACTCCCGAACACGAATATGGTTGCGACGACCATTATTCCATTTTTTAAAAGGTTTTCTCGATATTTTCCTATTCCTTCATTGGAATGAATAAAGTTCGGTGGTGACTATGTTCGAACTAACATTTTTCCGCGTCCATCGCGAGGGATCACATTTTTTTTCGAGGTGCGACAGATGGCGACTCTGCTGGGGATCCATGCTCCAAGCAAGAGAGAGTGAAGCCTAGCTTAGTTTAATATCTGTATTGGGTGTTAACGTTTGTTTGTTTGATTTTTTATTCTGTTATTATTTTGTTGTAATTATTGTATTGTGGTTTATTTCCTATGATAATATTGGGGTTCTCTGATTGATGGTGCTTTGTGAGATAAACTCTCTACCCGAGTCTGAGAAAAACCATAAGATTAAGTTGGTGGTTGCATAGTGGATGCCCACAAGGAGTCTTCCTTGTTGGGAAGATACGAAGACCCCACCTAGAGGAGATTCTCTTGAGATATTATTGTCCAACGAGACTTTGTCACGGCGATGATGTTTCAAGTTGGATCAATGACTCTAGGGACCTTTTAACCCGCTATATCCAGCGGTTATGTAGTATTAACCTATAAAGTCTCAGACTTGTTGGGTTAATACGAAAACCCCAATCAAATGAGATCCCTTGAACGTATTATTATCTTACAGTAATATTTCCAACCTCGGTCTATGACTCTGAGAACCTTATTAGAACCTGGGACTCGAGAGTCACGTAGTAGAATCTCCATGGAGCTTTCCTTATTGGGACAATACGAAGACCTCGCCTAAGATGAGATTATCTTAGGGGTATTACTGTCCGATGAGTCTTCGTCACGGTAGTGACACTCTCAACGAGAATCGATGACTCTAGGAACCTATTAACTTTAGAGCCTACCCTTGGGAATTTCAGTAATCAGAGACACCTATTACTCCCTCTTATTATCCTGATGTACACGACGCGTGATTGATCTTGAATATTTGTATTCCTTTACGAGAAAATGGCAAAAGTTCATGCATTTGCATATCATCAGCATGCATTGCATATCATTTCTCAGAAACAAAAACTTACACCAATTCTACCCTTTATTCAGTAACACTGACTACTCGACACCGGTATGAGACACGCCGCAACTACAGGATGACGCTCGAACAGCTTGAAGCCAACCAAGTGTCAATGAGGACAGACATTGAGTCCATACAAGCGAAGATGGACCGTTTGCTTGAAACCATGTTGCTTTTAGCCTAGAAGGAGAAAGATGCTGAGACTAGTGCCGAAGCCAGAAAAGTTGCTACTCAGTTTAGATCAGCATCGCTTAGTATCCCTGGAGTGACTGACCTCGATGGTAACCCTAATCATCCTAGAGGAGGACCGATCCCTATTCCAGTCCCGATGAACAATATGAACCCTCATGAGTATTCTGCTACATCTTCTCGACATGGATCCATGATGGGTGATGAAGATTCGTATGACGCTTTTTTCATGCCACAACCCGCCAAACCTGTTGTTGGAGTTCTCCTAGACCCAGTTGTTGAGAGACTCCATGTTCTGGAGGAAAAATTCAAGTCTTTGGAGGTTCACACTACTCCTGGTTTAGACGCTGTCGACATGTGCTTGGTACCAGGCCTCGTGATTCCGCAAAAATTCAAAGTCCCGGACTTTGACAAGTACAAAGGGATCAGCTGCCCTATAACCTATCTCAGAGCTTACTGTCGCAAGATGGCTGCCCACATCAGTAATGATCAACTCCTGATTCATTACTTCCAAGATAGCCTTAGTGGGGCATCTTTGGAGTGGTATATGCAGTTAGAAAGAGGACAGGTCCAGTCATGGAGAGACCTTGTTGAAGCCTTCCTTAGGCATTATCAGTAAAATACTGATCTAGCACCCAATCGCACCCAGCTGCAAGACATGACTCAACGCAACAATGAGTCATTTAAGGAATACGCACAACGTTGAAGAGAGCTAACAAATCGTGTCCAACCTCCTCTCCTTGATAAGGAGCTTATTGATATGTTTATGGGAACTCTTCATACTCAATATATGGAGAAAATGGTAGGATCCAGCTTCCCAACTTTTGCTGAGGTTGTCTCTGTGGGAGAAAGAATCGAGAGCCAGATCAAGAAGAAAAAAGCTACCTTGCGCTGCCAATGCTTCAAGTGGGATGAAGAAACCTTATGCTAACCTCCCAAAGAAGCCAGAAGGGCAGACCAACGCTGTAATGGGAGGAAGAGGATATAGGATACATCCGTATGTTCCTACGCCTTACCATCATACTGCAGCTGTCATCCCAACACCATATCAGCTACCCTATCAACAACCATATCAACAACAATATCAGCAGCCTTATCAACAACCAGCTTACTAACAACAACATCAGAATCAACAGCAACTTGCTCCACCATAACGTCAACCTAACCAACAGAGGGCAAGGAGACCAGAAATACATTTTGATCCATTGTCGGTACCATACAGCAAGATCCTTCCCTACCTGCTAAAGGATGGATCAATTGTTTTGGAGGAGCTAACACCTGCAACTCCACCTTATCCACCAGGCTATGACGCCAATGCTCACTGTGAGTATCATATGGGTGACCCAGGGCACGCAATGGAGAATTGCAAGGCTTTCAAACACAAAGTCCATGACCTGATTGACAGTAAGGCAGTTACTTTCACGCCAATCAGGCCAAACGTTGCAACAAACCCCATGCCGACGCATGCGGAACCGAGTGAAGCTCGAAGATAAAGCTTCCCACCGGCCTAAAGAGCAGAGAAATTCCGCCAAAGAATCAAGAGATGAAGGCCCGTGTTGTTGAATGGAGGCGATCATTATGCCATTTTCACCCTTTCACATTCTTGTAATTTGTTCTTGTTTGACAAAGTACTGTATGCTTTAAACATTATTATTTTTATTTGGTTTTATTAATGGGATGATTATGCATGCTTTGAATCAATCTTTCATATTCACTCATATTATCACATTTGCAAATCACAAACACATACTTTTCCACTTCACCTTCTTTATCACACTATTGTTAGTAAATGTTGGAAGGAGGATGACGAAAATGAAATACCCATAATTGTTGATCGTATGTTTTCGGATAAAATCCTGCTAATGATGTACAAGCATTGTTTCAAATCCCCAAACACTGGAGAGATAAAGAGTTAATCCCTAGTCAACCACTTCGAGCCTAGAAGTAGGAATTTCTTTCAGATCTACAAACCATTACGCTTAACCTGGGGCAGGGTAGTGTTCAGTTGGTTTGACTACGCATTCAAATTACAAGATGAAATATCCCATGTGAGGATCAACCACATAATAGTCTTCGCACACATCCTGAAGTGTCGAAGGAACCATGCAAATCCAAAATTTATGTTGGTTGTTCTTCAATGATCAACGACATGGCAGTCACAATTCCCAAAATAAAAAAATCAAAGAAAGAGCTCGCTAAGTCCAACCCCTTAAAAGGAGACTTAGGCAAAAACTGGGGCAATTCCGATGGATTAAAGCTTCAACAAGCGGTCCATGCAAAAGTTAGGGATCAAAATAAAAATCAAAAGAGACAATGAAAGTCCTCAACAAAACAAAACAAGATTCAGTGACCACCATACCAAAATCAAAGGGTCACCAACATCCATGAAGAGAAAAATAAAATGACTGTCATTTCAACGGATATTGCACTGCTGAACTCTCGCAAAAGTAAGTGTATGTTAATTTAACTGAACGTAGGATTGGAGATCATCATGAAGGGGGATGGGTTAAAATAAACTTTGAGCTTTATATCCTTTTGTTTCAATAACCATGAACCAAGCCACGTTACAACCTACGAAAGACCTAATTGAAGTAAGGGTTATTCTGAAAGCATACTACAACAAGATTGCGTAAGCTGACTCCTATAGATTTGCTAATATTCTATTATCACTGTATCACTCACACGCTAAGCAAAATCAACACCGCGTTTGGACACATGGTCCACTCGTCACACATTACAACAACACTCCAAATGAATGATTGTTTTTTCTTCTTCAAAACTTGCATGACTATTGCATTAAAATCACCATTTCTTGGATAACAATTCTTAATTGTCAGTCAGTACTTGACATCGAGAAAATTCCAACAAAGGACAATTCAAGTGGCACTTGATCGGTGGTGCCAACATGAATCAAAATCATCTCATAATCCTATGAATCAGGGGCATGGCGTCTTTTTTAATTATTTTGACTCAAGAAGTATTCTATGTAAGACAAATCTCCAAGCATAGGTTGATCAGGGAGGAAAAACACTTTAATACTCAGTATGTCTAGGGCAAGTCCCTCAAAGGCAAATCAGGGGTAGACCATTGCAAGAATCAGACGTTGGAGAAAACAAACTCAGACCATGTCATGGGATAATCACTCCTAAAACTTTCCTTTTAAGGAGAATTCCTTTGAACACCCTACAGACTGGGGCAAGACAAGTTGCAGGGGGAAAATTCCCTTCATATCTTCAAGTCGGTCAAGCAGATTGCATCAGACACTAGTGACTTCTTGAATTCACAACAAAAATGTCAAAAATTCATGTTAGTGCAACATCACATCTTGACAAGAATCCTTAGGGCACGTCGAAAGCATAACCATCATGCATTGATCACATCGCTATGCTAAGTCACAGGCTGGCCAGACACTTCAGAAGAAGAATCGAGATCTTCTCGAAGGAAACTACACAACATATTAGCAAGAAATCAATCTAGGGGCACCAGGAGTATCCACATCCGTTGTGTGTTCATCGCGTCATCAACTACTGAGTGTCGGGAAGTCAGATCATTTCACCCATCAATAGTCCAATCCATATTGGCAGTTACCAGAGAAGCCAAGGTGCACCTTGTTGGCACCCACACAAAAAACAAATTCAACCAGCATTGGTAACCAGAAAATACATCGCCTTTGAAAAGGGGGGCCAATCCCAAACAAACCAATCATCCTTTGCAAACATGCATCACATGCATCACCTCATACATAACGCATACATGACATTTATGCATATAGCACGAATCAAGATCCAAGGTTTAGTCGTAGCCATCCAGGCCAACCCTCAGTTGAGTCATTGTTTTTCTCTGTGTAAGTTCCTACCTTATCATCGGGCGTTCCCTATTGAGTTACATCCTTTAATATTTTGTTGATAAGATATTATCCTCAGCTAAGTCAAAACAAGTGTTTCTTTAAATCCCTACCTTGTTTCGCGTTGAGCGTCCCTCAATGAATGGTTTCCTTTAAATCTTTGGTAAAGTGAAAATTACATCTTTCCAGAGAATATCTTTCTGCAACCTTTTGTTGTTGATTCTGAAGCAAGTCCTACCCAGTAATGTTCCAATACTACCCAAGAAGTCGGGTTTACTGAACTTTGACAGTAGCCTTATTTTTCCAAATATTATTCTCACTATCATCCTTTTGGTGAAAGTCCATTAAGGAATAATATTAATCATCACCCTGTTTACGATAATTGTTATCCTTTTGATAATGGTAAATCTGTGACGTTTGTGATCTTACTGTCATCCTTTTGGTGTCGGCGATCCTGGAGGTTTTGATTTAACCTTCATCCTTTTGGTCAATGGAGACCTCTTATCATTAAAGCTTATTATCATCCTTTTGGTGGTAACAAGTTTGGTCGTTTGATCTTACCGTCATCCTTTTGGTGTTGAAGATCCTTGAAGTTTTGGTTCAACCTTCATCCTTTTGGTGAATGGAGACCCCTCATTATTAAAGCTTATTGTCATCCTTTTGGTGGTAACAAGTTTTGTCGTTCGATCTTACTGCCATCCTTTTGGTGTCGGCGACCCTTGGAGTTTTGGTCCAACCTTCATCCTTTTGGTGAATGGTGACCTCTGCAATAATTACAGCCTACCGTCATCCTTTTGGTGTCGGTAATCCTTGTCATTATGGTTCAAACATCATCCTTTTGGTAATAGAGATTATGGATTTGGGTTTAAGTCATCATCCTTTTGGTGATAGTGACATTTGGAAAGTCTAACCCTACTGCCATCCTTTTAGTGTCAGTGATATTTGAAGTTATTATAACTTATTATCATCCTTTTGGTGGTAAAAAGTTCGAAGTTATGATCTCCCCTTCATCCTTTTGGTGATGGTGAATGTTGATTCATTATCATCCTTTTGGTGATAACGAGTCCTATTGTTCTTAGTACCTTTATCCTTTTGGTGATGGTGACTGTCGACTTATTATCATCCTTTTGGTGATAACAAGTTTTGTTTGTCTTGATTTTACCTTCATCCTTTTGGTGATGGTGATCATTTAAATTATTGTAACTTATTATCATCCTTTTGGTGATAACGAGTTTTGTTTTGATAATACCTTCATCCTTTTGGTGATGGCGACTGTTGACTTATTATCATCCTTTTGGTGATAACAAGTTTTGATTGTTTGATCTTTACCTTCATCCTTTTGGTGACAGTGATCATTGAAGTTATTTGACTCATTATCATCCTTTTGGTGGTAACAGGTTTTGTTGTCTAATAGTACCTTCATCCTTTTGGTGATGGTGACTGTTGACTTACTATCATCCTTTTGGTGATAACAAGTTATGTTGTTTGGTCTTACCTTCATCCTTTTGGTGATGGTGACTGTCGACTTATTATCATCCTTTTAGTGATAACAAGTTTTGATGTTTTATTTTACCCTCATCCTTTTGGTGATGGTGACTGTCGACTTATTATCATCCTTTTGGTGTTAACAAGTTTTGAAGTTTTGTTCTTACCTTCATCCTTTAGGTGATGGTTATCATTTATGTTGTCGTGGCTTATTATCATCCTTTTGATGGTAACAAGTTTTGTTGTTGGATCTTACCTCCATCCTTTTGGTATCGGTGATCATTGACTTATTATCATCCTTTTGGTGATGACAAGTTTGTTGCTGGATCATACCTTCATCCTTTTGGTAATGGTGATCAATTGAGTTGTGTGCTTATTATCATCCTTTTGGTGGTAACAAGCTTTGTCGCTTGATAGTACCTTCGTCCTTTTCGTGATGGTGATTGTTGACTTTTATCATCCTTTTGGTGGTAACAAGTTCTGTTTAGATAGTACCTTCATCCTTTTGGTGATGGTGATTGTCGTTGACCTATTATCATCCTTTTGGTGGGAACAAGTTCTGTTTATATAGTACCTTCATCCTTTTGGTGATGGTGATTGTTGACTCATTATCATCCGTTTGGTGATAACGAGTTCTGTTGTTTGTAGTACCTTCATCCTTTTGGTGATGGTGACTGTCGACTTATTATCATCCTTTTGGTGATAACAAGTTTTGAAGTTTTGTACTTACCTTCATCCTTTTGGTGGTGGTTATCATTTAAGTTGTCGTGACTTATTATCATCCTTTTGGTGGTAACAAGTTTTGTTGTTTAAACCTTACCTTCATCCTTTTGGTGATGGTGATTGTGGACTCATTATCATCCTTTTGGTGATAACAAGTTTTGTTATTGGTCTTACCTTCATCCTTTTGGTGATGGTGATCATTGAAGTTATTTGACTTATTATCATCCTTTTTGTGATAACAAGTTTTGTTGTTGGATCTTACCTTCATCCTTTCGGTGACAATGATCTTTGAAGTTGATGAGTTAACTTTCATCCTTTTTGTGGTAGCCTTGATATTATACCCTCGGTAATGGGAAGCTCTATCAGAATAACCATCATCCTTTTGGTGACAGACACCATCCTTTTGGTGATGGAAATCTTTGGATTGTGTCTAACTTTCACCCTTTTGGTGATAGCAAGATTTGTTGTTGATCTTACCATCATCCTTTTGGTGATGGCGATCTTTGTTGTAGCCACTATAACCATCGTCCTTTTGGTGATGACTACTTTTGAAGTTTGGTTTATTCATCATCCTTTTGTTGATGATAATCCTGGAAATCGTGTCGAATTACCATCGTCCTTTTGGTGGTGGAAATTAACTCTAATGTCATCCTTTTGGTGCTAGGAAACCTCTTCAGTTTTAGTCCCACACCAGTCTTAACATCAGAAATGCCATGTGCAAGGTTCGAGGGTTGGCATTGATCTGGCGTTCTACCCTTATTACCTTGGTGCTATTTGAATTCATTCCATTTTTTCTGCATTTCTCCATTGCATTTCAAAGGACAAAATTTGGGTTTTTTCGTATTTAATTACCTTCCACCATGAACGTATGAAGACCGTCGTTATTCTTACCTTCAAGTTCAAGTTAATTAAATAGGGGCAGCTGTCATACCCCAATTTTGTCCGGGCATTTTAAATTTTCGTAAATTTAATTTCGTTTTGCATCATACGCATAACACGACATGCATTTCATCATGAATAATACCTAAAATATCAGTCAGTATATATTTATTGAAAATACATACAAATCGGTTGAATCATTTCTCAAGAACGTGCAAAAATCAGCTGGTAAAAAGTTTCAAAATTAAAATTGTGGACGCCAGTATTATTAATCTACGGTTCACGTACTTTAACCTGGTGTGCTTGTCAAATTTTTCAGCGACTGTTTCGGCTGCTTGGTGACCCGCCTGAGCCTTTTAATCGGTGAAAATTTATTTCAAAATTTAAAGAAATGCTGTATTTTTTCAATAAGTATATTTTGTGCTGATCATTTTAGTTTGCCCGATTTAATTTTTGAAGCAAATTTATATCCGGCTTCTATTTATAATTGATCACTATTTTTCTTGTTTTAATCATTCAACTAAAGTAATTAGAACTTATTAATTTAAAATATTATTTAGAAATTTATGAAGACCATATTTTATTTAATAAGGATTAATTTCAAAAAATATAATAACATATTTTGTACATTGGATCCTTATAAAAAAGGCCAGCTGGCACGACTCTCACGCTTATACAGCTCACTACCAATCCACTCAGTTGATCTCTTTCCTCAAACTGTAAATAAATAATAAAAAAAGAAAAGGAGAAACTGCCAGTTGGTACCCACTCCCTAACGGCCTCTCACTCACTACCTCACACACAAAAACACTCACCTGATTCCATCTCTCCTTCACTATTCAAAAACCATCCTACCCACATCTCTCACCCTCTCCACGAAAATCAAATCTGGAAAAAGTTTAAAAAATTGCTTTTTCACTTGACCCATTTCGCCTTCACCCACTAGCCTTCACGCTCCCACTCACTGACCTATACTACTATCATCATCACTCATCAATAACTTTTCTTTTTTTCTCCATACTCACAAAAAGGAAGAAAACAAAAAGCAGAAAAAAAACTCTCCAGCTTTTCCTCACCGCCGTTCTCTGTCCGACCACAATGTTTTCCTCCCTAAAATCTCCATTAACCCTTTCACCCACCTTCGATAACCGCCATCTACCGTTCACACTCCTACTGCCGTCGCGCTAGCCACCGGTCTAGCTCAGCGCCGCCGCGTACCACCTCACCGTTTCACATCGCCGACTACCTCCTTCACTAACCTCTATACCGGAAAACGAAACACAAATCACCATACAAATCCACCGGCAACACTCGCTCAACCGCACTAGCCACCTCCGCCACACCACCATTCGACAACCGTCCAGTCCCCTTAACGGAATCACAACCCTCCGCCGGAACCGTGATTAGCAACAACAACATACGTCACTACGTGCTCAACAACACCCACATCTTCAACGCATAAAGGTCGATTATGTTCTATTTTGGTCGCACATTTACCTCCTTTCCGATTTGGTTATGTTGTTATTAATTGTTGTCCTCGTTTCGATTATGCAGCGCGCGTATTGGATCCATTTTATAGCAAACATAATGAATGTTGAACTTTTGCTGTGATTTGTTTGTCTGTTAGCTTGAAGAAGGATCAGTAGTTTAAATAAATATTATTGTAATATATCCACTCAGTGTTTGTCTTGGAAGGAGAACTAATCCATTTACCAGGATTCATAAGATTAGATAATGGTTATTAGTGTAAAATTTGATCTCTTGTTCAAGCTGAAACGAAAAGAGCTCCTGGTTTGACGTTCTGGTTTCCAAAGGTGAGGATGCTTGCCTTGGTCTTCAGATAAGTAGTGCCACTTTGATTTTTAATTTGTTTTCTTTTAATAAAATCTGAAAGATAACTAATTTTATAAAATTCTTAATAGTTGTCATCGTGTATATACTTTATATTGTTGTGCAGTATGATTCGAACCTTGCGGAATATAATTGCCTTCTTTACCACGTGATAAATACATTTTTTGTTTCAATGGAATACATTTGCTTTTAATTGTAGTTTTATGATATTTTTATCAGATCTCAATCATTGCAAATAATTTGTAAACAATGTAAATATTGAATTGTTGTTGTTTAAAGTTCATCATGTTAAATCGTACCTTTATCCATGGATTCGACTTTTACGTGTCGTTATGCCATCAAAATTACATTACATCAATAGAATATTTTTCACCGCATTTAGAACTCACATACGGCATTCTAATTTCATGGTCGTTATGTACAAACCGGTTTGAGCACATCGATTCAATTAAGTAAATCAACATTGTCATCCATTTTCATTTTTTTATTAAAATAATTAACTAATTGAACTTTGTTTGATTAATTCATTTTAATTAATTCATTTTAGTTAAATCAACTATTTGGGGATAATTAAATAATTTTGATAATTAATCTTAATTAATTTAATTAATATACTTAACTAATTTCTGATAAATTAATAATTAAAGATTGATCGATTTCTTTTCTACCACATTTTCATAATAAAAAATTCGATTCCACTCCATGTCATCATCAATCCAAAACCACAAATAAACCGCACAATTCTCGATTCAATGTCCAGTCCATTTTTAAACACCTTTGTAAGTCGATCGCTTTTAAGCATCTATAGATTGATGGCGATGCTTAAAAGCAATCGACTTACAAAGGGGTTTGAAAATGGATTGGTGATGACATGGAGTGGAATCGAATTTTTTATTAGTAAAATGTGGTAGAAAAGAAATCGATCAATCTTTAATTATTAATTTATCAGAAATTAGTTAAGTATATTAATTAAATTAATTAAGATTAATTATCAAAATTATTTAATTATCCCCAAATAGTTGAGTTAATTAAAATGAATTAATTAAAATGAATTAATCAAACAAAGTTCAATTAGTTAATTATTTTAATAAAAAAATGAAAATGGATGACAATGTTGATTTACTTAATTGAATCGATGTGCTCAAACCGGTTTGTACATAACGACCATGAAATTAGAATGTCGTATGTGAGTTCTAAACGCGGTGAAAAATATTCTATTGATGTAATGTAATTTTGATGGCATAACGACACGTAAAAGTTGAATCCATGGATAAAGGTACGATTTAACATGATGAACTTTAAACAACAACAATTCAATATTTACATTGTTTACAAATTATTTGCAATGATTGAGATCTGATAAAAATATCATAATACTACAATTAAAAGTAAATGTATTCGATTGAAACAAAAAATGTATTTATCACGTGGTAAAGAAGGCAATTATATTCCGCAAGGTTCGAATCATACTGCTGTAGCACCTCAAATTTGCACCTATCATTGTACATACATTCTCATATTAGGTCATAGCATATCATGGTCCACTGCATAGCATTGCATTGTCCCAGTTGCCTCAAGTGCAAGCCAAGCAAGAAATTAGGTCAAACTGATCAGGAGATCAGTCAACCAAGCAAGCAAGGGTGTTTCTCAAGGAGCCAAGGCCCTAGGGTTGGTCCCATTTGTTCACATGACTTGGAGGTCCATTTGAAGTGTTTAAGTCAAGGGTTGGATGTCCAGAAGTCATCAGTTCATGCACAATCAGTCAGAAACCCTAGAAAGTCAAAGTTGGTCAACTGTGGCTGATTCTATGGTTTTGATGGATGGATTTGGTTTGAGAGAGCTTATTCATGTCCCAATAGGCCTCATATGTCATGGCAATCAACATCATTGAAGAATTTGAAGCCAATCAGAAAATTTCCAAAAATAGAAACTGGACCTGTAATTTTAACTGCCAAAAATGGAAACTTCTTGATCCCAAACTTACATCATGATACAAGCTTCAAATGAATTTTTGCCCAACATGAAAGTTGAAGATCTTGTTCTCCCATTTCCAAAAAGTCCAAGAACTCTCAATTCCCATGTATGGTTGTCAAGATATGATCAATTCATTTTCACAAAATCTTGAACTTCAAAAGGCCATATCTCTCAAACCATTTGGCCAATTTTGGTGGGGTTTTTTCCTACAAACCACATTTTACCTCCTCTTTCCAAAAATGTAAATTTCATGCACCAAAACATCACCATGCAAAATGGCCTTTTTGAACTTGCCTTAATTAATTTCAAGTGAGTTGAATTTTGACTTTTCAAAGTAATCATTTTTAAACCATTTGGCCATTTGGAATAGGTCTGAAATGTCATTTGAAATATGTTTGCAAGCCCAAATTCGTGCATAGTACCATACACCCCACCACTCAAACCAAAATTGGACAATTAGCAAAATGGTTCATTTGTGATAATCATGGTTAACACTCACTTAGCAGACTTAAAACAACAAATATATAGTGAATTTTTTGTCATTCTAAACCCTAGCTGCAGCCTCTAATACACAGAAAACTCTCATTCTCTCTCAATCAACATTTTGGCATCTTTGCGATTTCTGCTCAGATCTCCAAAGGACTCAAGCTACCCTTCGCTGTTTCATCATCCATCATCAATATTGAGCTCATTTCAAGCATAAAGCACTAGCTGGAACAACATTTTTCCAAGTTTCAACAATGGCAAATCACGATTTGGATTATTTCAAGGAGAGCTGAACTTTAAACCTTCCTTCATTCACCTCCTGGACACCTCTTGAACATCTGTTTGAGCTTACAACATCCAAACAACACTGTTTCATTGAGTTCTTCAAATCAAGTGAGTTTTTCGATTTCTTTATTTTTCCAAATCTTGCTATACATCATGTAGGTCTTACTTAGCTGGTTGTTTTAAGCTTTGAATCATGTCAAATGGTTGGCTATTTAGGAAGATATGTTGTTTGTAAGTTTGGTGTATGAACTTGTTCTTGTTCGATTTGCCTTGCTTGAAATGATTTAGTGAAAATGAATGCCATGATCTTGATGTATGTTGCTTGCTGACCATGAGTGTATGTTCAATTTGTGTTTCTGGAAAAAATCTGGAATCGAGCTTGTTATTAGAGATGATGAACACTGATGCTACAGTAAAACCCTAAAAACATTTCCCAGATTTTCATTTTCAAATGTGTTTGGCTGTTGTTTGTATCGTGTGTGCATGAGTGTTACTGTTCCATTAGCATGCTGCCTATCGTTGCTGGCCACGTCCCAAATTGATGCGCTGCGTTTTGTTTAATGAGGCCCCGAATTACCATTGTGCCACTGGTCAACTTGTTGACTTATTAAACCATGTTATTTTGTTCATTTTATTCCAAATTGATTACTCAACTTACAAAAATCATTACTCGTGCATTTCAAATCCAAAATTCATGAAAATTTTTGCATCATGTTCACATGAATGTCTACTTTTTTATCATGATTTTTATTGATTTTTTGGATGGCTGGATTTTTAATGGCATTAGGTTTCTTGACATGTATGCATATTTTATACCTTTTGCCAAAACCATTGTGAAATGATGAGGATGTATCCAATGACCCTGAAATTTTTTGTGCTTAATCTACACTCATTCATGTTTGTTTTGATGTAGAGTTCTTGAATTTATTATATTTGGTTGTTGTGATATGAATTTTTGAAGTAGGGTGTGACAATGTGTGTCACACCAATGATATGCAATTTCATGATTTTTAATGACATGCTTCCTGACCTCCAATTAATGTGAAATTTTGCATGAACCTTCTCTCATATGTCTAGTTTATGTGTGAATTTTCTTGGAATTAATTGTGCCATTTCCTAATTGTTTGAGATTTTTCTCCCCTGTCTAGTCAAATGTTGACTTTGTGTGATACATCTCGCCATTCCATTTGGGAAATTCTCATACTTTATTGGATGATCATGAAATTTTACATGTGCATAATAGACATCTTAAGCTTTGCCATGGTGTTGATCCCATTCATTTCTCATCTGTTGTCATTGAGTTATGATTTTTTGAAGTTGATACATGTTTGTTTGACTTCTTTGTGCATGCTTGAAATTGTTTTGACTTTCTGATTTTAATTGACCATCTCCCCATGATCCAATTGAGCTGAAATTTTATATGCATGCCATGCTATGTGTTAGGAGTGATCATGATTTATTTGGTAATTTTTGGAAATGTTTGAGTTGACTTTTGATGCAAGTCATTCTGTTGACTTCTATGAGCTTTCATTTGCCATGTTTTGACTTCTTTTGCTTATGAATTGATGATGATGCATGATATGAACTTGAAACCAATTGGGTTTGCTTCTTAAATGATTGAATTTGATTTTGATTGGATATGGCTTGCTGTTTTGACTTTCTCATTTATTTTTGACCCTAGGCTTGTCCTAGTGGTCCTGTGGCTTATAATTGAGTTCATGTTTCAGGTTAAGCTACAAGTGCTTCAAAGAAACTTTTGCAAGTTGATCGGGTTTATCTGTTTATCATGAGCTAACCTTTGTTTTGTAGGTGGCTTGACTCATATGATTTGGGTCTTGTGCTTTTGCACATTTGTCTGTTGATTTAACTGTTCATTCCTACTTCCTTTTGCTTAAACTTTTGAACTGTGTACTGATCTGTTTGACTATTTCAGGTACCATTAGTTGCTTAGAACTTGCTTTGCTTTGCTATTTAGCAATTTGCTTTGAGGTAATCCCTTTTTCTTCATGTAGTCTGGAAGACCTGGCCTGTTACTTGGCCAGGCAACTGTCTGAAGTCCTCCTTAAGAGGCAATGTTTGTGTATGTTTAAATCTTGTCCTTGTACATAGTCTAAGACCTCCTAAGTGAAGAGGCAATTGGCAGAACCCGAGGGATAAGCAACCTATCCCCTGCTAGTCTGTGTGTCACTCACATTGCTCACACTACCTGTGTTGATGCATAGTGGGTAAAAGCCCAAGATCCATAGAGTCACTTGTGGATAGAGTTCCCCCATTCTGAACTCCCACACCTTCTGACATTCAAATGCTCTCCCCGGCCAGGGATAAGAGCAATGAGGCACACCCCTCATCTCCTTTCATCTGCTTCACCTTGGCTCTCAATGTCAAGGTTAAGAGCACCATCACCCATTTCCAGAGGTTTGTTTGTTGAGGTTGATATGACCCCTCGACTAAAACCTAACCCTTGTGTGAGCCCCTTGTGTGTATATAGTGTGTGCTACCTGTGCTTGTATGTTTGTTTGACTTGCTTCCTGTGCAAGTTAGGTTTAGTTTAGACTAATCCTTGTTTGCTTTCGCCCTCGTTGCGATCCTTTCTCTCGCCCTCGTTGCGATCGAGACTTTCCCTTTCTCTTGCCCTAGTTGCAATCGAGACCTTTGTCCCTCCGTAGCCGAACTACGGCAACTCTGATTCTCATGTCCAGATGAGATACGTAGGCACGAGATGTGATGTCTTGTCGAGTTTGACTAACAACTAACACTAATTCTCTTCTCTCGCCCTCGTTGCGATTGAGACCTTCTTTTCTCTCGCCCTCGTTGCGATTGAGACCTCCCCTTTCTCTTGCCCTAGTTGCAATCGAGACCCTTGCTTCCTGTGCAAGTTAGGTTTGGTGTGGCTTGCTTCCTGTGCAAGTTAGCTAGAAACCTTAACTTAGGGGCGACTTTGCATGACAACATCTAGGCTCGAGTCGTAGTCTCCCTAGTGTTGTGTCTCCCTCTGTTATCTGGTTAGGCTAGTCTTTTTCCCTGCGTAGGGGAACTACGTCGCCCTGATCCTCATACCAGATGAGGTACGTAGGCAGGAGATGAGCTGATCTCTCCGGGCGCCCTTTTTTCTCTTTTGTGTGGGTTGTTTGACAGTGGCTAGGCTCGAGTGCCTGACTCCTTAGCAATTCGTTGTCTGTTTGTTTGGGTGTGTGCTTGACAGTTATAGGCTCGAGTCCCCGACTCCCTATTAACTTGTTATGTTGTTGTGTGCTTGGAAGCTGATGTAAGTCCATCAAGTGGCATTCGGGTTCCAGTGTTTGTGTGTGTTTTGGTTCGGATGCTGATGTAAGTCCAGTGATTGGCATTCGGGCTCCATGTTTGCTTTTGCCTGTTTTTGTTTGTGTGCGTGTCAGCCGAGCTACGAATGCTCTGATTCTCCTTCGTCCAAGGAGATACGTATGCATAGGATGCGATATCCTAGCGAGCATGTGTCGTTTGCCCAGTCCGAACTACTTCGACTCTGATGTCTATGCCTGATAGACTAAGTAGGCCCAGGATGCGACATCCTGCCGAGTCAGTTTCAGTCAGTTTCTTTTGTCTCTTTCAGCCAGTGTGTGTGAGTTTGAGCAGTGTTTAGCAACCATTTTTCTTTCCTTTTGTGCGTGGATCCCGTAGAGTACTACGGATGCGTAGGGGTGCTAATACCTTCCCTTCGCATAACCGACTCCCGAACCCATTCTCTTTGGTCGCGAGACCATGTCTTTCCCAGGTTTACTCTGAGCGTTTCCTTTCCCTCTTTTGGGATAAATAACGCACGGTGGCGGCTCTGTTGTTTCTTCTTTTCCCGCCGGTTTTTCGCGTAATGCGACAGCTGGCGACTCTGCTGGGGAAATAGAGAAGTTGACCTGTGCTGGTCCATCTTCCCTGAGCGAGTCTCTCCTAGCGCTCTCTATGTTAGGGTTTTGGTTGCTTTGTGCTGTGTGTATTTATTGCTTTCATTATTTGTTCATTTCATTTATTGATTGCATTGATTGTGTGCATTAATGTTTGCATTCATATTCATTATTCATTTTACCTGGCTGGGTGTCTGTTTTTCTTTGTGGGGTGGGAGTCAGTTGAGGTAAAAGGTCCAATACCCGAACTCGAGTGCACTCTAGGATAGGAGAATGGCATAGTCTTGTTGACTGGTGTGGAGTATTCCTTAGCCAGTTGACTTGCGAGACCATTCACTTGGTGGAGGTCATGTTGAACTAATAATGTCACACAAGTTATTTGTGGTTAGGCATTATTCTTTCAATCATGTGCCGCAGAAGCCAAGGACCTTAGTTTACCAAACCCATCTTGGCCTTTTTTTTAGGACCGTAGTGCGGAGGTCGTTCAGATGTCAGTTCTGATACGATTGTTACGCGATACTACACTCATAAGAGTTTCTCTTGAGAATATTCTTGGAATACGAGTATTCGTTCCTCCGATAATATTCGAGAGATGGAACGATGATTATGGGAACCTCTGATAGAACATGTCTGGCAGGTTTAAACCCTAGTACACTCCCTTTGGGTGGTTCTTAACCGAGACTCCATGCTCGTGACTCTCAACAAACCCATGATTCGTGGTTGAGTCGTTCAAACATTGTTAATATCAATGGATCCCGGATCAGGGTAAAACCTAAAATCCACCAAAGCGGCTGGTTGATATTAAGGATGTTTGAGCTGGTTCATGTACCGTTAATATCAGTGGAACTTGGGTGTCGATAAGGTGAAAACCTAAATCCACCAAAATGGATGATTGATATTAGGGATACAATGAGCTTTCCCACGACCTTTGTTTGGCGTGCTTTGCTCGATCCTTGAGTGTGTTTGTTGCATTCATGCATTCATGCATTCATCTGCATCCATATCATCAGAAAAAAAGAAAATTTTCAAGGAACTCAAAGGAGTTTATCTGCAAAAATTTTCAAAACATGAAAAAACCGGGAAAATTTTTTCACCTGATATATCTGATGAGATATTCTCATATATGATCAAAATGCTAAATATTTCAAAGTTTGCAAATAAAACCCTCGAGTTCCTTTGAAATAAAAACAAGCATATGCATAAACACTTCATGCATCATTTGCATCAGCGAGTGTTTTGTTCCGGTCTCCCGTCCTGTGGTCTGACCCTGCGATCTTCATTTATTTTGAAGACGCACTTTGCCGGTATTATACCAGAGCCGACTCTGCCTGATTGATGGATCATCCTGAGCAAGAGAATTGTGAACTCGAGGGAGATTTTGCCAGACTTAGTGTTGTTGATGGATTTATTCCTGGTTAACCAATCCCGGGCTGGCATTGGCTACTGTTCTGGGGCACTTAAGGAGCAAGGTTTGTTTGCAAGTGGAGGATTCATCCATGACGATCAACCTGAAGAAGAGGATGCTGCTATCTTGGAAGAGGACGCAGAGGACTTGAACAATTTCATCATTCCTGGTGGTGTCTGTCACAATTGGGTCACTGTGGGCGTTCCTACAGTTGTTCATAAGTCAGAGTAACAATCACTTTGTTTAAAAACCCTTCTCCCATGCCAAAAGGAGAAGTGATGATATTGTTGGCAACATTTTGTGCAATGATATTTCCATTCAAATAAATTCATGTTAAACATTTGTTTTTCCATTTGTTTTTCCTTTTTGCTTTTTGCATGAAATTGGTGATCACAAAAAACCTTTAAAAACAAGAATAAAAGCAATCTTTTCATCTGCATAACGATTGTCTTGCTTGATTTTCAAAGCGCTTTTTATACTCAAAATCTTTATGCAGGTTGTTTCTCAAACCCATTGAACATAATGATCGGACGTCATCTCCCAATTTTGAATTCCCTGTATTCGAAGCGGAAGAAGATGATGTTGAAGGGATTCCTGACGAGATTTCCCGACTTCTTGAGCAAGAAAAGAAGATTACTCAGCTGCATCTCGAGAATCAGCAGAACAGCCAACTGGGGCATTATCAAAAAAAAAAAGAAAAAAGAAAAAAAAGAAGAAGAAAAAAGAGGAGGGTGCAAAATCAAAAGAAATCAAAAGAAATCAAAAGCAAAATCAAAAGAAAACAAAAGAAGATAGCACCCTCAAAGTCCCAAGTTGACTGATGCTGAATTCGATCGAAAAGAAAAGATCAACTGCCATGTGTCATGGTCAGTTATATCAGCAGAGAGTGATGAAAGCATTCGACAAGAAGGTCAAGTCTCGAGTTCTGAGAAAGGGACCGTGTGCTCAAGAAAGTCTTGTCTTTCGTGCCCGATTCCAGGGGCAAGTGAACCCCCCAAGCTATGAAAGTCCATATGTTGTCAGGAGGGCCTTTTCAGGCAATGTTTTGACACTTACAACAATGGATGGAGAAGTTCACTCGTCCTGTGAATTCTGATGCAGTCAAGAAATACTTCGCCTAAGATAAACAAAGAAAAAAAGCAAACAGCTCGCTAAGTTGAACACCCCAAAGGGCGACTTAGGCAAAAAAGGAGCGTCTCGGTGGATTGAAAACCCGAAAGGGCGATCCAGGCAAAAGTTAGAGACATTGAAAAAAAAGAGAGAATTCGCGTCCCGCTAGATTGAGCACCTCACACTGGGGCAATCTAGGCAAAAATTAGGGATTTGGCAAGTAACTGCATCTTGACAAGACTGTGCTCTATATCTGTCATCCGTCAGGGATTCTCGATTCGTCGTCGACTGAAGCTTTGAATACATCGAAAATTCAGAATGGTAGAGGAAAGGTCATGATGTTCAATGTAGCCCTCTCCAATATATATCATCGATTTCAAACTTGTACAGATCCATGGAGTCTCGCCCTTTGCAGACTACCATTCCATTACATCTATTTGAGCTTTTACCCAATTATTTGCACTCTTATTTGTTTCAACTCAACAAACGTTTTGCATGTTTTAATTGATAAAGTATCATTGTTTTCAAAATAAACAAATTTTTCACAAAATTGTTCTTAAACAAAGTGAACATTCACAATGATGGAAGAATACTTAGGAGACCCACAGTGCTCTCCCGGGGGTGGTATGATTACCAACAGGTAAGACAATTGTTCGTATCTCGAGCATGACTGTATCTTTGTCCTGCAGAACCTCGTATGGTCTCTCCTCAGTGAAGTTGCCCGATGCAGTGTCGTTTGAAGTTATTCATCTTCATGTTCCCGGCAGTACAGATTCTTCCTCCAAATCCCTGTTAGCTCTATTATGGGGCATCCCCAGTAGAGTGCTGTTTGAGCCCTATCGTGGGGCATCCCCAGCAAGTTTGCTGTTTCGGACATTATTGTGGGGCAGCTCCCCTAGCAGAGTGTTTACTGAAGACTTCAACTTTCGCCTCTCCAGCAGAGCAGTCTTCATCTCCCCCCAGCATGGGTGCTTTTCTTGGAAGATTCAGTATTTGGAGGATCGACATCCCCGTAATGCGGCATTCCCTCAGATAGATTCCCTAGTGGAGTTGTTCGCGTAAGGAGCTTTATCAATGCTTTTGTATTTCTCATCAGAGATCTGGTTGCTTCTCGGTATCTCAGATTTTCATCACGAGTTGTTGTGGCGCATACGCCTGTATGTTGAACTCTGTTCTCCGGTTGTGACTGACGATCCCTCCGGAAGCCTCCGGTGGCCTTCCTCCCCTGCAGGATAAATGTTCCCTGATATCCCAGTCCCCAGTGGATTTTCTTTGCTCTCTGGTGGCTTTGGTTTTCTCTCCGGACGGTTGATTCCCGGACCTGCGTGTTGAGCATGTCTGTTTGTCAGCATTCATCATACATTCATCATGCATAATGCATACATGCATAATCATAGCATTTGGATACTCATGTTGCAGCTGTCGCCGGGTATCTGTTGATTGTTACCTCCTACTATTTGTTGATACAGATCTCTCCAGTAGATTTTCCCCTAGCAGATGTGGGTGTGTCTGATCTCTCCATGTAGAGCCAACCCCTTAAGCAGAAAGTGTCTATCCTTTCCTGCCATTTCCCCACTGAGATACATCCTCGTGGATGACGGTTATTTCCGTTCCCTCCCTACACGGGATGGGTTGTCCCTATTGAGTTCTTTCCTCATTAGGATGAGTCTTGTTTCAGTCTGCCTTTTTGGATCGATCCTAAATTGGCTTCCTGTTGGCTGTCTCCCGTGCTTCCCTGGGGCATAAATGAATAGTCGCTCACTAACCGGCACTCATTCATCTTATCCTCAGTGGAATTTGTTGGCTTCTACCTACAAACCGGTAGCTGTAAGTCCTTTCTTTACGGTCTTCTACCCACTAGCTGGTAGTTGTAAATCCTTTTTTCTCACTCTGTCTCTCAGTAGATTTGTTTGGTGGCCTCTACCTACTACCCGGTAGCTGTAAGTCCTATCTTTGTGGTTTTCTACCCACTAGCTGGTAGTTATAAAATCCCACATTCTCCCCTTGGTGGAGTTAACCCTTTGTGCTCATCCCGATGATGACTGGTTACTTTTCCATTGGCCTCTGCCTACAAACCGGTAGCTGTAAGTCCTATCTTTGTGGTTTTCTACCCACTAGCTGGTAGTTGTAAAATCCCACTTTCATCCCCTTGTTGGAGTTAACCCTTTGTGCTCATCCCGATGATGACTGGTTACTTTTCCGTGGTTTTCTGCCTACAAACCGGTAGATGTAATCCCCTCTTTGTGGTATTAATGGTCTTGTCCCCTTTGGATACTTGCCTTGATCAAGCAGTATTGTCCCCATTGGGCCTTCCCTTTCCTTTTGGATATTTGCTCCGAGTTGGCAACTTCATCCTCTTTTGATTGGTCATCTTTGCATACCTAGTCCTGGTACCGATGCCTTTCTTTTCGGTCGTTTATCCATTTAACAACCTATAACCCGGTTATGGATAATCTTCCATGCGAGGTTATTATCTACGTTTTGACGGCTATAGATAATATATCTCATGCACTCTTTGGTCAATCTTTCGATTGTTATCTCCAGCAGAGTAAGATTCGTATTCTTTGTGGAATCGAATGTCCATCCTTTAACAAGACTGCTTTTCTAGCCCTCTTCAGGATGTTGAGTGTTTTGGAACACAAACCAATTCACGCTTTGGCACTCAGGCCAATTTTCCGGTTTTCAGACCGAAGAAGTTTCCGACGATCAGGTCGATGTACTTATGTTTTTTCCGGTATTCAGACCGAAGGAGTTTCCAACGATCAGGTCGATGTACTCATGGCACTCTGGCCAATTTTCCGGTATTCAGACCGAAGGAGTTTCCGACGATCAGGTCGATGTACTCATGGCACTCAGGCCAATTTTCCGGTTTTCAGACCGAAGGAGTTTCCGACGATCAGGTCGATGTACTCATGGCACTCAGGCCGATTTTCCGGTATTCAGACCGAAGGAGTTTCCGACGATCAGGTCGATGTACTCACGGCACTCAGGCCAATTTTCCGGTATTCAGACCGAAGTGGCGTTCAGGCCAATTTCCGATTTTCAAATCGAAGAAGTATTCCTCCTCTCCGTTGGTGTCGGTAAACGCCATTGTTTCGGTGTCGGTAAACATCGAGTCTCACCCCAGTCATCGGTAAATGTCTGGTCATTCTTTTTGATGTCGGTAAACATCATCCTTCGGTGTCGGTAAACATCGAGTCTCACCCAGTCATCGGTAAATGTCTGGTCATTTTTTGGTGTCGGTAAACGCCATTGCTTCGGTGTCGGTAAACATCGAGTCTCACCCAGTCATCGGTAAATGTCTGGTCATTTTTTGGTGTCGGTAAACGCCATTGCTTCGGTGTCGGTAAACATCGAGTCTTTCCTTCAGTCATCGGTAAATGTATGATAATCCCCCAACAAAAATCCCCAGTAGAGTCATCGGTAAATGTCCTACCTGGTTTTCAGTGGCAAATATTTGTTTGTCTCTTCCCAATAAATTCCTCATTCCCAGTCATCGGTAAATGTCTGGTCATTCTTTTTTATGTCGGTAAACATCATCTTTCGATGTCGGTAAACATCGAGTCTCATCCCAGTCATCGGTAAATGTCTGATCATTCTTTGTTCTCTTGTTAATAAAATCAAAATCCCCAGAAGTCGTCGGTAAACGGTTTGTCTGGTATCACCACAAAGATTTTGTTCCTCCCCAAGCGGAGATGCCATCGGTAAATGGCCCAGTTTTCTTCGATATCGGTAAATATCGAATTCCCAGTTGCAGCAGCCATCGGTAAATGGTTTTGTTTTTCATCAATCTGTTTCCCAGCAGCCATCGGTAAATGGTCTTGCTGAAGTTGATATCGGTAAATATCAAGTTTTAACCATCGGTAAACGGTTTCTCTTTTCAGAAGTTTGTTTTCCCAGCAACCATCGGTAAATGGTCTTGCTGAAGTTGATATCGGTAAATATCAAGTTTCCAGTTTTCCAACCATCGGTAAATGGTTTTGCTTTTCTGAAATTGTCATGCAGTTGTCATCGGTAAATGATGTGGGTCTTCTTGTATTATATTCAGTCGGTGCAAATTTCTACGGTTCTTTTGTATTCAATCCCTGTTTACCCTGAAAGTCTGACAGCCGTTGCTATCATCCATTCGGGTTCCCAGCTGATTGAATAGGGGCAGCTGTAGCACCTCAAATTTGCACCTATCATTGTACATACATTCTCATATTAGGTCATAGCATATCATGGTCCACTGCATAGCATTGCATTGTCCCAGTTGCCTCAAGTGCAAGCCAAGCAAGAAATTAGGTCAAACTGATCAGGAGATCAGTCAACCAAGCAAGCAAGGGTGTTTCTCAAGGAGCCAAGGCCCTAGGGTTGGTCCCATTTGTTCACATGACTTGGAGGTCCATTTGAAGTGTTTAAGTCAAGGGTTGGATGTCCAGAAGTCATCAGTTCATGCACAATCAGTCAGAAACCCTAGAAAGTCAAAGTTGGTCAACTGTGGCTGATTCTATGGTTTTGATGGATGGATTTGGTTTGAGAGAGCTTATTCATGTCCCAATAGGCCTCATATGTCATGGCAATCAACATCATTGAAGAATTTGAAGCCAATCAGAAAATTTCCAAAAATAGAAATTGGACTTGTAATTTTAACTGCCAAAAATGGAAACTTCTTGATCCCAAACTTACATCATGATACAAGCTTCAAATGAATTTTTGCCCAACATGAAAGTTGAAGATCTTGTTCTCCCATTTCCAAAAAGTCCAAGAACTCTCAATTCCCATGTATGGTTGTCAAGATATGATCAATTCATTTTCACAAAATCTTGAACTTCAAAAGGCCATATCTCTCAAACCATTTGGCCAATTTTGTTGGGGTTTTTTCCTACAAACCACATTTTACCTCCTCTTTCCAAAAATGTAAATTTCATGCACCAAAACATCACCATGCAAAATGGCCTTTTTGAACTTGCCTTAATTAATTTCAAGTGAGTTGAATTTTGACTTTTCAAAGTAATCATTTTTAAACCATTTGGCCATTTGGAATAGGTCTGAAATGTCATTTGAAATATGTTTGCAAGCCCAAATTCGTGCATAGTACCATACACCCCACCACTCAAACCAAAATTGGACAATTAGCAAAATGGTTCATTTGTGATAATCATGGTTAACACTCACTTAGCAGACTTAAAACAACAAATATATAGTGAATTTTCTGTCATTCTAAACCCTAGCTGCAGCCTCTAATACACAGAAAACTCTCATTCTCTCTCAATCAACATTTTGGCATCTTTGCGATTTCTGCTCAGATCTCCAAAGGACTCAAGCTACCCTTCGCTGTTTCATCATCCATCATCAATATTGAGCTCATTTCAAGCATAAAGCACTAGCTGGAACAACATTTTTCCAAGTTTCAACAATGGCAAATCACGATTTGGACTATTTCAAGGAGAGCTGAACTTTAAACCTTCCTTCATTCACCTCCTGGACACCTCTTGAACATCTGTTTGAGCTTACAACATCCAAACAACACTGTTTCATTGAGTTCTTCAAATCAAGTGAGTTTTTCGATTTCTTTATTTTTCCAAATCTTGCTATACATCATGTAGATCTTACTTAGCTGGTTGTTTTAAGCTTTGAATCATGTCAAATGGTTGGCTATTTAGGAAGATATGCTGTTTGTAAGTTTGGTGTATGAACTTGTTCTTGTTCGATTTGCCTTGCTTGAAATGATTTAGTGAAAATGAATGCCATGATCTTGATGTATGTTGCTTGCTGACCATGAGTGTATGTTCAATTTCTGTTTCTGGAAAAAATCTGGAATCGAGCTTGTTATTAGAGATGATGAACACTGATGCTACAGTAAAACCCTAAAAACATTTCCCAGATTTTCATTTTCAAATGTGTTTGGCTGTTGTTTGTATCGTGTGTGCATGAGTGTTACTGTTCCATTAGCATGCTGCCTATCGTTGCTGGCCACGTCCCAAATTGATGCGCTGCGTTTTGTTTAATGAGGCCCCGAATTACCATTGTGCCACTGGTCAACTTGTTGACTTATTAAACCATGTTATTTTGTTCATTTTATTCCAAATTGATTACTCAACTTACAAAAATCATTACTCGTGCATTTCAAATCCAAAATTCATGAAAATTTTTGCATCATGTTCACATGAATGTCTACTTTTTTATCATGATTTTTATTGATTTTTTGGATGGTTGGATTTTTAATGGCATTAGGTTTCTTGACATGTATGCATATTTTATACCTTTTGCCAAAACCATTGTGAAATGATGAGGATGTATCCAATGACCCTGAAATTTTTTGTGCTTAATCTACACTCATTCATGTTTGTTTTGATGTAGAGTTCTTGAATTTATTATATTTGGTTGTTGAGATATGAATTTTTGAAGTAGGGTGTGACAATGTGTGTCACACCAATGATATGCAATTTCATGATTTTTAATGACATGCTTCCTGACCTCCAATTAATGTGAAATTTTGCATGAACCTTCTCTCATATGTCTAGTTTATGTGTGAATTTTCTTGGAATTAATTGTGCCATTTCCTAATTGTTTGAGATTTTCCTCCCCTGTCTAGTCAAATGTTGACTTTGTGTGATACATCTTGCCATTCCATTTGGGAAATTCTCATACTTTATTGGATGATCATGAAATTTTACATGTGCATAATAGACATCTTAAGCTTTGCCATGGTGTTGATCCCATTCATTTCTCATCTGTTGTCATTGAGTTATGAATTTTTGAAGTTGATACATGTTTGTTTGACTTCTTTGTGCAGGCTTGAAATTGTTTTGACTTTCTGATTTTAATTGACCATCTCCCCATGATACAATTGAGCTGAAATTTTATATGCATGCTATGCTATGTGTTAGGAGTGATCATGATTTATTTGGTAATTTTTGGAAATGTTTGAGTTGACTTTTGATGCAAGTCATTTTGTTGACTTCTATGAGCTTTCATTTGCCATGTTTTGACTTCTTTTGCTTATGAATTGATGATGATGCATGATATGAACTTGAAACCAATTGGGTTTGCTTCTTAAATGATTGAATTTGATTTTGATTGGATATGGCTTGCTGTTTTGACTTTCTCATTTATTTTTGACCCTAGGCTTGTCCTAGTGGTCCTGTGGCTTATAATTGAGTTCATGTTTCAGGTTAAGCTACAAGTGCTTCAAAGAAACTTTTGCAAGTTGATCGGGTTTATCTGTTTATCATGAGCTAACCTTTGTTTTGTAGGTGGCTTGACTCATATGATTTGGGTCTTGTACTTTTGCACATTTGTCTGTTGATTTAACTGTTCATTCCTACTTCCTTTTGCTTAAACTTTTGAACTGTGTACTGATCTGTTTGACTATTTCAGGTACCATTAGTTGCTTAGAACTTGCTTTGCTTTGCTATTTAGCAATTTGCTTTGAGGTAATCCCTTTTTCTTCATGTAGTCTGGAAGACCTGGCCTGTTACTTGGCCAGGCAACTGTCTGAAGTCCTCCTTAAGAGGCAATGTTTGTGTATGTTTAAATCTTGTCCTTGTACATAGTCTAAGACCTCCTAAGTGAAGAGGCAATTGGCAGAACCCGAGGGATAAGCAACCTATCCCCTGCTAGTCTGTGTGTCACTCACATTGCTCACACTACCTGTGTTGATGCATAGTGGGTAAAAGCCCAAAATCCATAGAGTCACTTGTGGATAGAGTTCCCCCATTCTGAACTCCCACACCTTCTGACATTCAAATGCTCTCCCCGGCCAGGGATAAGAGCAATGAGGCACACCCCTCATCTCCTTTCATCTGCTTCACCTTGGCTCTCAATGTCAAGGTTAAGAGCACCATCACCCATTTCCAGAGGTTTGTTTGTTGAGGTTGATATGACCCCTCGACTAAAACCTAACCCTTGTGTGAGCCCCTTGTGTGTATATAGTGTGTGCTACCTGTGCTTGTATGTTTGTTTGACTTGCTTCCTGTGCAAGTTAGGTTTAGTTTAGACTAATCCTTGTTTGCTTTCGCCCTCGTTGCGATCCTTTCTCTCGCCCTCGTTGCGATCGAGACTTTCCCTTTCTCTTGCCCTAGTTGCAATCGAGACCTTTGTCCCTCCGTAGCCGAACTACGGCAACTCTGATTCTCATGTCCAGATGAGATACGTAGGCACGAGATGCGATGTCTTGTCGAGTTTGACTAACAACTAACACTAATTCTCTTCTCTTGCCCTCGTTGCGATTGAGACCTTCTTTTCTCTCGCCCTCGTTGCGATTGAGACCTCCCCTTTCTCTTGCCCTAGTTGCAATCGAGACCCTTGCTTCCTGTGCAAGTTAGGTTTGGTGTGGCTTGCTTCCTGTGCAAGTTAGCTAGAAACCTTAACTTAGGGGCGACTTTGCATGACAACATCTAGGCTCGAGTCGTAGTCTCCCTAGTGTTGTGTCTCCCTCTGTTATCTGGTTAGGCTAGTCTTTTTCCCTGCGTAGGGGAACTACGTCGCCCTGATCCTCATACCAGATGAGGTACGTAGGCAGGAGATGAGCTGATCTCTCCGGGCGCCCTTTTTTCTCTTTTGTGTGGGTTGTTTGACAGTTGCTAGGCTCGAGTGCCTGACTCCTTAGCAATTCGTTGTCTGTTTGTTTGGGTGTGTGCTTGACAGTTATAGGCTCGAGTCCCCGACTCCCTATTAACTTGTTATGTTGTTGTGTGCTTGGAAGCTGATGTAAGTCCATCGAGTGGCATTCGGGTTCCAGTGTTTGTGTGTGTTTTGGTTCGGATGCTGATGTAAGTCCAGTGATTGGCATTCGGGCTCGATGTTTGCTTTTGCCTGTTTTTGTTTGTGTGCGTGTCAGCCGAGCTACGAATGCTCTGATTCTCCTTCGTCCAAGGAGATACGTATGCATAGGATGCGATATCCTAGCGAGCATGTGTCGTTTGCCCAGTCCGAACTACTTCGACTCTGATGTCTATGCCTGATAGACTAAGTAGGCCCAGGATGCGATATCCTGCCGAGTCAGTTTCAGTCAGTTTCTTTTGTCTCTTTCAGCCAGTGTGTGTGAGTTTGAGCAGTGTTTAGCAACCATTTTTCTTTCCTTTTGTGCGTGGATCCCGTAGAGTACTACGGATGCGTAGGGGTGCTAATACCTTCCCTTCGCATAACCGACTCCCGAACCCATTCTCTTTGGTCGCGAGACCATGTCTTTCCCAGGTTTACTCTGAGCGTTTCCTTTCCCTCTTTTGGGATAAATAACGCACGGTGGCGGCTCTAATGTTTCTTCTTTTCCCGCCGGTTTTTCGCGTAATGCGACAACTGCACAATAATATAAAGTATATACACGATGACAACTATTAAGAATTTTATAAAATTAGTTATCTTTCAGATTTTATTAAAAGAAAACAAATTAAAAATCAAAGTGGCACTACTTATCTGAAGACCAAGGCAAGCATCCTCACCTTTGGAAACCAAAACGTCAAACCAGGAGCTCTTTTCGTTTCAACTCGAACAAGAGATCAAATTTTACACTAATAACCATTATCTAATCTTATGAATCCTGGTAAATGGATTGGTTCTCCTTCCAAGAAAAACACTGAGTGGATATATTACAATAATATTTATTTAAACTACTGATCCTTCTTCAAGCTAACAGAAAAACAAATCACAATAAAAGTTCAACATTCATTATGTTTGCTATAAACTGGATCCAATACACGTGCCGCATAATCGAAACGAGGACAACAAACACGCATTAATAACAACATAACCAAATCGGAAAGGAGGTAAATGTGCGACCAAAACATAACATAATCGACCTTTATGCGTTGAAGATATGGGTGTTGTTGAACACGTAGTGACGTATGTTGTTGTTGCTAATCACGGTTCCGACGGAGGGTTGTGATTTCGTTAACGGGACTGGACGGTTGTCGAATGGAGGAGGTGGCTAGTGTGGTTGGGCGGGTGTTGCCGGTGGATTTGTATGGTGATTTGTGTTTCGTTTTCCGGTATAAAGGTTGGTGAAGGAGGTAGTCGGCGATGTGAAACGGTGAGGTGGTACGCGGCGGCGCTGAGCTAGAGCGGTGGCTAGCGCGACGGCGGTAGGAGTGTGAATAGCAGATGGCGGTTATCGAAGGTGGGTGAAAGGGTTAGTGGAGATTTTAAGGAGGAAAACGTTGTGGTCGGACAGAGGACGGCGGTGAGGAAAAGCTGAAGAGTTTTTTTCTGCTTTTTGTTTTCTTCCTTTTTGTGAGTGTGGATTAAAAAAGAAAAGTTATTGATGAGTGATTATGTTAGTAGTATAGGTCAGTGAGTGGGAGCGTGAAGGCTAGTGGGTGAAGGCGAAATGGGTCAAGTGAAAAAGCAATTTTTTAGACTTTTTCCAGATTTGATTTTCATGGAGAGGGTGAGAGGTGTGGGTAGGATGGTTTTTGAATAGTGAAGGAGAGATGGAATCAGGTGAGTGTTTTTGTGTGTGAGGTAGTGAGTGAGAGGCCGTTAGGGAGTGGGTACCAACTGACAGTTTCTCCTTTTCTTTTTTTATTATTTATTTACAGTTTGAGGAGAGAGATCAAGTGAGTGGATTGGTAGTGAGCTGTATAAGCGTGAGAGTCGTGCCAGCTGGCCTTTTTTATAAGGATCCAATGTACAAAATATGTTATTATATTTTTTGAAATTAATCCTTATTAAATAAAATATGGTCTTCATAAATTTCTAAACAATATTTTAAATTAATAAGTTCTAATTACTTTAGTTGAATGATTAAAACAAGAAAAATAGTGATCGATTATAAATAGAAGCCGGATATAAATTTGCTTCAAAAATTAAATCGGGCAAACTAAAATGATCGGCACAAAATATACTTATTGAAAAAATACAGCATTTCTTTAAATTTTGAAATAAATTTTCACCGATTAAAAGGCTCAGGCGGGTCACAACGCAGCCGAAACAGTCGCTGAAAAATCTGACAAGCACACCAGGTTAAACTACGTGAACCGTAGATTAATAATACTGGCGTCCACAATTTTAATTTTGAAACTTTTTACCCACTGATTTTTGCACGTTCTTGAGAAATGATTCAACCGATTTGTCTGTATTTTCAATAAATTTGTTCTGATGGATATTTTAGGTATTATGCATGATGAAATGCATGTCCTGTTGTGCGTATGATGCAAAACGAAATTATATTTACGAAAATTTAAAATGCCTGGACAAAATTGGGGTATGACAAGGTCCATCGGAGAAGATGACCAGAGCCCTGACTCTGGTGGTGTGTTGGCACTCTCACATCCCTTTGATCATGTCCCGACGTTCTAATCATGGTCATTGGTTCTGATTACCCAATTTGCTTCTCGTTTGACTCAATTCCTTTGGTGCACCTTAGTGTGTGGCCATCAGATATGTCACCTCAATTAATGAGGGAGATCTGATGACCCAGGTTTTTCCATTTATTTTTATTATTTCTGATTTTATTTTTAATACCTCTATTTTATTTAATTCATATTAATTTCATTTTTAATCCAAAAAATATGGGACTTTCACCAAAAATATTTAAATATTTTCCTCTTCCATATTTTAAACTAAAATCATTTTTTGGATTAATTTTGATATTTTTTGTGGATTAAATGATTTTTGACTCGTTTTTAAATATTTTTAAATACTTCTGACTTTCCAAATCTTTTAAAACTTTTTGTCTAAGGTGCGTTGACCTTGTTTGACCTAGGATAAATCCCTTGGCCATTTATTTGGTGATTTGAAGGGATTTGAGGTTTTGTCCATTTAAAAATGCATTTTAATTCATTTTAAAATTGTTTTTTATTTTGTTAATTGTTTGAGAATTTTATTGTGCCATTTGGCTGACCTTGTGGTGTTTGACTTTCTGTTTGGCCTTGGTCAGTTGATTTGAACTTCCATTTGATCAATACTATTGGATTTAGGGGGTTGATGAAATGTACATTTCATCCCTCAAAATGAATGGATAGTATTGATCAGATGAATATCCTCCTATGATCAATTTGGGTTTCTATTTCCCTTTCCCTCTTCCTCTTAATCCCTTCTATTTCCCAATTCATTCATTAACTAATGAATTCTCAAGTATCACATGCTAGTTGATTCATCAATGACTTTGTGTCAGATGAATCAACATGAGCCTAATTGAGATAGGTCCCTCCCATTTTATTTTTGTGTGTGGTATGTTTTAGGAGCTTGGTTTTTTGTACCATGTCTCTAACATGCATTAACACCAATATTTTTATTGCTTGGCCTCAGATAGTTGTGACTTCTACATAAGTCTAATTACGATTGCTTAACATAGAGCTAAATTTGTCCCACAAGGCATAACATTCTTGTAAGTGAGTTTGTAAGTCTCCCATTATTCATGGCATTGCGTGAAGACTTGACCTTTTTTTTCATTTGTGAGAGCTAGTGGCATACTTGTTGATTTATCTAAGTTATAGCCCTTCTCATAGATGATGTCTTGGTTCATGTCTTCATACTTGTGAATGAATGGTTGAGTGTTCTCCAAAGAATGACTTAAACAATTGAAAATCTTCACAAATAGTTGACTAGCTCCTTATTAATATTTCTTTACTTTCAAATCATTTACTTAATTCAATTTAAATTCAAGTACCTTTATCATTCATTTCCATTTATATTTCATGCAAGATGTTTCAGTCATTTTTACTTTGATCACTTGAGCCATATCATTTGTGCTTATATATATTGTGTGCTTTTGATTTTGTTCTGTTTGTAGTCTTAGGACTTTAAAATACTTAATAAATAACAAAAACCCTAAAAAATATGTTGTTGGACTGTTGGACCTTTGCCCTTGACTTGATCTAAACTCTTGGACTTAGAAGTAGGCAACATTCCCTATGCTTTGAAGGACTAGGCCAATGCCATTATTTTGGGACTGAGCTATCCTTGACAATGCCTTTCGTTTGATGCAAGCCTTGATTTCCCTTGATTCCTCTGTCACTTTGTCTCTATGCTTAATTGGTATACTGTTATTATTATTGTGTCTGATGATTGTTTCTGTGAGTTTGCCAAGGAAATATTTCATCTGATACATTGGAAAACATTTGAAGACTGCTTGCTATTGGAGTGCTTGCTTGGATATTATGGCTATCTTTATTTGATGCCTTGGTCTTCATTATTAATTTCTTGGATGTTGCTTATGCTTGTTGCTTGCTCAAGAGTCCAAAGGAAATGGATTTCTATCTGACATTCTTATCTTGTGGATTGCTTCCCATTGGTCAGATCTTTTCAACTCTTAACTTTTAAATTTGTTTAGGATAGTCCTTTCATCTCCTCCTTTCTTTCTAAAATTTCAAAATCTCCCCCTCCTTTTTTTAAAACTTTCTTGGTTTGTATTTCCAACTTAGACATGTTTTAATGGGTAGAAACTTTGGCCTTATGCCATTGATTTTTCAAAAAGAAATCCTAATCAAATTTGTGAATAAACTTAATCATATTGACCTATTAATTTCAAAATACAAAAATAACTAATGACCTCATCTAACTCTTTTGGCCTTTGTGTCATTTTTCCTTTAAACTTTTGCAAAAGGAAGTGTTTAGATTCGAGTTATCTTTGGTTGAGATATAATTCTCCCATTCCATGATATTTTGATTATAAGTGTTTCCATTTATTAGGGGCTAGTGACATACTTGTTGATTTATCCAAGTTGGAGAACTCCCTCTTAAATGTAGCAAAGCACTCATTATTGGTGGATGTTTGGTTGAGTATTCTCCCATTGATAACAAAAGATCTTTAAACTTTTGTTAAAATTAATTCACCAACCTTGTAGCGGTAAATTCATGACCATTAAGCTATGGATAAACAAAACCCAAAGATAAGAAGTTTTCAAATCAAAACTAACAAAATGGCAGAGATTACAGGTAAGGGGGTTGGTTACACAGAGGGAAGGTGTTAGCACCCAAAGTGTCCTAGGTACTCCTAGGGAGCCCTTTTTTATGCGTGTATGTCTTTTGATATAAAATGATGTTTGCAATAAATAGAGTGTGGGGATGAGAAAAGAATTCATTAATTATATTTTGTGTTTTACAAGACCTTTTGACTTGTGCCTACGTACCAACATAAAAATAAGGGATCAAAACCTCGTTGTTCATGGTATCAATTTCAAAGTGAGTGAATTGCTTTTAACAAAATTTTAAGTTTAAAGGAGGCACAAAGGGCCTAAAAGAGTTTGAATGAGTGTTAGTTCTTTTTGTCTTTTGAAACCTTAAGTCAATATGATTAGATTTATTCACAAGTTTGATTTAAGAAAAGAGTTTAAAAATGAAATGGCATAAGGCCAAAGTTTCTAATTTGCAATAAAGTCTAAGTTTAGAAATCACAAGCAAAGAATGTTTTTGAAAAGGAGGGAGAGATTTGAAATTTAATAAGTGGGAGGAGATGAAGAGACTAATCCTAAGCAAAAATTTAAAAGTTAAGAGTTGAAAAGATCTGACCAATGGGATGCAATCCAATAGACAAGAATGTCATATAGAAACCCACTTTTCCCTTGGACTTTAGGATCAAGCAATATCAATACACAAATAGCAAGATGAAGAGCAAGGCATCAAATAAATATAGCCATGTCCAAGATAGCAACTTCATAATCTTCTTCATAATCTTCCCCATGTATCAGATGACATACTCCTTGAATGACTCAGAATAAGGCATTAGACACAGGTTCAAAGTAACATTTGTATCAAGACCATGTAGCAGATGAACTCATGTGGATCCCAATACTTGTATTAGATGAAAGCTCAACATCACAATAACTTGGTTTCAGAAATGTTGGCATTGGCCAAGTCCTTTTGCATAGTGAATGTTGCCTAATTCTAAGTCCAAAGCTCAAATCACAATCCAACAGTCCACACAAACAGTTTTTAGGGTTTTTGTTGTTTATTATGTACTTTAAGGTCCTAGGACCACAAACACAAACAAAATACATAAACAAGTATATACAATCACAATATATGGCTCAAGTGAGCAAAGTAAAAATGACATAAACATAAACAAGTCAAATGATATGTATAATGGAAAATGATAAAAGGCTTGAATTTAAAGTGCATAAAACTAAATGGCTTGAAATTAAAAGTTAGTCAAATGTTAGTTGATTAGATGTTAGTGAAGTTTTGCTTTTCAACTTTTTAAGTCATTCTTTGGAGAACACTTAACCCTCTATTCACAAGCATGAATCCTTGAACCAAGACATCTTCCAAGGGAAGGAAAAAAGGCCATGTTTTCATACAATACCATGAAAGGGAGGAGACTTACAATCTAACTTACTAGAATGCTATGCCTTTTGTGTCAAAATTTAGCGCTATGTTAAGCAATCGTAATTGGACTTATGTAGAAGTCACAACTATCTGAGGTCGGGTAATAAATTTTTTGGTGTTAATGCATGTTAGAGATATGGCATAATGAACCATACTGCTAAAACATACCACACACAAAAAGAAAATGATCAAAGGGTGAACCTAATCTCATCCATACTTGTATTGGTTCATGAACCAATTAGCCTTAGGATATTGATATGTCATTGGCCAATGAGAGGAGTGGGATAGAAAGGGATTGAAGTTGAAGAGGGAGGGGAAAGGAGACAAACACAAATTGGTCATGGGAGGAATTTCATCAAATTAAAATCATTCATTCATTTTGGGAGATGAAATATACATTTCATCAATTCCCTAAATCCAATGTTTTTAATCCAACGAAAGTCAAATCAACCTTGACCAAGGCCCAACTACAATAGTCAAACTCCACAAGTCAATAAAAATGGTTCAACACAAATTATTTCAATTTAAAAAATTAAAAATCAATAAAAAATGCATTAAATTAAATTATGTTTTATCAAAAACCTAAAACCCCTTCAAAATACCAAAGAAATGGCCAAGAGATTTATCATAGGCCAAACAAGGTCAAAAGACCTTGGAGAAATTTTTTCACTATTTTTAAAAAGACAAAAGTATTTTTAAACAATATAAAATATGCACAAAAAACAATTAAATCATGAAAAATATCAATATTGATCCAAAAAATAATTTTAATTTAGAAAATGAAAGAGGAAAATATTTGAAATTCCCATATTTTTTGCATCAATAATGAAATTAATATGAATTAATGAAAATAAAGCAATTAAAATGAAAATTCAAAAATACGTGGACCATCTGATTTTCCTCATTAATTGAGGTGGCAGATCAGATGGTCCAAAGCGTGTGTTCCATGTGGTCTTTAGTCAACTGAGTAGCACACGTGGTAATCACAATTAACGCCCAAGATCAAAACAATTCAAATGGATCATGTGGTTGAGAAGCTTGCCAACACATCGCCGGAGCCAGAGCTCTGGTCTTCTTCTCTGATGGACCTCACCAGACTGGTCCACCTTCAACCATCACAAAAAATGAAAAAGCAAGACATGGATTTAAAGAAAAAAATGCTCAGGAGCTCGAATTTGGCCTCAATTTTGTTTAACTCCAAGTATATGAGAAGATACAGGGAGTTGAATTTTGAGGATCATGAACTGAGTTGCTTCGATTTAACCTTAAAGCAACTCAATATTGTTGCCTACATTGGTAGGACTTCAGATAACCAAAAATCAACAAGAATGATGGAGAAATAAGAGAGAATCGAAGAGTGGAAGTTTTTGAAAATTCACCTTCGAGTTGATCCAATTTGACTTGATCTTGATCTAGATTTGATTGCTTTCTCCTCCTCTTGCTTGCAGAAACCAAATGAATTGAAAATGGAAGTGAATTTCTAGAGTTTGAACTTCCAAAGAGAAGGTGAAGTTCAAGCTTGATTTCAAGAGAAATCTCAGAAAAATCTATGGCAGTGAGGGTTTACAGAGGTCTAGCAAAGCTTGAGCAAGGTGTTGATGATGAATCTAAAGCCTTAAGCTTGTTTAAATAGGCAATGTGTTTGATATTTACACCACTTGAAAATTCGACAAAATAGTAATTCACTTGCATGGGTGCATGGGCAATCATTTGGGCCTTAAGAGTGATGCAATCCAACTCCAAATTGTGTACAAAGTCTGCTGAAACCATCATGTGCAAGCATGCAAATGGGAATGATCATGTGAAGTTCAATCTTGCCAAAACACTTCCCATAATGAAACCATACGCAAGTCCTTAAATTTTGGTCCAAATGAGATGAACTTGGATGTTTTGGAAAGTTGAGATCAAGGGGAACAACTTTCATGTTGAACACTTGTTCATTTTAATCTTGGATCATGATGAATTTTGAGGTGGAAGTTTGGGAAATCAAACATATTTGAAAATTTTCTAAGTCCCAAGTCAAATGTTCACTTCTTCCACCTTGAATAACTTTTTGTATGGACTTCAAATGAGAAAAGTTCCTATATCAAAGTTGTATCTCTTTCAAACCTCTTCAATTTGATCACAAATTTGACCTTATTTGAATTTGGCATGAAGAAGTTGTGCATTTTAGAAGTTGAGGAAAATCACTTGTTCAATGGTAATGGTCCAAAATGACCTATAATGTTTCCTCTTGGCACATGCATTTGCAAGTTGAATTTGCACTTCCTCCAAACCTTAAAGTTGAATTAGACATCTTGAAATTAATCATGCAATTTGAATGGCTTTCATCTCATATAAAATGAGCAAGTTATGGTCTTGGGAAGTTGACCTCCAAATTAGGGTTTAGACAAAATGACCTATAATCTTTCACCATAAAAAATGAATTTCCATGAAAAAATAGCTCTTGACCTCGACATGAAAGTTGTTTGGAATGTTATTTATAGTAACTTTGATCTTTGAATCATTTTCATATGATAAAAATTGTAGGAGATAGGGTCTAGGGAACCCCAGTTTTGACTAATTGACTTCCTATGGTCAATCACCATGAACCATCTTGCTAGCTTGACATTCTCTTGACTTTTGGGACTCATGGAGGATCATATATGCATAAGATGATGAAATGTAAAGTATCCCTTGAAATGTTTGATCAATTATTGAGGAAACTTGTTGAACAAGTTACACAAGATACCCAGATGAATTAGGATTTCCAAGGAGAACCAACTCCAAACTCTTGATGATTTCTTGATCAAAATAACATGTGAAGATCATAGGGATCCATATATGACACTTAGAGTCAATGTGGATCATTTCTTGATTGAGTTCCTTGCATTGAGGGTCTTAAACCCTATATATGAGCTTGATAGAGCATAGGTGAGCATGCACACTACCTACAAAATAAACAAACTATGTATTGACATATTTTTGGTATTTTGGTTAGTAAACAAAGAAAAATGGAGTATGATACAGTCAAATGTGCTTGGTGATCTCTCCCAACGCAAACCCAATGAATGAGGGGTAAGGAGAATACCAAGGTGTGATCTCAATGCTAATGCATATGATGAGATATAATGAGGGATCTTAAGGTCAAAATTGGGGTCTTAAAGCTGCCCCTATTTAAGGACGTTCTAGCTGAGGAGATGAAGGTTAAAATCTTTGTATCGACTCAGTAGAATGGACTTAAATAACAACATATACAAACAAATTTTGGTCCCTAAGAGACCTCATGATGCATATGATATGAATGTTAAAAATAATATTATGGGGAAAATTTTGTCACAAGGGAAAAGAATTCGGAGAGACTAAAAGTCCGCAGGAGCATAATGCATTCCATAAGGAAAACTCACTGGGGAGACAGAGACTCTAGGGGACAAAAGTTACGCGTAGGCCAGGCTACGACTTAAAACTGCTGGGGGGACACGAGGGATTCCATGAAAATAAATCAATGGAAATACTCAGTCGGGGAATAAAAGGAACATCTGCAGGGGAAATGGGTAGATCAAAACAAAGCTGAAATACTCGACCCAAGCAGGAAACAACGATCTCACTGAGGAAATACACACTCAAACTCAACTAGGGAAGAAATGATCTTCAACACAAGAGTAACAAAAATGTATTATCCATTACCGGTTACTGGATAAGGTAATAACAAATCTGACAGGGAGGACATCCGTTACCGGTTAGGGTAAACATATCAAAGATGACTCGCTGAGGGAAAAACGGGAGGTGTATTCCTTACCAGTTACTGGGTAAGAATGACCTGTCGGGGAAAAGACAAAATAGGGTTTACAACTATCGGTTACTGGGCAGAAGACCAATGGGAGAGAATATTTTTCACTAGTTAAAGTGAACATATCAAGGATAGACTCAAAGGGAAGAATATTCGTCATCGATTAAGACGAACATATCAAGGATAGACTGCCGGAAGAAGTGGGGATTACATCTATCAGTTACTGGATAGAATACTTAAAAGAGAGTATTCGTCACCGGTTAAGATGAACATATCGAGGATAGACTCCGAGGGGAAGCATGATTTACAACTACCAATTACTGGGCAGAAGACCGCAAAGAGAAGGAAACCCATCATCGGTTAGGATGAACACATCAGGGATTACAACTACCTTTTTACTGGGTAGAATACCAAAAAGAGAATATTCATCACCGGCTAAGATAAACATATCAAGGATAGACTCAAAGCAGGGGAAGAAAATATTCGTCATCGGTTAGGATGAACATATCAAGGATAGACTTCCTGGGGAAACGTGAAAACGAATCCGTTGGAGAAAATAGGCTACTTTTTCCGGGTATTGGGCAAAAGTGAAATACTTGCAAATTGAGAAGAATATTACCAGTTATTGGGTAATAGACTCCTAGGGGACCAAAAGCATCTATCTAGATAAGATCTAGAAAGAAACAGTCAATCAAAGACTCAACCCAATGAGGATATAACTCAGGGGGGATGGTTCCATCCAAATGATCAACTGGGGAGGAAACTAAAATAATAATCATCCATGAGAAAGTAACTCAGTGGGGAATGAGAAAGGGTAAATTCTTTCTGGTTAAGGGGTTGATACTCTACAAATGAAAGAGGACAAACATACCAAATCTGCGAGGGGGAAAGGATACCACCATAGCATAGGATCAGAGAAATAATGAATCACAAAGTGAAAATAATAATGAAATAATGAAATTTATGAATGTATATGTATATGTATATATGATGATTATGCCGATAAAACAGTCGCAAATGATACAAATGTCACTGGTTTGCATCACCAATATAAACACTCAGCCAATTCTCACATTAGGGAACCAACTGGAGAAAGAGAGGTAAAGGATGAATGCGAATCATTTATCTCAAAGGCTCAACCCTGGCTGGGGAAAAGGAAAAGTTCTTCCAAAATCTGCACTATCAACTCTACGGGGAATTTTAGGTCAACACCATATCAAATGGGGAGACAACCTTATAGAGGATCAGACAACTGCTCTAGAATCTGTGGTGAATGAAATCCGTTGGAGACTTGAGGGAATAATAATATGCTGAGATAACACGCCTACAACTCGAGGGAGGCATTCACAAACTCAGCTGGGGAAACCAACAAGACTCGGCTGGCGATGCTGAAATGCTGCTGGAGAGGAAACAAAGCTCATGCCAACTGCTTGGGGAGAACCAACAATGCTTCGCATTTAGGGTCTACCGCTCTAAGACCTCTGTTGATATGCCTTAAATGAAATCAATTTAAAAAGTAACTGCTTTTATTATTTTAAGAAAACATGATTTAGATTCAATTTCAATATGATCATCATAAAATTTTTAATCTATTTAGCTGAAATAAATAAGAGTAGAAACAATTGGATAAAAAGCTTAACTTTATTTAATAGGATGGTGGTCTGTAAATGACAAGACCCCATAGATCTTTTACAAAAGTTGAAAAATGGCAATTTACATGGAAAAGGGGCTACATTGAATACAATGATCACTAATCCTTCTACTACCTTCAATATTTGTTGTGCTCTTGGCTTCGGTTGAAGACGAATCAGAACCAAAGGTTGTGCTCAAGAATGTCTTCAAGACTCAAGATCAACAGGATGCAGTTACTTGCCATAATCCCTAACTTTTGCATAAATTGCCCCAAGGTGGGGTACTCAATCTATCGGGATAAATTTTATGTTTTATGTCTCTAACTTTTGCCTGGACCGCCCTTTCGGGTTTTCAATCCACCGAGACGCTCATTTTTTCCTAAGCCGCCCTTTCGGGTTTTCAACTTAGCGAGTCGTTCTTTTCTTCTTAGGCGAAGTATTTCTTGACTGCATCGGCGTTCACAGGATGCGTGAACTCTTCACCATCCATAGTTGTAAGAATCAAAGCACCGCCTGAAAAGGCTCTCTTAACAGCATATGGGCCTTCATAATTAGGAGTCCATTTGCCCCTAGAATCTGATTTGAAAGATAAAATCTTCTTGAGCACAAGGTCACCTTCTCTGAACACACGAGGTCTGACCTTCTTATCAAATGCTTTCTTCATCCTCTGTTGGTACAACTGACCATGACACATGGCAATTAACCTCTTCTCTTCAATCAAATTCAACTGATCGAACCTGGTGTAACACCATTCAGCCTCAGTTAACTTGGCTTCCATCAAGACACGCAATGATGGGATCTCAACCTCTACCAGGAGCACAACCTTCATGCCATAAACAAGGGAGAAAAGGGTTTCCCCTGTTAAAGTGCTGATGGATGTACGATACCAGTGCAAAGAAAATGGGAGCATCTCATGCCAATCCTTGTACGTTACAACCATCTTCTGAATGATCTTCTTAATGTTCTTGTTTGCAGCTTCAACCTCATTCATCTTAGGTCTGTAGGGAGAAGAATTATGACGTGCAATCTTAAAGTCTTTACAAAGAGCTTCCACCATATTAATTTTAAAGTTAGATCCATTATCAATAATGATCTTACTTAGCACATCATAACGATATATGATTTGATTCTTGATAAACCTCACAACTAATTGCTTGGTTACATTCGCATACGATGCCGCTTCAACCCACTTTGTGAAGTAGTCAATAGCCACCAAAATGAAAAGATGTTCGTTCGAAGCTTTGGGCTCAATCATGCCAATAATATCAATTCCCCACATGGAGAAGGGCCATGGGGAGGAAATGACATTCAACAGTGTCTGGGTAACATGAATCTTATCCGCATAAATTTGACACTTGTGGAATTTCTTCACAAACTTGCAGCAGTCAGATTCCATTGTCAACCAATAGTAACATGCTCTCAACATCTTCTTAGCCATAGCATGTCCATTGGAATGAGTACCAAAGGAACCTTCATGGACTTCAGTCATTAACAAGTCTGATTTGTGTCTATCCACGCATCTGAGCAGAACCATATTGAAGTTTCTCTTGTAAAGCGCATCACCATTCAGGTAGAAGTTTCCAGCTAACCTTCTCAAAGTCTTCTTATCTTTCAAAGATGCCCTGGGCGGGTAAATTTGAATTTGGAGGAAACACTAGATATCAAAATACCATGGCTTTTCATCTTTGACCTCTTCAACAGCAAACACATGAGTTAGCCTATCAAGACGCATCACAGTCAAATTAGGATCTTCATTCAAAAACTTCACCATAATCATTGAAGCCAGCGTTGCAAGAGCATCTGCCATCTGTTTTCATCTCGAGGGATGTGATGAAACTCAACCTTTGTAAAGAAAGTTGAAATCCTCCTCGCATAATCTCTATATGGTATCAAACCAGGTTGATTCGTCACCCATTCACCTTTGATCTGATTCACAACCAAAGTTGAATCTCCATAGACGTCCAAATACTTGATTCTGAGATCAATGGCCTCTTCAAGCCCCATAATGCAAGCTTCGTACTTAGCCATATTATTTGTACACTTGAAGGTCAATCTAGTTATAAACGGAAAATAAGTGCCTTAAGGAGTAATAATTAGTGCCTCAATGCCATTACCATATTGATTAACAGCTCCATCAAATATCATGCCCCAACGGTGTCACAACCTGCGAAAACAACCGGTGAAAAAAGAAAATGACAGAAGAGTCGCCACCGTGCGTTATTTATCCCAAAGGAGGGAAAGGAAACGCTCGAAGTAAACCTGGAAAAAGGAAAGGAAAAGACAAGGTCTCGTAACCAAATCTTGGGTTCGGGAGCCGGTTATGCGAAGGGAATGTATTAGCACCCCTACGCATCCGTAGTACTCTACGGGATCCACTCTTGTTGTTCTTGCCTAAAGGGTGTAGGTTTATCTAATGTACTATTTACTAAAAGAGGGGTCAAAAGAAAATGACTCGCACGGATATCGCATCCACTACATACGTATCTCATCTGAATATGAGAATCAGAGTCTTCGTAGCTCAGCTAACCTATTGGCTAAGGAGAAGTGTGCTCGCTAATACATCGCGTCTTATGCCTACGTATCTCATCTGGAATGAGAATCAGAGCAAGCCGTAGTTCGGCTAGCTAGGGGTTAAGGGTTGTGTTTTTGGGGTGAACGACGTTACTACGCAATCTACCGGATGCTCGACCTTTGGAGACTTACTCGCCTGTAGTAGAAGGAGTTAACGTGTTCTTAGGAGAAGAAAGATCAATGAGTTTGTTTGTGTTTTAGGGGTGCCCATGCAAAAAGGAAGTCCTAGACGAAGGAACAGTGCTACCTTAATTGACATGCAAACGAGAGACTATACGAAGCCTAGCAATCCTATGGGGAGACGATCACACCATACAAAACAAACATGCATAAAGTAAACACGCCAACAAGGGGGCTCAAATATACGTGGGTAGGGCTTTAGTCAAGAGGGGTCATATCAACATCGACAAACAAGCCATGGAAAGGTAATAAAATGGGCTCTTAACCATTGACATTGACCGTCAGGGTGAGCATATCAAAAGGGTAATGAGGATAAGACCTCATAGCTCTTAACCCTGGACAGGGTGAGCTCATGACAAAAAGTGGGGATTCAGAAAGGTGGAACCCTCTCCACTGACTGACCGGACAAAAGATCTTGGGCTTTAGGCACAAAACTAGTATAAAGAACGACACACTGAATAACGACACACTGAATAACGGGGGATTGACTACTAATCCCTTTTATCCGTCAATTACCTCTTCATGGAGGTCTTTAGCACTGATGCCTCTCCTTGGAGGTCTTTAGGCACAAAACTAAACACACAAAAACATTGCCTCCTAGCTAAGAAAGCGGTAAAAATGCTAAAAAGAGGTAAAAGGGATCAAGAGATCTACCACACGGATAAAAATCCGAAGTAACAGCAACTAAAGAAATAAGAAACCCGGAGATCTCTCAGGCTAGCACCATCAGAGAAAGCAAGTCAGTACAAGTAATCGTAATAAATCTCCAAGTGGTATTCCACAAATAAAGTGGAATACCAAGCTATCTCTTCAGGAGTCATGTGAGCCCTCACAAAAACTCAACAAACAGGTTAGAGAAACAAGATAGGGTGCAATCAGGAGTTGCACCAAACAAGAGGAACATGACAACAAAGCGTCAGGTAAACAGTGCAAGGAGGCAAGAGAAAGCATGTCATAACAATCACTGAACAGATTAAAGAGCAAAAAAAAACAAGTTTTGTCACGCTCGCTACTGCTTCGCCTAGCGAAGGCTTAGCGAAACCTCGCTACAGGCTTGCCTAGCGATGGTGCTAGCGAACGCCTGCGGGTTCTGGATTTTTCATTGATAACAAGACGATTTCGGGGACTCCAAACCTTATGGTATCCCTTCCAGAAATTAAGTGATCGAACATTCAAGGCATTGTTCTACATATTCATGCACATCTAAACCCACATGCAAAACCTCACGATAATACCTCATACATTCAGAGTATTCAAATTAAAAGCATAAAGTAATGGGAATAAGGCAAACCTGACTGAAGAGATCGAATGAAATTGAATTGCACCGTTGGGTTCGCCGAACAATCTTAGGGTTTATATGAGAGGGAATTGGTTCTTTGCAGAGGAGTTCCCTTCAGTGTCCGGAGGCTGCTCTGAATTCTGTTAGCTCTTCTCTCACTATTTTTTTCCCCCGGGTTTTGTTTCATTGAAACTTCAGAATTTATAACCTGATTTTCGTGGCTTTGTGGTCTCAAATGAGAGAGGTCCAAGTCCAGGATTTTCTGTTATATTTTAAAACGCGTGCGCTTCGCCTAGCGAGCATGACAGTTCAGATTCGCTAAGCGAACCACGCTGCTCGCCTAGCGAGCATGACAGCTCAGGCACAAACTTTTTCTCCTTCAAGATTAGCGTTTTGATTGATGAATAGACCCCATTTGATGAATAGACCCCATTTGAACATGTTGGAAGTAACTCAAGCCATTCCGTTGTGTTGACTAATCACCCAGATAGAACCCACAAAGCGTCTTGGATGATATTCAAGCTTCTTGGAGCTAATCCTGATTGACATGATGAAATGCAATATGAAATGTTAAATGACCTACAAATGAATGCATGAATGAGGGGGCAAATTTTGGGGTATTACAACTGTCCCTATTCAATTAACTAGAGACCCGAAAAGAAGATAGCAGCGGCTTTTGCACTTTCGGGGTATCAAGGGATTGAATACAATAAAAGCCTGAAAATTTGCACTGAAGTGAAGTGAAGTAACAATGCTTGTCAGAATCGGCAAAGAGGTAGTCTTGAAAGAAGAATCCGTCTGGTACGGTGAGAGTCGGTCTGAATACCGAAAAAGAATATTAACCTGGATACCAAAATAAATGGTAACACAGGAATAACCGTGGCCTGAATGCCGCTCATCAGTCTGACTTCGATCTAAGCATCGGAAGATATGAGATTATTAATATCAGTCTGAACACCGAGAGATTGGCCTGAATGCCACTTCGGTCTAGATGCCGGAAAATTGTCCTGAATGCCACTTCGATCTGAACATCGGAACATCGGTCTGAATACCGGAAAACTGGCCTGAATGCCACTTCGGTTTGAATACCGGAAAATTGGCCTGAATGCCACTTCGATCTGAACATCGGAAAATCAGCCTGAATACCACTTCGGTCTGAATACCGAAAAAACTGGCTTGAATGCCACTTCGGTCTGGATACCGGAAAAAATTGGCCTGAATGCCACTTCGGTCTGGATACCGGAAAAAACTAGCATGAATGCCACTTCGGTCTGGATACCGGAAAACTTTCGTGCCTGTCAGCATCGGCAGAAATAAGAAAAATGATAATTGAGGCGGCACGTGGGCCAACGACCTATGCTGGGGATAATAAAGATAAGTCATGAACAATCTTCAGTCTGAGTTCTAGAAACAACTTCTGGCTTATCACTTGGGATACCGAGAATGTTTTATGCTTTACATGCGTATGTTTGAATTTTTCAATGGCGTAATGCTCCATGAAAATGGAAATGCTACACGATTTGGGAGGATGCAATGCAATATGATAACCATCTTCTGGACACTGGCGAGGCTGTTGGAGATGCATAGCACAAAGAACTCTGTGGGGAAATGACCCACCACACGGTGTTCTGGCAATGACGAAATACTGAGACTCTGACTGGGGAGAGAATGGCATTGAGAACTTGCTGTTGAGGAAAGCGACAGTGGTTCTGGCAAACATAATCTGCGAGGGAGACGACTCAGCAGGGGAAGCAAACACCGATACGATACCGAGATTCTGCTTCAAGGAAAGAGACCATGGACCTAGCGTCGAGATCATCGATCTGTCACCGAACTCTGAGGAGCAGCCGCTTCTGCTGGGAAGATATAGTCTGGCACTGTCAACTCCGTTGGGGATATACGGTCTGGCACTGTCAACTCTACTGGGGAGTGTATAATCTGAAGCAAATGCTTGGGAAAGTACAATAGTGATAACTGTAACACCCTTCTAAAATACCCCAAATATTTAATTAAAATAATAAAAATATCAATCAGAGTAATTATGCCCTGAAGGGTGTCACACAATCATCAATATATCATGTCATGCTCATTTATTCAATCAAAATAGGACACTTTTGCATAATTCGCAGCGGATACAAAAGAATCAACATTCAAATCATGTACTACATTACATGTAAAGTTGTTCAACAACCAAAAGAAAACATAGTAAAACATCCCATCCCGATGTTACATCTACCAGAGCATGACTCACTAAGGACTACACTAGACTCCCAGGACTAGCTTCTATTCGATCACTGCTCGTTACCTGAAAACATAGTTGTAAGGGTGAGTCCTTCAATCGATATAATAAGCATTATAAAATATCATGTAATGCTAAGTAATATAACACATATCATTACCCTAATCAGATTACACATATTCAGCAACGGCAATATCAGCTTATAATCATCACCATCATCATACTCAAACTCAAAACAACCATAAAACACACGTATAATATTGGAATACATCCATTCATATTATACGCCATACATACATATATTATGCAATGAGACTCCATGCATGCGGTACCGACTACTCGTGAACATATAGTTCAACCTCACCGACCAAATCCAGGTACGGCTACCAAGCTCACTAGTCCCACTCATTTGAGACCTAGTGACTCACATCACTAATTCCTCACCATGGGAATTAGCTACCACCCCAAGGGCTATGCTATGCACGCTAAATCACCTAGCATGCAAACATCAACAACAATCCACAATAACTCATCACTAATTCCTCACCATGGGAATTAGCTACCACCATAAAGGCCACAACATGCATGCTAATCACCTAGCAATGCTACATCATCAACAACACTTCAAGAATAGATATATGCTCACACTCTAAGCCATAAAACAGTCTATTCACCAATGCACACATAACTGATACATTCACAGCATCACGCATACTATCACACATCAGCAGTATTTTATCACATAAGCATATCATATCATGCCAAATAACAACCACAGTATTAGCACACTCTACTAATACCTATACTACTCAAAACAACGGGAAATGATCCCTAATATATCATACATCATCTGCATTACGTTACTCAGCTGAACAGTTAAAAACTGCACAACAACAGCTCAGGAAAATCACAATCCTGCCCATACGCATATTGCCTAACCCCATACGCGTATGGCCCATCTCCTGACAAAATCCCATACGCGTAACACCATCTCATACGCGTATGCTACGCGTACCACTTCTCCATACGCGTACCAACAGAGACCAATCTACGTTCAAAACATCATCTTCCTCATCCATACGCGTATTGCCTAGTGCCATACGCGTACCATGCCATCTCATACGCGTATTGCCTAGTGCCATACGCGTATGACCAGAAACCAGACTTCCAGATCTGCTATGGCTTTCTCTGCTACGAGATCTATCCAATTCAACCTTCCACAGTCCAATTTTTCACAATAATTGTTCATATCATCTAACACGAATCATACCCTATTCGATTTCACAAAAATCTAACATTTTTACATCTAATTCCTACGAATTCCTCTCAATCATAACCCAATTTCGTTCATCCAATATTTCACAATTTCATCATAATCATCCAATTCAGAGATCAATCAATGGTTTATCACTACCCATGACATATTATCCCATAATACCCATTAAACGATAATAAACCCCCTTACCTGAGTTAATCCGGCAAATCTCTGAGCTTCAAGCTTTTTCCCTCTTCAACCCTTGTTCTCTGGCTCTCTTTGCCCTTTTCCACTTTTCTGTCTCCTTTTTCCTTTTCACGTGAAAAATAAACCCTTTTACTAAATGGGACCTTTTTCTAACTTCCAACTTTTATTCCAATAAAATAATAACCCAATAATAGTAATTCCAATAATATAAAAATTCCAATTATTTAATTAAATTAATAAATATATTATTAACTCAATTTAAATAATTATCTTATTTTATCGGGGTGTTACAACTCTCCCCCACTAAAAGAGTTTTCGTCCTCGAAAACATACCTTAAGTGAATAACTCAGGATAAGACTCCTTCATCTGACTCTCAAGTTCCCAAGTTACATTGCCACCTACTGGTCCTCCCCAAGCTACCTTTACCAAAGCAATCTCTTTACCCCGCAACTGCTTCAACTCTCGATCCTCAATCCTCGTAGGTGATGTTTCAACAGTCAGGTTATCTCTCACCTGGACATCATCTACTTGGACCACATGCGACGGATCAGGAATGTACCTCCTCAACTGAGACACATGAAAAACCTCATGCAAATTCGCAAGTGACGGCGGTAAAGCGATACGATAGGCTACCTCTCATATCCTCTCTAAAATCTGATAAGGACCAATAAATCGAGGTGTCAACTTCTTCGACTTCAAAGCTCGACCAACCCCAGTTATCGGAGTAACACGAAGAAACACATGATCTCCCTCTTGAAACTCAAGTGACTTCCTCCTCTTGTCGTGATAACTCTTCTGACGACTCTGAGCAATTCTCATCTTCTCCTGAATCATCTTAATCTTTTCCGTAGTTTGTTGAATAATCTCCGGTCCAACCACAGCACTCTCACCGGATTCATACCAACATAAAGGTGTCCGACATCTCCTACCATACAAAGCTTCAAACGGTGCCATACCAATGCTCGAATGAAAACTATTGTTGTAGGTAAACTCAATCAAAGGTAAGTAACAATCCCAAGCACCTCCTTTTTCCAAAACACAAGCTCTCAAAAGATCCTCTAGTGACTGAATCGTCCTCTCAGTCTGACCATCCGTCTGCGGATGATATGCAGAACTCAATCTCAGCTTAGTTCCCAAAGCCCTCTGCAAACCTTCCCAGAACTTCGATGTAAATCTAGGATCTCTGTCCGAAACAATACTCGACGGAATACCATGCAAACTTACAATCTTCTCAATATACAACTCGGCTAATCTCTCTAACGGATAATCCATTCTGATCGGAATGAAATGAGCCGATTTCGTCAATCTATCAACAATCACCCAAATGGCTTCAAAATTCTTATTTGTCCTCGGCAAACCAGACACAAAATCCATACTGATACTATCCCACTTCCACTCTGGAATAGTCAACGGTTGCATTAGCCCAGACGGCTTCTGATGCTCAATCTTTGACTTCTGACAAGTCAAACAAGAATAAACAAAACTCGCAATTTCCCTTTTCATTCCCGGCCACCAAAATAACTTTTTCAAATCATGATACATCTTCGTAGCTCCAGGATGAATACTTAAGCCACTACGATGTCCTTCCTCCAGGATACTCTTCTTAAGTTCGGTAACATCCGGAATACACACCCGATTACCAAATTTCAAAACACCATTCTCATCCACTCTGAATTCACCACCTTGACCTTGATTCACTAGAGTCAACTTATCAACCAAAAACACATCGGATTTCTGACCTTCTCTAATCTCATCCAGAATACTACTTGTTAACTTCAACATTCCCAATTTAACACTATTGTGAGTACTCTCACACACCAAACTCAAGTCTCTAAACTGCTCAATTAAATCCAATTCCTTAACCATTAACATAGACATATGCAATGATTTCCGACTCAATGCATCAGCCACTACGTTTGCTTTACCCGAATGGTAATTCAAACCAAAGTCATAATCCTTCAGAAACTCTAACCATCTTCTCTGTCTCATATTCAGCTCTTTCTGATCAAACAAATACTTTAAACTCTTATGGTCGCTGAAAACCTCAAATCTTGACCCGTACAAGTAATGTCTCCATAACTTCAGAACAAATACCACGGCTGCCAACTCTAAATCGTGCGTCGGATAGTTCCTCTCATGAACCCTCAGTTGTCTCGAAGCATAAGCTATAACCTGCTTATTCTGCATCAACACACCACCCAAACCCAATAATGAAGCATCACAGAAAACCTCAAATAGTTCTGACGGACTTGGTAATATCAAAATAGGAGCAGTAGTTAACCTTCTTTTTAACTCTTGGAAACCTTCTTCACATTTCGAGTCCCAAACAAACGCTTGCCCCTTTCTAGTCAACATCGTCAACGGTAACGCCAACTTAGAAAATCCTTCAATGAACTTCCTATAATAACCTGCAAGTCCAAGAAAACTTCTTATCTCAGAAACTGACTTCGGAGCTTCCCACTTAGATACCGCTTCTATCTTAGAAGGATCAACAGCAACACCACCTCTTGAAATCACATGACCAAGAAAGCTAATTTCTTCTAACCAAAATTCACACTTAGACAGTTTAGCAAATAACTTCTTTTCTCGCAGAACTCCCAAAACCACTCTCAAATGTTCAGCATGCTCTTCTTCAGATTTCGAATACACCAAAATATCGTCAATAAACACCACAACAAACTGATCTAGGTACGGATGGAAAATCCTATTCATATACTCCATAAATACTCCAGGCGCATTAGTCACACCAAAAGGCATTACAGAATACTCATAATGTCCATACCTTGTTCTGAAAGCAGTCTTCTGAATATCCTCAGTTTTCACACGTATCTGATGATATCCCGATCTCAAATCTATCTTGCTGAACACACTCGCACCAACCAACTGATCCATCAAATCATCAATCCTCGGCAAAGGATACCGATTCTTGATCGTCACTTTATTCAGTTGCCTGTAGTCCACACACAACCTCATAGTATCTTCTTTCTTCTTAACCAATAACACTGGTGCACCCCACGGTGACACACTCGGACGAATAAATTTCTTATCCAACAGATCCTCTAACTGACTCTTCAATTCAGTTAACTCCACAGCAGACATACGGTACGGAGCCATCGATATCGGCCCAGTACCAGGTACCAAATCAATCGAGAACTCAACCTCACGCTCTGGCGGTAATTCATTCACTTCTTCCGGAAACACATAAGGAAAATCACACACCACAGCTAGATCGCAAATCACCAGTTTATCTTTAGCCTCCAAAGTCGCTAACAGCATAAACAACTCTGCCCCATCTGCTACTGCCTCATTCACCTGCCTCGCTGATAGAAACAAACTCTTTCCTTCCTCAATCTCAGGAAAGATCACAGTCTTATCAAAACAGTTGATAGAAACTCGGTTAAACACCAACCAGTTCATACCCAAGATGACATCGATCTGCACTAGTGGAAGACACACTAGGTCCACTCCAAAGTCTCTACCAAAAATACTCAAAGGGCAATCCAAACAAACCGAAGTAGTAGTCACTGAACCCTTCGCAGGAGTATCAATCACCATACTTCCAAGCATCTCAGATATCTCTAACTTAAGTTTCACAGCACAATCCAAAGATATAAAGGAATGAGTAGCACCTGTGTCGATAATAGCTACAAGAGGAAAGCCATTAATATAACACGTACCTCGGATCAAACGATCATCTGCAGCAGTCTCAGAACCCGATAAAGCAAAGACCTTGCCTCCCGACTGATTCTCCTTCTTCGGCTTAGGACACTGCGGACTGACATGACCCACCTCTCCACAGTTGAAACAAGTCATAGTCTTCAACCGGCACTCTGCAGCCAAGTGACCACCCTTGCCACACTTGAAACACTTCTTCTCAACACTGGTACACTCATGGAAACGATGTCCAGCCTGACCACATCTGTAACACTTGGCAGGGGCACTGGAGTCTCCCCCACTAGGCCTCTTTATCCCACTCTGTCTCTGGAAACCTTTGCCAGCTGCATACGGTTTCCCACGATCATTCTGATTCTTGCCTTTCCTATCAACCCTTTGCTGATAGCTCTCTGCTCTAGCCTTGGAATCCTGTTCAAAAATCCTGCAACAGTCAACCAAATCAGAAAACACTCTGATCCGCTGATACCCAATAGCCTGCTTGATCTCGGGACGCAACCCGTTCTCAAACTTCACACACTTTGAAAATTCCCCAGTAGCCTCGTTATAGGGAGTATAATACTTTGACAGCTCTGTGAACTTAGCAGCATACTCAGTAACAGACCTGTTACCCTGTTTCAATTCCAAGAATTCTATCTCTTTCTTTCCTCTGACATCCTCTGGAAAATACTTCCTCAGGAATCTCTCTCTGAACACTGCCCAAGTAATCTCAGCATTCCCAGTAGATTCCAACTCAGTGCGGGTAGCAACCCACCAATCATCTGCTTCCTCTGACAGCATATGCGTACCGAACCTGACCTTCTGGTTATCGGCACACTCAGTCACTCGGAAGATCCTCTCGATCTCCTTCAACCACTTCTGAGCACCATCTGGATCGTATGCTCCCTTGAACATTGGAGGATTGTTCTTCTGGAACTCACTCAGTTGACGAGCAGCTCTCATTCCCACAACATTCGGATTTCCCCCAAGTACTCCAGCTAGCATACCCAGAGCCTCAGCAATTGCAGCATCATCTCTACCTCTTCCAGCCATCTCTATTCTGAAAACCCAACAAGCTAAAACAATAAGTACTGATAGGGTTACACAACACCTATCCCGTACAGGGGAAACAGAATAATTACGACTCGACTCGACCGACTATGCTCTGATACCACTAATGTAACACCCTTCTAAAATACCCCAAATATTTAATTAAAATAATAAAAATATCAATCAGAGTAATTATGCCCTGAAGGGTGTCACACAATCATCAATATATCCTGTCATGCTCATTTATTCAATCAAAATAGGATACTTTTTCATAATTCGCAGCGGATACAAAAGAATCAACATTCAAATCATGTACTACATTACATGTAAAGTTGTTCAACAACCAAAAGAAAACATAGTAAAACATCCCATCCCGATGTTACATCTACCAGAGCATGACCCACTAAGGACTACACTAGACTCCCAGGACTAGCTTCTATTCGATCACTGCTCGTTACCTGAAAACATAGTTGTAAGGGTGAGTCCTTCAATCGATATAATAAGCATTATAAAATATCATGTAATGCTAAGTAATATAACACATATCATTACCCTAATCAGATTACACATATTCAGCAACGGCAATATCAGCTTATAATCATCACCATCATCATACTCAAACTCAAAACAACCATAAAACACACGTATAATATTGGAATACATCCATTCATATTATACGCCATACATACATATATTATGCAATGAGACTCCATGCATGCGGTACCGACTACTCGTGAACATATAGTTCAACCTCACCGACCAAATCCAGGTACGGCTACCAAGCTCACTAGTCCCACTCATTTGAGACCTAGTGACTCACATCACTAATTCCTCACCATGGGAATTAGCTACCACCCCAAGGGCTATGCTATGCACGCTAAATCACCTAGCATGCAAACATCAACAACAATCCACAATAACTCATCACTAATTCCTCACCATGGGAATTAGCTACCACCATAAAGGCCACAACATGCATGCTAATCACCTAGCAATGCTACATCATCAACAACACTTCAAGAATAGATATATGCTCACACTCTAAGCCATAAAACAGTCTATTCACCAATGCACACATAACTGATACATTCACAGCATCACGCATACTATCACACATCAGCAGTATTTTATCACATAAGCATATCATATCATGCCAAATAACAACCACAGTATTAGCACACTCTACTAATACCTATACTACTCAAAACAACGGGAAATGATCCCTAATATATCATACATCATCTGCATTACGTTACTCAGCTGAACAGTTAAAAACTGCACAACAACAGCTCAGGAAAATCACAATCCTGCCCATACGCATATTGCCTAACCCCATACGCGTATGGCCCATCTCCTGACAAAATCCCATACGCGTAACACCATCTCATACGCGTATGCTACGCGTACCACTTCTCCATACGCGTACCAACAGAGACCAATCTACGTTCAAAACATCATCTTCCTCATCCATACGCGTATTGCCTAGTGCCATACGCGTACCATGCCATCTCATACGCGTATTGCCTAGTGCCATACGCGTATGACCAGAAACCAGACTTCCAGATCTGCTATGGCTTTCTCTGCTACGAGATCTATCCAATTCAACCTTCCACAGTCCAATTTTTCACAATAATTGTTCATATCATCTAACACGAATCATACCCTATTCGATTTCACAAAAATCTAACATTTTTACATCTAATTCCTACGAATTGCTCTCAATCATAACCCAATTTCGTTCATCCAATATTTCACAATTTCATCATAATCATCCAATTCAGAGATCAATCAATGGTTTATCACTACCCATGACATATTATCCCATAATACCCATTAAACGATAATAAACCCCCCTTACCTGAGTTAATCCGGCAAATCTCTGAGCTTCAAGCTTTTTCCCTCTTCAACCCTTGTTCTCTGGCTCTCTTTGCCCTTTTCCACTTTTCTGTCTCCTTTTTCCTTTTCACGTGAAAAATAAACCCTTTTACTAAATGGGACCTTTTTCTAACTTCCAACTTTTATTCCAATAAAATAATAACCCAATAATAGTAATTCCAATAATATAAAAATTCCAATTATTTAATTAAATTAATAAATATATTATTAACTCAATTTAAATAATTATCTTATTTTATCGGGGTGTTACAATAACCTGCTAGGGATTGAAGAATCCAACGCTCGGACCAACTCTGCATGGATAAGATACCAAATTCGAACTGTTTGAGGAAAAACATCCGCGATCATCTGATGGGGACCTTAAGGAAATGCCTCGAGTGTACCTGTTCTGAATAGAAGATCCAAAGCACTTAAACTTTACAGCAATTTTAAATGTTTATTAAGCATGTACCTGTAAAGCTCTTATGTTTCATGATGCAATGTTTATCAAAAATTCGGACGTCATTTTTGCAAACAAAACAGTAAAGAGAAAATAAAAATGGGGATATACTGAATAACATGATTTTATTGATTGAGTGGCCTCTGAATAGGCATTTACATCGGGAAGTGATCCCTGGAAAGAGGTAATCGCACAAAAGATAAAACAAAAATTAATCTAATGGCAATGTGAAATGGATTCCTATCGGGTTCCAATTCTGCTATGACTCGCTCGTCTTCAAGATCCTCCAGATGATCAGCTTTCTGAAAAGAGTGATTGGACTGTTTCCTACCCTTCGAAAATTTCCAGTTATCCACACGAGATGAGATTCATAACTACTCGTAACGCAGTCATTCGCTTAATCCCTAACTTTTTCCTGGATCACCCTTTTCGGGTTTTCAATCCACCGGGATACCCATTTTTGCCTAAGTTGCCCTTTTAGGTTTTCAGCTTACCGGGTGTACAATCTATTCATTTTTTTTGAATCCCTAATTTTTTCCCGAACCTTTTCATTTTCTTGGTTCGTCGGGATGCCCATTTTTGCCTGGACTGTTCTTTTTATTGTCCAGCGGGTCTATTTTATGCGAAGTATTTTTTAACTGCGTCTGAGTTCACAGGGGAAGTGAAGTTTTCACCATCCATAGTTGCAAGCATTAAGGCTCCACCATCGAACACCTTGGTGACGATGTATGGTCCATCATAGATAGGAGTCCACTTGCCCCTGTGATCTGTCTGAGGAGGAAGGATCCTTTTCAACACTAAATCTCCAACTTGGAAACATCAAGGACGCACTCTCCGATCAAAGGCTCTCTTCATCCGACTCTGATATAACTGCCCATGACAAATGGCTGCCATTCGCTTCTCCTCGATAAGACTCAACTCATTGAACCTTGTCCGAATCCATTCAGCTTCATCTAACTTGACATCCAACAGGACTCTTAGAGAAGGAATCTCCACTTCAACAGGTAGGATTGCTTCCATACCATACACAAGGGAGTAAGGGGTTGCCCCGGTCGATGTACGTACTGAAGTACGGTACCCATGCAAGGCGAAGGGTAGCATCTCGTGCCAGTCCCTGTACGTAACGACCATCTTCTGCACAATCTTCTTTATGTTCTTATTTGCTGCCTCAACAGCGTCGTTCATCTTAGGGCGATAAGGGGAAGAGTTGTGATGCTGAATGTTGAAGTTTTGGCACAACTCCTTCATCATTTTGTTATTGAGATTAGAACCATTGTCAGTAATGATTCTTTCAGGAACCCCATAGCGACAGATAATTTCTTTCTTAATGAATCGGGCAACCACATGTCTGGTGACATTCGTGAATGAAGCTGCTTCGACCCACTTGGTGAAATAGTCAATGGCAACAAGGATGAAGCGATGCCCATTGGAGGCGGTCGGCTCAATCCTTCCAATCATATCAATGCCCCACATAGCAAAAGGCCACAGCGAAGACATCACATTCAAAGGATTTGGCGGCACATGCACCTTATCAGCATAAATCTGGCATTTATGACACTTCCGAGCATATTTGAAACAATCAGATTCCATGGTCATCTAGTAATAACCCGCTCTCAACAATTTCTTAGCCATCGCATGTCCGCCGGCGTGAGTACCAAAGAAGCCTTCATGACCTTCTTGCATTAACATGTCTACTTCGTGTCTATCCACGCATCTGAGCAAAACCATGTCGAAGTTTCTCTTATACAACACATCGTCTTTGTTCAAGAAGAAACTGCCTGCCAATCTTCTCAAAGTCTTTCTATCATTGTTGGATGCCCCTGCAGGGTACTCTTGATTCTTCAGAAAGCACATGATGTCGTGATACCAGGGCTTGTCGTCGACTACCAGTTCAGCAGCAAACACATACGCGGCCCTATCAAGGCGCATAACATCAATCCTGGGAACATAGTTCCACCTAGTCACCTTGATCATGGAGGATAGAGTGGCAAGAGCATCTGCCATCTGGTTCTCGTCACGAGGTATATGATACAGCTTTACTATTGTGAAGAAAGTCAACAGTCTTCTCGTGTAGTCTCTGTAGGGGACCAGAGTAGGCTGGAGGGTGTTCCAACCGCCATTTACTTGATTGATCACTAGAGCTGAATCTCCGAAGATGTCCAGAGTCTTGATTCTCAAATCAATGGCTTGCTCAATACCCAAGATACAGGCTTCATACTCAGCTTCATTATTGGTGCACTCGAAAGTCAGGCGAATGGTGAAAGGCATGTGGGCACCTTCCGGAGTAGTAATGACAACACCAATTCCACTTCCTCTGGCATTGACAGCCCCATCAAACAACAAAGTCCACTTTTCGTCTGGATCAGGTCCCTCCTCAACAACTGGCTCTTCGCAGTCTTTCATCTTGAGGAACATGATGTCTTCATCTGGAAAGTCAAACTTCATCGGCTCATAATCTTCAACCGGCTGTTGAGCAAGATAATCTAACAGAATACTCCCCTTGATAGCTTTCTGGGACGTATACTGGATGTCGTACTCTGTCAGTACCATTTGCCACCGAGCAACCCTTCCGGTGAGAGTTGGCTTCTCGAATATATACTTGACTGGATCCATCTTGGAGATCAATAAGGTTGTGTGAGTCAGCATGTATTGTCTCAATCGCGTAGCAGCCCATGCAAGTGCACAACACGTCTTTTCAAGCATTGAGTATCTCGACTCACAATCTGTGAATTTCTTAATCAGGTAGTAGATGGCATGCTCTTTCCTACCTGTCTCGTCGTGTTGACCGAGAACACCACCCATAGAATTATCGAGTACTGTCAAGTACATAATCAGCGGTCTCTCTGGGACCGGAGGCACAAGGATAGGAGGATTCTGCAAATACTCTTTTATCTTTTCAAAAGCTCTTTGGTAATCATCGTTCCACCTGATAGCCTGATCTTTTCTCAGCAACTTGAAAATCGGCTCGCATGTGGCGGTTAGGTGAGAGATGAATCTTGCAATGTAGTTCAACCTCCCTAAGAAACCACAGACTTGTTTTTCTGTTCTTGGCTCAGGCATTTCCTGTATCGCTTTTACTTTGGCCGGATCCACCTCAATCCCTTTTTCACTAACAATAAAACCCAGTAGTTTTCCAGATCTCACCCCGAAAGTACACTTGTTCGGATTAAGCCTCAGCTTGAATTTTCTCAAACGCTCGAACAGTTTCTGTAAATTCACCAAATGTTCTTCTTCTGTCTGAGATTTGGCAATCATATCGTCAACATAAACCTCGATTTCGTGATGAATCATATCATGGAAAAGAGTCACCATCGCTCGTTGATATGTTGCCCCCACATTTTTCAGACCAAACGGCATCACCTTGTAGCAGAAGGTGCCCCATGGGGTTATGAAAGTTGTCTTCTCCATGTCTTCTGGTGCCATCTTAATTTGATTATAGCCAAAAAAGCCATCCATGAAGGAGAATACCGAGAACTGAGCCGTGTTATCCACCAAAACGTCAATGTGAGGTAATGGGAAGTCATCCTTAGGGCTGGCTCTGTTCAGATCCCGGTAGTCGACACACATCCGTACCTTTCCATCCTTCTTAGGTACTGGAACGATGTTTGCAACCGATGGCGGATAATTTGTAACCGCTAGAAACCCTGCATCCAACTGTTTTTGCACTTCTTCCTTTATCTTGACAGCCATCTCTGGTCTTGTTCTTCTGAGCTTCTGCTTGACCGGAGGACAACCTTCTTTGAGAGGCAAGCGGTGCACCACGATGTCTGTGTTAAGCCCTGGCATGTCCTGATAAGACCAGGCGAAGATGTCAACATACTCTTGCAGCAATTCAATCTGCCCCTTCTTCATATTATCCCCCAAAGCAGCCCCTATCTTGATTTCTCTCTTGACGTCCTCGGTGCCAAGATTAATCACTTCAATAGACTCTTGATGCGGTTGAATGACCCTTTCCTCCTGTTTTAATAGCCTGGTAAATTCTTCAGGGAGTTCACATTCTTCATCACCCTCTTCTTCAGCTTGAAAGATTGGATTTTCAAAGTCGAAGCGAGCCATAGCAAAAATGTTATCAATAGGATCCGGTGATGTGCATCTGCATGAGTGATGGTATGTGCTTATGAGTGTGAACAAGGAATGAAAGCTAAACAAAACATTGCCAAATGTAGTTTTTTATTTATTTATTTTGGGTTTTTGAAAACTACAAAAATAGAAAGACGGTGAGCAAAAAGACGTCCTTTATTGATGATAAAAAATACAGGTATTCGCATAGATGAGCCCTACAATGAGTCATTAGGCCCTGGGCGGAACGTAAGACTTGGATATGCATGAATAAACAAGAAAAATTACTCCTCTAGAAAAGTGACTTGGACAATCTCCTCAGAAGACCAATTGTTGATGAATTCACCTAGGATCCTCGGACGCACCCAGTTATCGATGTCGCAATCACTATCCCCATCTTCTTCAGCGATTGCAGAGATCTGGCCAGCAATCTCAAATGCCTCTTCAACAGACTCTTGGGCAGACAAATCTTCAACCTGGAGGATACCTTTGTCGAGCAAGGCCTGGATACCCTGTTGTAGCTTCAAACAACCTCCACTCTGAGTAGCACAATCCATACAACCCTTCCCACAACCGGGGAAAACATCGGCCTTCAGCAAGTAGCCCTTGATATCCGACAACGGAGTCTTCAGCTTCAACACATCTTCGACGGGTCTGGCTTCCCCTTCCATCATATTAACATTCGCACCACCATGCTGGGGCATGGGATTGTTGACGACATTCGGAGCCGGTGCAAGGTCGATGGCCTTTGAATCTATGAGGTCCTGAACTACGTGCTTAAAAGCTTTGCAGTTCTCAATATTGTGGCCAGGTGCCCCAGAGTGGAAGCTGCACCTAGCGTTGGCGTCGTAACCCACTGGAAGCCTACCAACAGGAGGAGCCAGAGTGTGTAACTGCACAAGTTGTAGTTGTTGAAGACTAGAAAGCAACTGAGCGTATGACATTGGAAGAGTGTCGAAACGCCGGTCCATCATCCTGTGCCTCTGTTGATAGGCGGGTCTGTTACCCGATTGTTGTTGCTGGTACTGAGTTTACTGACATTGTGATTGTTGTTGTAGTGGTGCTGCAGCCGGAATGGTCACAACCGCAACATACGGTTGTTGATGATAGTTCTGAAAGTTATTCCTCCGGTTACCCCTGTCTTGATAAGAAGATACTCCCAGAGGATTCTGTCCTTCCACTGCCTTCAGCCTCTCCTCTAATCTTCTAAACATGGGGTCCATCCCATGGCCCATGCCAAAGTCTTCCTGAAGTAGGGGAACTGATCGTCCTGATCATCATGGATGGGTGGTTGATCAGGGTTGTTACGTGGGATCAGGATAGGCCCCGGTCCACTGGGTCCGTTAGCCTCTCCAGCTGGAGGATCAGTCAACGTCTCGGGTTGAGTAGTGGCGGGATTCCTCTGCATCATTTGCCTGAGCTCTTGCTGCCCCTGAGCCACCCCTTGAACCACATCCATGAATTGATTCATGTGAATCTTCATTTAGGCGAACTCTGCTTGTAGGCTTTCCATTACTCTTTGTTGATTCTTGCGGGTACCGTACCGGTGAATGCCTGAGTCAGCTATCCTGCTAGTGGAACACCAAACAAACTAAGAACACTGCGGCGGTACATGTTATGCAAGATATGCAAATGAATATGCAAATGCAATGACATGTTTATCAATTCCAAAGGGTATTCTACCCCCTTGATTCCAGTCTTTCGTCAGATAAAAGTGTAAGAAGAAAACCCCGACTAGAATCAAGAAGATATAAACCCCCGGGAATAGATAAACATGTGTTAAATGATATGAATGTAAAATGATGTGATGCAAAATGATGAAACAATGGCTGGGTGTATATTGCGAGGCACAGGATCAGAACTTCAACATCAATTCGGAACCGGGAACCATGGAACACGGTCATCGACTTAGAACCCATACTTCAGAACCAACGGTCACCAACAAGAACCAAACAAAAGTCACCAACAGAACAAGTCACCATCAGTACCTGTAAATGATTCATTCCCGCCCCACACACTGGTGTAATCTAGGCCAGGGTAAGGTCAAGAGAAACGCAGGATAAACAATCCTTTCAAGAATATCATCATATGCACACCAGGTGTATGCAACGATAATACCCCATCAGAATCTGAACTGCTCGTGATACCATATTCCGCTAAGTGGCGCCATACCACCCGCTTCCCATGAATCACTCTACTCCTAGGTGTCCTAAAGTTCACTCATAGCCTGTGTATTGGGCCTTTTACCTCTTGTGATTCTCACCCAACAGCGAAACAGACATAGCCAACACAGTATGCATGAAACAGTAAAGCGCACATAGGATGCAATTCAAGCAGATAAGTATGCAAAGCAATAAATAAATAACACACAATAGACAATAAACAAACAAACGCTAGGAAAGGCCCACTAGGGAAAATATGTCCCCAGCAGAGTCGCCAGCTGTCGCAACCTGCGAAAACAACCAGCGAAAAAAGAGAATGACAGAAGAGTCGCCACCGTGCGTTATTTATCCCAAAGGAGGGAAAGGAAACGCTCGAAGTAAACTTGGAAAAAGGAAAGGAAAAGACAAGGTCTCGTAACCAAATCTTGGGTTCGGGAGCCGGTTATGCGAAGGGAAGGTATTAGCACCCTTACGCATCCGTAGTACTCTACGGGATCCACTCTTGTTGTTCTTGCCTAAAGGGTGTGGGTTTATCTAATGTACTATTTACTAAAAGAGGGGTCAAAAGAAAATGACTCGCACGGATATCGCATCCACTGCATACGTATCTCATCTGAATATGAGAATCAGAGTCTTCGTAGCTCGGCTAACCTATTGGCTAAGGAGAAGTGTGCTCGCTAATACATCGCGTCTTATGCCTACGTATCTCATCTGGAATGAGAATCAGAGCAAGCCGTAATTCGGCTAGCTAGGGGTTAAGGGTTGTGTTTTTGGGGTGAACGACGTTACTACGCAATCTACCGGATGCTCGACCTTTGGAGACTTACTCGCCTGTAGTAGAAGGAGTTAACGTGTTCTTAGGAGAAGAAAGATCAATGAGTTTGTTTGTGTTTTAGGGGTGCCCATGCAAAAAGGAAGTCCTAGACGAAGAAACAGTGCTACCTTAATTGACATGCAAACGAGAGACTATACGAAGCCTAACAATCCTATGGGGAGACGATCACACCATACAAAACAAACATGCATAAAGTAAACACGCCAACAAGGGGGCTCAAATATACGTGGGTAGGGCTTTAGTCAAGAGGGGTCATATCAACCTCGACAAACAAGCCATGGAAAGGTAATCAAATGGGCTCTTAACCACTGACATTAACCGTCAGGGTGAGCAGATCAAAAGGGTAATGAGGATAAGACCTCATAGCTCTTAACCCTGGATAGGGTGAGCTCATGATAAAAAGTGGGGATTCAGAAAGGTGGAACCCGCTCCACTGACTGACCGGACAAAAGAACTTGGGCTTTTGTTCTGAAGCATCGACACGTAGTGCGAGCATAAAGAACGACACACTGAATAACAGAGGATTGACTACTAATCCCTTTTATCTGTCAATTGCCTCTTCATGGAGGTCTTTAGCACTGATGCCTCTCCTTGGAGGTCTTTAGGCACAAAAGTAAACACACAAAAACATTGCCTCCTATCGAGGTCTTCCAGCTAAGAAAGCGGTAAAAATGATGAAAAGAGGTAAAAGGGATCAAGAGATCTACCACACGGATAAAAATCCGAAGTATCATCAACTAAAGAAATAAGAAACCCGGAGATCTCTCAGGCTAGCACCATCAGAGAAAGCAAGTCAGTACAAGTAATCGGAATAAATCTCCAAGTGGTATTCCACAAATAAAGTGGAATACCAAGCTATCTCTTCAGGAGTCATGTGAGCCCTCACAAAAACTCAACAAACAGGTTAGAGAAACAAGATAGGGTGCAATCAGGAGTTACACCAAACAAGAGGAACATGACAACAAAGCGTCAGGAAAACAGTGCAAGGAGGCAAGAGAAAGCATGTCATAACAATCACTGAACAAATTAAAGAGCAAAAAAAAACAAGTTATGTCACGCTCGCTACTGCTTCGCCTAGCGAAGGCTTAGCGAAACCTCGCTACAGGCTCGCCTAGCGATGGTGCTAGCGAACGCCTGCAGGTTTTGGATTTTTCATTGATAACATGACGATTTCGGGGACTCCAAACCTTATGGTATCCCTTCCAGAAATTAAGTGATCGAACATTCAAGGCATTGTTCTACATATTCATGCACATCTAAACCCACATGTAAAACCTCACGATAATACCTCATACATTCAGAGTATTCAAATTAAAAGCATAAAGTAATGGGAATAAGGCAAACCTGACTGAAGAGATCGAATGAAATTGAATTGCACCGTTGGGTTCGTCGAACAATCTTAGGGTTTATATGAGAGGGAATTGGTTCTTTGCAGATGAGTTCCCTTCAGTGTCCGGAGGCTGCTATGAATTCTGTTATCTCTTCTCTCACTATTTTTTTCCCCCGGGTTTTGTTTCACTGAAACTTCAGAATTTATAACCTGACATTCGTGGGTTTGCGGGCTCAAATGAGAGAGGTCCAAGTCCAGGATTTTCTGTTATATTTTAAAACGCGTGCGCTTCGCCTAGCGAGCATGACAGTTCAGATTCGCTAAGCGAACCACGCTGCTCGCCTAGCGAGCATGACAGCTCAGGCACAGACTTTTGCTCCTTCAAGATTAGCGTTTTGACTGATGAGTAGACCCCATTTGATGAATATACCCCATTTGAACATGTTGGAAGTAACTCAAGTCATTCCCTTGTGTTGACTAATCACCCAGATAGAACCCACAAAGCGTCTTGGATGATATTCAAGCTTCTTGGAGCTAATCCTGATTGACATGATGAAATGCAATATGAAATGTTAAATGACCTACAAATGAATGCATGAATGAGGGGGCAAATTTTGGGGTATTACAAACGAGAACCATGTTCTTGTCCTTCTTCAAGCAATGATTCATCACAATCTTTCATTTTCAAGTACAAGATATCTTCATTAGGAAAATCATATTGCATTGACTGATAATCTTCAATGGGTTGGTGAGCTAAATGGTCAGCCAAGACACTACCTTTAATAGCTTTTTGAGATCGGTACTCCATATCATACTCTGATAACAACATCTGCCAACGGGAAATTCTCCCAGTTAAAGAAGGCTTCTAAAAAATATACTTGATTGGATCCATTTTGGATATCAACCAAGTGGTATGATTCAACATATACTGACGCAGACGCTTAGCAGCCGAAGCCAATGTGCAACAAGTCTTCTCTAGCATAAAATACTGAGTCTCACAGTCGGTGAATTTCTTACTAAGGTAGTAAATTACATATTCTTTCTTTCTAGTTTCATCTTCCCGACCAAGAAAATATCCCATACTCTCTTCAAGCACAGTTAAATATATGATCAAAGGTCTTCCTTCAACAGGCAGAGACAGAATCGGAGGCTTGAGCAGATATTCTTTGATACTATCAAAAGCTTTCTGGAAATCCTCGGTCCAATCACAAGACTGATCTTTGCAAAGGAGCTTGAATATAGGCGCACATGTGGCAGTCATGTGTGAAATGAATCTGGAGATATAATTCAAGCGGCCGAGAAAACCTCTGACTTGCTTCTCAATTTTGAGCACAGGCATTTCTCGTATTGCTTTGACCTTGGCAGGATCAACTTCAATACCCTTATCACTGACAATAAAGTATAACAACTTACCAAAACGAACATCAAATGTACATTTATTGGGATTCATGCGGGGTTTATACTTCCTCAAACGCTGGAATAGCTTCAATAAATGCTCGACATGTTTTTCTTCATCACTGGGTTTAGCAATCATATCATCAACATAGACCTCGATCTCTTTGTGCATCATATCATGAAAAAGAGTGGTCATTGCTCTCTGGTAGGTTGCACCAGCATTCTTTAAACCGAAAGGCATCACTCTATAACATAATTTTCCACAGGGTGTAATGAATGTGGTATTCTCCATATCTTCGAGTGCCATCTTAATCTGATTATAATCGGAAAATCCGCCCAGAAACAAAAAGACTTTGAATTTAGCTGTATTTTCTACCAACATATCAATGTGTGGCATAGGAAAATCATCTTTCGGACTAGCTTTGTTCAAATCTCTATAGTCAACACACATACAGACCTTTTCATCCTTCTTCGGAACAGGCACAATGTTGGCCACCCACTACGGATACTCAACGGTAACAAGGAAACTGACATCGATCTGCTTTTGCACTTCTTCTTTGATCTTCACTGCCATATCAGGATGAGTCCTCCTCAACTTCTGCTTGACTGGAGGGCATTCTAGCTTCAACGATAATCTATGCTCCACAATCTCAGAATCCAAACCAGGCATGTCTTGATAGGACCAGGAAAACACATTTGAATACTCTCGGAGAAGATCAATCAACCCCTTCTTAAGGAAAACACATTTGAATACTCTCGGAGAAGATCAATCAACCCCTTCTTAACCTCTGGACGTTGAGATCAAATCTTGACCTCCTCCACATCATCTTCGGAACCCAAGTTGACTAGCTCAATCTGCTCTTCGAATGGCTGAATGGCTTTTTCCTCGTACTCAAGTAGACGAGACAATTCATCAGACACTTCTTTATCATTTTCTTCCTCAGCCTCAAACACAGGGAATTCAAAGTTTGGAGAAGGAGTAGGATCATTGTATTCAATGGGTTTAGAAACCAACCTGCATGATAATTTGATATTTTGATTTTAGAGAAGTGAATAGTGACCAAATATTATGCAGATGGACAAATATTATTTATTTATGTTTTTTTGTGATTACCATTTTTAGAAAAGCAAAAAGTAAAAATAAAAACATCATAGATATGGATGAATAGAATTTCATTTTATTGATGATCAACTTGAAATATGTGATCGGGAAAATAACAAGTGTATTATTTTGCCTTTTATAGTAATAATGAGGAAATTCCCCGAATGTCGATCTCAAGGACTGCACGTTAGTATTGAGTTTAAATTATCATTCAATTAAACAAAAAGTATTAATTTGGTTTTTGAGTGTAAAAAGAAAATAATAAAGAAATATGAAAATAAGGGTTTATAGAGAAAAAGGAACAATGTCAGGGAAGGTGTATGATTTATCCCTGTAACAACTCTGAGTTACTATTGCATCAATAAATATCAATTATTACCAGTTCTCAAGGGTACTTTCTCCCAAGTCCTTGATGAGAAAACCTTTAATCAATCTACCCTAATTCCTATGTGCATAGCCAATTAGGGTGAAGTTAAGCTGTATAATATCAAGAATGCTCTGGTTCATACAGGGTATCCCTAGTGTAACACCTCAAAATTTGCCCTCCTCTCTTGGGACTAGCATAACATATTTGCATTGCATTTTTAGGTCATTAGGCATTGCATAATTGCATATCATGTGGTTACATTGTGCAAGTCATCCTCCTAAGTCTTGGTCAGAAGATAAGAGGTGGAGATGCAAGCCTAGGGTTTTATTGACTGATCATTAGCCATCTGAGGATTGGGCTATGAATTAGGGTTTCATGATTTCTCAGGGAGATTGGTCTTGATCTTGGGTGGAATGGTACATCATCATCATCATGGTCTTGTTATCATCCAAGAGATTCAAGAAGATTGATCATGTACCTTGAGATTAGGGTTTTGACCACTGGTCAACCCTAATCAGTTGCATTGGGCCAATCAGGGCTTGGCAAGGAGATGGGGTCTATAATGGATATGGGGATCATCATGTGACTATATTGAGCTTATGGAAGCTAGGGTTTCATCCTTGAGCCATTTCATCAGAAGGTTGGGGCTCAACTTGGTCAGTGCATTGCCAAATTCATCTATCAGTTGAAAAAGTCAACTGTGGTCAACTGTGCTTGATTTTATGGATTTGGAGGTGGGAGAGAGTTGGATACACTTCATTCATGTTGAAATAAGTTTCATTTGACATGTCAAAGCTCAAGAATGAAGAAAATAAAGTCAGACAAAAAGTTGCCAAAAATAGAAAGTGACTTGTAATGGAAGTTTCCAAAAATGGAAAGTTTTTCACCACAAAATTACGTGTCCAAAAAAGCTTCAAATGAAAATTCGTCCAACATGAAAGTTGTAGATCTTGCTCTCACCTTTCCAAAAAGTCCAAGAACTTGAAATTCCCTTGTATGGTTGACAAGTTATGGTCCATTCATTTTCCAAAAATGCCTATAATCAAAGTGGCATAACTTTCACATGGAATGTCCAATTTGGGTGATCTTTTTGTGAGCCAACTCCATTTTACATGTACTTTCATGATGTGTGATCCAAATTCATCAAAAATGGTCAATGCAAAAAGTCAAATTTCAAGTGAATTCATGTGTATTTTTGGCATGGCATAGTGAAATTGAGAAATACAAGGCCAATTGACATGAGACCACTTCCAACACACTCCAAATGCCAAATAGAAGTTGTGTGGACTGTTATTTCACTGTTCCATTGGTTATTTGAAGAGGTCATTTTTGGACTTTCACATAAAATGCAATTATGCTAATCACTTGGTTTTGGTAATTGAGATTAAGCATTGGATTAGTGTGGGGTATAAATTGTTAAGCATAACAGAAATTGTTAATTACTTCACATTCTCCAAGATCTGTAACCACTTTTCCCTCCATTTTCTCTCAAATTCTCCAAGAACTTCATCAACATTTTTCATCAATTCTTCACCAAATCTGCATCAATTTGCATGATTCTTCTTGATTCACTCTCCACAAGCCTTGATATACATCTGTTTTGGCAAATTTGTGGCAATAGCATCAAGATCATGGACTGTTGCAAGCTTGCACTACAATGGCAACTTGATGATTCTTGCACATGAAGCATCTCTGAGCTAGGCTGGCCTTTCCAATCATCTTCCTATACATCAATATCCATCTGTTTTGGCGAATTACACCTTGAAGCATCCAAATCGAGCACTGCCATTAACACAAGGTGATTTTTCGAATTTCGCCTTTGCTCAAATTGTGATATGCGTTTTAAAGATCATTCAATGTAGATTAACCTGATATGCATAGTTTTTGATTTGGTTGAGTGTGGTGAGAGAAATCGTGATTTGAATATTTGATGTCCAATCTTCTTTTGCTCGATCCCGTTGCTGTGTTGAGAATTAGGTTAAATCAATTACATATTCATGTTCCTTATTGAGAGACGGTTCTTTTGACTATAAGTTTGTGCATTTTGGTTGAGATTCGTTGTTCTTCATTTTCTGGATTTTCTGGAAATGTTAGTGAGCAAAACCAGTCCACGCACGCGTTTGATCCGTTTATTCGTTTGGCTTTGTTCAAATTGTGTTTACCGCCACATTTTAACCAATGAGAGAGCGCCATGCATTCAAGTAATACGACCGTGTTTTGGTCTTGCGCTCAGGAATTACAAAAATGCCATTGTCCAATTATTATTTGATTATTTCTTATTTCTTTTTTATTTCAATTTCATTTTTGATGCTTGATCTTAGAAAATTCATAGAGACTTCATTTTTCATCCAAATTGAGTGAGATTTTTTGCATGATATTCCTTTTGATGTGTAGAATTTAATCATGATTTTTGTAAATTTTTTGCATGTGTAGAAAATTAACTGGCTTAGGGATTGATTCAATGTGTCACATTTGAACATGACTTAGCATATCTCTCATGAAATGATGATGCCTTCAAATAAATGGATGAAAAGTTTTGTGCTTGTTCTGGACATCTTGATAGTGATTTTCATGTAGAGTTTATGATTTTTGGATACTTGGTGAAGGAGATATGAATTTTTGAATTGAGGTGTGACAATTTGTGTCACACCAAGCTAGGTCAACTTCATGATTTTATTTGAGATGCTTAGGGACCTTGGATTGAGCCAATTTTTTGCATGATTGAGCATTGACGTGTCAAGATTACATGTGAATTTTTCTGGATTTATTGGTTGCATTTTCTAATTGATTGAATATTTTCTTCCCTGTGTGCTCATTTGGTAACTTTGTGTGACACATGTTGGTATTTCATTGGTGAAATTCTCATAGTGTATTGGATGAAGATGAAATTTGACATGTGGATTGTAGACACATTATAGGTCATTGTGGTTTTGATCCCATTCATTTCTTAATTGTTGTCACTGTTTTATGATTTATGGAAGTTGATGTTTGTTTGGATACCATGTGTTGGCTTGCTTGAACTTGTCTGAACTTTATGATTTTCATTGCCCTACTTACATTGATCCAAATGAGCTGAAAATTGATATGCTATTCATTGAATGTGTCCTGTTTAGGTTTGAAGTTTTGTGGAATTAATTGAATTGTTTTGATATGCTTTTGATTAATATAGTTCTGTTTGGTCATTTGAAGTTGCAAATTGCATGTTTGATGCTAAATTGTGCATGAAATGATAATGATGAATGGTATGAGCATGGGACCAATTGCATTTGCTTCTGAATTGTTTGATTGTGATTTTGGATAATTTTTACTTGCTGTTTTGATTTTTTCATCCCCTTTGGACCCTAGGCTTGGCCTAGTGGTCTAGTTTCTCATGTTTGGTTTGGATTTTCAGGTTGAAATGCAAAAGGCTTAAGGAGAACAATGCAAGTTGTAATTTGAGTTTGTTTGATGTTGTAAACTAACATTGACTTTGTGTTGTAGGGTTTGATGCTTGAGTTTGAGCTCATGGCTTGCACTTATGTGCATTAACTTGTTTTGACTGTACAGATTAACATTTGTTGTTTACTGTTGGTTTGTCTGAGTACTGATGATACTTGATTGATTTCAGGTACATTAAGTCGCTTTAGTTCTTTAAGAACTTTCTTGCTGCTGCTTGGTTTTATAAACCAGTTGAGGTAGACTCTCTTGTCTCCATGTAGTCTGGAAGACCTGGCTTGTTATTTAGCCAGGCAACTGTCTGAAGTCCTCCTTAAGAGGCGATGTTTGTGATTGTTTACTTTTGTGCCAAGCAGGTAAAGACCTCTATGAGGCAATTGGCGGAACCCAAGGGATATGCAATCTATCCCCCGCTATTCTGTTGAGTCGTCCCTCTACTCACACCACTGTGTTGATGCATTGGGACATTAACCCAAGATCTTGTACATTTGTACAGTCGAGTCAGAGTCTTGAGCGTAGAAGGGTCCCTCCATTCTGGACCCACGCTCCTTTGTCTGAAGCTCTCCCTGGCCAGGGATAAGAGCTGTGAAGTCTAATCTTCACTCACCTTTCATCTGCTTCACCCTGACTCTCAATGTCAGGGTTAAGAGCGAACACTACCTCTGTACAGATGACTTGCTTCGGCAGTCGAACCCTTTGTTTGAGCCTCACTTGACTGAATATAGTATGTGCTATGTGAAATACTTGCTTTGATTTGTTTTGCTTGTATGCTTGTATGCTTGCTTCTTTCCTGGATAGGATTAGCTTGCTGTTGTGCAAGTAGATAGAGACCTTAACATAGGGCAATGATGCATGATAACACTAGGCTCGAGTACATCTCCCTGGTAGTGTGTCTTCCCTTTGTCTCTGGCTAGAATTTCTTTCCCTTTCAGGGGAACTACGTCGCCCTGATCCTCATACCAGATGAGGTACGTAGGCAGGAGACCGTGCGAGGTCTCTCCGGGCACTTTTTTTTCTTTTTGTGTGTGTTTGCTTGTTAATCCTCTTGTGTGTCAGGATATGGATGTAAGCCCAGCGATTGGTTGTCCGTATCCTGAATGTGTTTGTTTGGTTCGGAAGCCGATGTAAGTCCAGCGATTGGCATTCGGGTTCCATGTTTGCCTGTGTTTGTGTTTGTTTGTTTGGCGTGCGTGAGCCGAACTACGGCAGCTCTGATTCTCGTTCCAGACGAGATACGTAGGCATAAGATGCGATGTCCTAGCGAGCCCTTTCCTCTTAACCCCACCTGTGTTGTCTTCGGTGTGTGTGTGTGTGGTGTTTTTAGCAACCTTTTCTTTCTTTTAGAACGTGGATCCCGTCGAGTACGACGGACGTGAGGGGTGCTAATACCTTCCCCTTGCGTAACCGACTCCCTTACCCTTTCTCTTTGGTCGCGAGACCATGCTTTTCCCAGGTTTACTCTGAGCGTTTCCTTTCCCTCTTTTGGGATAAATAACGCACGGTGGCGGCTCTGTGTTGTTTTTGTTTCAGCCCGCCGGTTGTTTTTCGCGGATGCGACACCTAGTCCTAGGTGATATCTACTGCAGAGTAAACTTATGAAAACCTTATCAATGGCGGTCCAGCCTAATTGATAACCACAAATCAATCTCAATTGGTCCGAAAGAGAAAGCAATAACCACATCAAAAGGTTACCGTAAACAAAATATTATAAATGCAAATGTAAACTCAAATTCATTACAATTCAAAATCAGGGACACCCCCTAGGATTGGGGGGTTTAGCTACTCATATTGTTTAAAACAAATTCAAGATATAAATTACACATTACAAGTAACTGGATGACTTTGATCTTCAATCGCTCCCGCTCATGAATCTCTTAAGCTCTCCAAATGCCTTGATCTCTGTAATACTTGATTGCTTCACATTACTATGGTTTGCTGTATTCCAAGATGATTTTTCCTTTGGCAGAAGACCTCTTTTTATAGTGAAAGTTCCCAGCAGCAGTTGGACAGGTCCAAAGATGTCACCACAAAGCCCAAAGAATGAAAAGCCCGAGAAAATTGAAAATATTGGGCTTGGGCTTACACGGCCCGTGTCAGTTGACATGGGTGGCCGTGTCAGCTAACACGGGTGGCTGTGTCAGCCTACTATTTCTCCTGACACGCCCATGGCAAGCCTAACATGGGGGGGTTTCTACCTGACACGGCCCGTTTCTGCCTGACACGGCCCGTGTCAGCTGACACGGGTGGCCGTGTCAAGCTACTATTTTCCTTCTTCTGCTTCCCTTGCCCAGACATGGCCCGTGTCAGGTGACACGGGTGACCGTGTCAGGCCTCCTGTACCGGGGTTTTCTGCTCTTTTGCGTGTCGGTCTCTCGCATTGTCGTGTTCTAAGTTCTCTGGTTCTTCTACCTGGATCTGTCGGACAAAAACACAGCTATCCCACACATAAAATCTAGATAAACAAAGTAAAACATAACAATGATTAAAAATGCGTAAATAAAATAACGGAAGTAAAACTAATCGAATTGTACTTTAAATGCTTGCACAGTGTATCAAATGTCTCTGTTTTGCGTCGGATCAGTAATGAAAACTTACTATAAATGGTGACTGATCACAACCCCAAACTTAGCTCATTGCTTGTCCCAAGTAATATTTCATTATCACTCCCCAGAATTCTTTATGCTTTCCACCACTGCTGAGATCATTCGCGAACGTCTTCCCTTTTCCTTCCACAAGTCCTACCCATCCTCGTAAGACATCATTCACACTTCCACTTTAAAGCACCGTTTCACCTGTCAGCTTATTTCACATTCTCACCAATTCTCTCGGGGTTAACTGTTTACACTCATAATTCAAAGTATGCAATATCACTCACAAGTTTGAATAGTCTCTCTTTTCTCATCACCTACACACAACACACACACTTTTTGAGGTCTTTCGGGTTGTAACTTGGCTTGGGTGAGGGTGTGGATTCAAAAAAAAAGGAAAACAAGGGGCTTTTGGTTCAGAGTTGATGTTACATCCTGTGTTTGTTTCTTTTATTTCCTCGGTTTTCTTTTCTTGAATTTTTACCGACTGCCCTTTTTCCTGCTTTTTCTTTTGAATCGTCGATTATTTGATTTTTATTTTTCTTTTATTTTTGCACTTTCTAGGGCTTTGAGAGCTTTTGGGGTTTTTACCCCAAACTTAGATTTTCAACACAGTTGAAATGTATTCTCATGACTCTGAACAGGGTGAGGAAGTGTTTTTGGCCAATGGTTACATTCATGGTGTTTTAAACAAAAAATGGATATAGGCTCAAAGGGGGTTACGAGGGATATAATGATTCAGGATGGCTAGAAAGGCTCGGGGTTAATTATAGACAACGTGCCTCAGTGTGTGTATCATGCAGTGACAGTCCCAGAGAGTCTACGCAAATTTAGAGTGATAAAGACAAACCTGAATGACGCTCATGATGATTAATGTGTTTGGCCTTTTCTAACTCACTTGGTTTGGTTCAGCTTTGACAGGATCCACAGTGCTCCTTAATTTGGTGCAATTGCTGTCTTACTTCGGAGTGTGCAGGATACTCGTGTCGGTTAAGCTGCATACGTTGCGTCCGATCTTTACTTTCAGCAGTGTCACTTTCTGGGGAGATCCTTCACAATAAGCCATGGTGAGTGGTGTGATCTTTCATCCACTCTCAATTGTGATCATTACTTTTCCAACCTGTCAACACAGACTTGACACAACACTTGCAGCATAATGTACATTCAACAGACGAATTCAATCTAGAATACAAAATTAAAAAGTAAAAATGACACAAAATAACTTACAAATAAAAGACATAAAATCTCCCCCACACCTGAACTCAACATTGTCCACAATGTTTGTGAACAAGCGCGGAGAAGGGAACTCACAGGGTCCTACTGAGGAGGTGGGTGTGGGAAATGCAACATCAATTGTCGCATCATGCTGCTCATCTCATCCAACATAGCTCCCTGACGGGATTGCTCGATGCCTTGCCTTTGTTGTTCATTCCTCAAGTCACCTATCTCGGTCTGTACCCAGCTCCATTAGTCAGTTGACCAAGATGATGAACCCGCCGCCTGCTGGGTGGGTTCCTGATGCTGTGGAACAAACTACTCAGGAGGGGCTTGAGGATATTCTTCCTCTCTTTCCATTCCTTCTTCCTGGTCATCTACAAAGTGCTCACCTGCATTAAAGTGGTCAGTTTCGTGGCCTTCATCCGCATCGGGATCGGCACTCACATATAACCAATTCGCATAGTTAGTGATAGCAACTCTGTCCGGATCCGACAGAGCGATGATAAACCTTTTATGAATGAGGACGGAATAATAGGTACCTTGGGAATCAGAGCAGACATGTCAATTTTTGTATTACCTGCAATTGGCGTGTCCTCGAGTAAAACAGCCTGATACCCGAAATGCAATGCAATTTGGGTGATCATACCTCCCACGGAAATGCCTCCGGAGTTCGCTCGGCCGACTCTCCCCAGGTAGTCTGCTGCAAAGGCAGCTGCATTGATGGTCTTGGTTTGAGCCATCAAGTACATGAAGAATAGCTCTCTCTGAGTAGCTACTCCAGTGTTGTCGCCTCTACCGAACAATGTGTAGGCTAAACCTTTTTGGGCGCACCTGAAACAGGGATTCTAGATTCCCGAGGCTTTCACACCTTTGGAGGAGTAATACGTCCTCCCAGTTATGGTGATCCAGAAATCCTTAGGAGAAAACCCGTCTGGGACCGCTCCGGGTCCATTCAGCGGGAGTCGGAGTATTGCAGCTAACTCCTCAACAGATAACTGATGATAACTGTTAAACAACCGGAAACGTAAGGTGCCAAAATAATACCTGGTTGTGTTAACCCACCGCTTTTCTAGCAGGAAATCCAAAGTGCTGAGGAACTCGAGAGTAATGCGCTCGTAGGTCGGCGCGTCCAAACTCATAAACTCGAGCATGCCCAAGACATCGAACATTCGGTCTATCTCAATTTTTAGCCCTAGAGCGGTCAGAGTATTCTCACACATATACCTGGTCGGCGTGAGCTTGCGCTTCCGTTGAATTTGGTAACGTCGCTCTTGCTCCGGGTTGTCAAACACAATATTGTGGGGATTAGTATTCCGACTCGGGCACTTTCGGGACTTTGCCATCTCTGCACGTTGTTGCTTTCCGGTAGGATTCTTCTCGAGGACATTTTGGACCTGCAAAAAATAGCAAAATTCCGAACTTTTGAGTTAGAAAAATCTAAAACCGTGGTTGCGACCGGGACGGCGAGGTGAGAAATATTTGTGAAGGGTGTTTGGGCTATAGGTGAGTGGAACTTGGTTGCATGTAGGGTTTTATGTGGTGAGGTGAGTGAGTTTTAATGGAGTTTGTGAGAGAGTGAGAGAAGAAGATGAAAAAGTATGAGAGAGAGTGATGATAAGTTTTGTAAAAATCTGATAATGATGAGTGATAAGGGAAAAAAGAGTGGTTAAGAATGGTTTAAGTGGGTGGGCACCACGAAAATTTAAAATTTTCAAAAAAAATTCAAAAAATCCGCACGCCTGATACGGCCGTGTCAGCTAACACGGGTGGCCGTGTCAGGCTACTGTTTACCATTTTCCACAAATTCTATTACAGTGTTCCTGACACGGACCGTGTCAGGCCACTGTTTTATCATCCTCAAAACCATCTTTCTTTCTGTGCTACTGACACGGCCCGTGTCAGCTGACACGGAGTGGCCGTGTCAGGCCACTATTTTCAAGCATCCTTCCTATATTTTCCCTCTTCTGACACGGCACGTGTCAGCTGACACGGGTGGCCGTGTCAGGCTGTCCTTTTGGCCGTTTTTTGGTTTTCTTGTCAGGTCAACTGCTGGTTCTTCTGGCTCCTCCTTGTAGAACCCCTGTATACCTACAGACACATACAACTAATCAGAAATAAAAAGCATGGGTTGCCTCCCACGAAGCGCTTTGTTTAAGGTCGCATGGCTCGAGGGTTCTTCGTCTGCTTAGGTGAGACAGACTTTTTCTATAGGACCATCCTCCTGGTCTTGTATGTAAGGTTTCACTCTCTGCCCATTTACCTTGAACGTGTCTTCGTTCCCTGGATTTCTTAGTTCAATGGCTCCATGTGAAAATACTTTTTGTATCTCAAAGGGTCCCGACCATCGGGACCTCAGTTTCCCTGGGAAGAGTTTCAACCTTGAGTTGAATAGTAACACCAGTTGTCCTTCCTGAAGGTCTTTCTTCTGAATGCGCCTGTCATGCCAGGTTTTGGTTTATTCTTTGTATATCTTGGCATTCTCATATGCTCGATTCCTGAACTCTTCCAGCTCTTGTAATTGAAGGATCTGAGATTTTCCCGCTTTGGCCAGATCATAGTTGAGGAATTTGGTGGCCCAGAATGCCCTATGCTCAAGTTCAAGTGGCAGGTGACAATTTTTACCATAGACTAACTGATAAGGGGACATACCTATCGATGTTTTAAACGTTGTTCGGTATGCCCAGAGTGCGTCATCGAGTTTGATTGACCAATCCTTTCTAGAGGCACTGGCAGTTTTTTCTAGGATTTGCTTGATCTGCCGATTGGATACCTCAACCTGCCCACTGGTCTGGGGGTGGTATGGAGTGGCGATTCTATGCTTGACATTGTATTTCCACAATAGGTTTTCCATCAATTTATTTAGGAAGTGGTTACCTTCGTCACTAATAAGTGCTCTTGGTACCCCAAACCGTGCGAAGATACAATTCTTGAGGAAGTTGATCACCACCTTTGCATCATTCGTGGGCAGTGCAACTGCTTCCACCCATTTTGACACATAGTCCACCGCAACTAGCATTTACTGGTTTCCGAAGGAAGGTGGGAAGGGTACCATAAAATCTATCCCCCATACATCGAACAGTTCGACTTCTAACATGGAATTCTGAGGCATCTGATTTCTTTTAGATATGTTTCCTGTTCTTTGACATCGGTCGCACTCTTTTACCACTGCTTGGGCATCTTTGAACAATGTGGGCCAGTACAATCCAGATTGGAGGACTTTGGCTGCGGTTCTTTCTCCGCTGAAATGTCCTCCATATTCGGAGTTATGACAGGCTTTTAAAATGTCCCTCTGCTCTTCCTATGGAACATATCTCCTGACTAGACCATCTAATCCTTTTTTATAAAGGAATGCATCATCCCATATATAGAACCTGCAATCATGCAAAATCTTTTTTCATCTGTTAGAGTCAAAGTCATCAGGTATCAGTCCACCTACCACAAAGTTCGCGTAATCGGCGAACCATGGGATATGCGTAACGGCTAGAATGCGTTCGTCTGTGAACTCATCTCTGATGGGGTGTGTTTCTTCAGTTTCTTGAATCGGAGTCATCCGAGACAAGTGATCAGCAACAGTTTTTTCACTACCCTTTTTATCTCTGATTTCCAGATCGAATTCCTGTAGTAGTAGGATCCATCATAGCAGCCTCAACTTGGATTCCTGTTTTGCAAAAAGATATTTCAAAGCAGCATGGTCAGTATATACAAGTACCTTTGATCCCAGCAGATAGGATCTGAATTTGTCAAAAGTGTATACCACCGCCAGGAGTTCTTTTTCTGTGGTTGCATAGTTCATTTGAGCAGGGTTGAGTACATGGCTTGCATAGTAGATCACATGCAAGAGCTTCTCCTTGCGTTGCCCTAGTACCGCCCCCATTACGTTATCACTTGCATCACACATTATCTCAAAAGGAAGAGACCAATCTTGGGCAATAACTATGGGTTCTGACACCAGCTCCTTCTTCAAGGTCTCGAAGGCTTTCCTGCATTCTTTGTCAAATAAGAATGGGGTATCTTTTATATGAAGACTAGTCAATGGTTTGGCAATCTTGGAGAAATCTTTTATGAACCTGTGGTAGAAACCCACATGTCCTAAGAAGCTTCGGATGCCTTTTTCAGTTACTGGTGGTGCTAAGTTTGCTATTACCTCCACTTTTGCTATATCCACTTTAATACCCTTGTTGGAGATCTTGTGTCCCAATACTATTCCTTCCCGAACCATGAAGTGACATTTTTCCTAATTCAGGAGCAAATTTGTTTGCTGGCATCTTTCTAAAACAAGTGACAGGTTAGTCAAACAGTTATCAAATGAAGAACCGAACACCGAGAAGTCATCCATAAATACTTCCTTATGCTTTTCGACCATGTCAGCAAAAATAGAAGTCATACACCTTTGAAATGTGGCTGGTGCGTTGCACAAGATCAAAGGGCATTCTTCTATAAACGAAAATACCATAGGGGCATGTGAATGCAATCTTCTCTTGGTCTTCAGGGGCAACCGCAATCTGGTTATACCCTGAATAACCGTCTAGGAAACAATAGTACTCGTGTCCTGCTAACCGTTCCAGCATTTGATCAATGAATGGTAACGGGAAGTGATCCTTCCTTGTTGCCACGTTTAGCCTTCTGTAATCGATGCACACTCTCCAACCTGTAACAATGCGGGTTGGAATCAACTCATTCTTTTCATTCTTTATTACCGTTGTGACCCATTTTTTGGGTACCACGTGGACTGGACTTACCCAAGAACTATCGGAGATAGGGTAGATTAGGCCAGCATCCAAGAGTTTTATAACCTCTTTGCGCACCACTTCTTTCATGGCTGGGTTACGTCTTCGTTGCGGTTGCACTACCGGTTTGTGGTCATCCTCCATTAAGATCTTATGCATGCAAATAGTAGGGCTTATACCTTTTAAGTCCTCAATTGTCCATCCGATTGCACCCTTGTATTTTTTTAGCACTTGAATGAGTTCTGCCTCTTGGACACTCTGTAGACTAGCATTAATGATCACTGGACATTTTTCTTCGGTGTCTAGAAATACATACTTCAGATTTGTTGGCAACTGCTTTATATTCACCCCTTTTTTGGGTTCTTCAGTGACATCGAATGGTGGTGGTCTTAGATCTTCCTACCGGTGTGGTCTAGATCCAATCCATTCAGGTTGTTTTTCCATTAGAGCAAGCACCTCAGATTCTTATGCATCTTCATTACTTTCAAAAATGGACAAGCTTAAGACCCGGTTTAGAGGTGATCAGGGTCTCTGCTGGTCATTTTCTTGAGCAATTACTTGGTCGATTATCTCTATAGTGTTTCTTATGCCGACATCATCTTTGTATTGCATGGTATTCCTCACATCTATCTTTAACTCTTCATCATAGACCTTGAGGGTCATAGTTCCTTCCTTAATATCTATCATACATCGTCCTGTTTCCAAGAAAGGTCTTCCCAATATGAGAGGGATCTCCTCATCCTCCGGCATTTCCAAAATGACGAAGTCGACTGGAAAGACAAACTTGTCATTTTTACAAGAACATCTTCCACAATACCATAGGGTCGCCGAACAGAGCGATCTGCAAACTGAAGGGTCATTCGAGTATCTTGAACAGAACCGATGCTTAATTTCTTATAGATGGACAGTGGCATCAAACTTACACTCGCTCCTAAGTCAATCAGAGCCTTCTTGAATTTTCGATCACCAATAGTGCAAGGAATAGTAGTCGATCCCTTGTCTTTCTTTTCACTGGTATTTTCATGACTTGGAGAACGACACTGCATGTTTCAATCAGGATGATCGGTTTAGTATCAGTGGAACGCTTCTTGGAAATTATGTCTTTCATGAACTTGGCATATATTGGCATTTGTTCCAATGCTTCAGAAAAAGGGATATTGATTTCGAGTTTCTTGAACATCTCCAGAAATTTCTCGAAATTCTTCTCATGTTGATTTTTCTTCTTCTGTCGTGGAGGGTAAGGAAGTTTGATTATGGGTTTAGGAACCTTTTCCTTATCTTGGACAGGAGGTGGTATTGCTTCTTCATCTTGGACTTTTGTTTCCTTGATTTCTAAATCCACCTCTATTAATCCATCTTTTTCTATATCATTTACCTCGGTTGACTTTCCACATCGGGTTGTGACAGCGTTAACAGTGTTATGTTCCTGTGGATTTGTCACCGTACCACTAGGTAAGGTTCCAGGGGCTTGAGAGTTTGATGCCAATTGTTGTGCTATTTGTCCCATCTGAACTTCAAGATTTTTGATGGAGGTTGTGGTGTTTTTCTGATTAGTCCTTGTTTCTTCTTAAAACTGTATACTGTGGGCTGCTAACTTTTCAATGGCAATCTCCCATTCAGCCTTTTTAGGTGCCTGTTGTTGTTGTTGTTGTTGCTGATATTGAGTCTGATATTGCCATGTACCTTGTTGCGGAACATTCCCTCTATGATCTTTCCAAGAGAAGTTTGGATGATTCTTCCAACCTGGGTTGTAAGTATTAAAGTAGGGATTATTCTGGTTCAAGAATTTGATCTCTTCAATTTGTTGGGGAGTCGCAAAGCAATAGACTGTGTGATGAGGTCCATTACAGATTTCACAAGTACTCGCCTGAGCTGGTTGAACCTGTGCTATCTGTTGAGTACCTATATTCATAGCTTTCAACTTTTTGTCTACTTCGGCAGCAACAGTGTCTTCCAAACGAATTTTATTTTTCTCTAATTTAAGATCAATTACCCCGTCTGGCTGACTGGTACACCTGTCATATAGCTCTAGATGCTCATTAGCAGCTATTGCTTAAATAATCCTCTTGATACTAGTGGTTGTTGAGAAATTTGTTGAGCCACTGGCTGGTGTATCAATCAACTCTTTTGTCTTTATTTTCAGCCCATTAACGAACATCTGCATTTGTTCTATCTGATCCATATTAAGGGAGGGACACGCGACTAAGATCCTTTTGAATCTTTTGTAGGTGTCTCCCAATGATTCACCATCCTTCTGTTTGAAATTCAGAATTTCATTCCTTTTTCTCAAGAACACTGATGCTGGAAAATACTCATTTAAGAATGTAGTTTCCATCTCCTCCCAGGAAGTGATACTACCGGCAGGGAGAGAATAGAACCATTCTTCCGCGTCTTCAGCTAAAGTGAACGGGAACATTCTTAATTTTTTTGCTTCATCAGTCTGACCATCAATTTTCAAGGTGGTGCTCATGGTCAGAAATCTCTGCAGGTGTTTGTTGGCATCTTCATTAACCTTTCCGGTGAAAGGTTTTCTTTCCAATTGATTGATTGTGCTAGGATGCAGTTGAAAATTTGTCACATTCACCGGTTGGTTAACAATGGTTAGTCGACCACCCGGTGCGTTTGCACCTCCATGGTCACCTAGGAGTCTTTCCAGAGGTGGAGGAGGTGGAATTGGAGGAACTTCAGCCATTGGTTCCTTGACTTCTGGTTGATCCGAGGTACTTTCTTCTGTAGAATCCACTCTTTGTTCTCTGCGTCTTCTGTGAAGGGTTCTCTCGATCTCTGCGTCAAAAAGACTTTCAGCTGAGGGTTTTCAGCGCATACACTGGTTAGTAAAATATAAATGACAGAAAAATAATTTTATTGCAGATCAACAAAATTTTAATTGAAATAAAATTAAACTCTATATTTTTGGCAGTCCCCAGCAACGGCGCCAAAAACTGATCGGGAAAATAGCAAGTGTATTATTTTGCCTTTTATAGTAATAATGGGGAAATTCCCCGAATGTCGATCTCAAGGACTGCACGTTAGTATTGAGTTTAAATTATCATTCAATTAAACAAAAAGTATTAATTTGGTTTTTGAGTGTAAAAAGAAAATAATAAAGAAATATGAAAATAAGGGTTTATAGAGAAAAAGGAACAATGCCAGGGAAGTTGTATGATTTATCCTTGTAACAACTCTGAGTTACTATTGCATCAACAAATATCAATTACTACCAATTCTCAAGGGTATTTTCTCCCAAGTCCTTGGTGAGAAAACCTTTAGTCAATCTACCCTAATTCTTATGTCCATAGCTAATTAGGGTGAAGTTAAGATTTATAATATCAAGAATGCTCTGGTTCATACAGGGTATCCCTAGTCCTAGGTGATATCTACTACAGAGTAACCTTATGAAAACCTTATCAATGGCGGTCCAGCCTAATTGATAACCACAAATCAATCTCAATTGGTCCGAAAGAGAAAGCAATAACCACATCAAAAGGTTATCGTAAACAAAATATTATAAATGCAAATGTAAACTCTAATTCATTACAATTATAAATCAGGGACACCCCCTAGCATTGGGGGGTTTAGCTACTCATATTGTTTAAAACAAATTCAAGACAAAAATTACACATTACAAGTAATTGGACGACTTTGATCTTCAATCGCTCCCGCTCATGAATCTCTTCAGCTCTCCAAATGCCTTGATCTCTGTAATACTTGATTGCTTCACAATACTGTGGTTTGTTGTATTCCAAGATGATTTTTCCTTTGGCAGAAGACCTCTTTTTATAGTGAAAGTTCCCAACAGCAGTTGGACAGGTCCAAATATGTCTCCACAAAGCCCAAAGAATGAAAAGCCCGAGAAAATTGGAAATATTGGGCTTGGGCTGACACGGCCCGTGTCAGCCTACTGTTTCTCCTGACACGCCCATGGCAAGCCTAACACATGGGGGGGGGGGGGGGGGGGGGGGGGGGTTTGCCTGACACGGCCCGTGTCAACTGACACGGGTGGCCGTGTCAGGCTACTGTTTTCCTTCTTCTGCTTCCCTTTCCCTGACACGGCCCGTGTCAAGTGACACGGGTGGCCGTGTCAGGCCTCTTGTACCGGGGTTTTCTGCTCTTTTGCGTGTCGGTCTCTCGCAATGTCGTGTTCTGAGTTCTCCGGTTCTTCTACCTGGATCTATCGCACAAAAACACAGCTATCCCACGCATAAAATCAAGATAAACAAAGTAAAATGTAACAACGATTAAAAATGCGTAAATTAAATAACGGAAGTAAAACTAATCGAATTGTATCTTAAATGCTTGCACGGTGTATCAAATGTCTCTGTTTTGCATCGGATCAGTAATGAAAACTTACTATAAATTGTGACTGATCAATATGCCCAATAATGTTCACTTCTCCCTTAGGCATAGGAGAAGGATTTTTTTAAAAATTAATAAAAATAATTACTTAGAGTGATGGACAATAATAGGAACATCAACAGTGATCCAATTGTTGCAAGCTTTTCCATGCGTCACAAAATTGGTGCAGTCTTTATCTTCATCATCCTCGATCACGGTAGATGAGTGTTATTCATCACCATGAATGAACCCTCCGCTACGGAAACTAGGGTGCATATCTTCAACTTTGATCACAGACGACCCTTGCTGGAAACCCAAACCGGCTTGGTTCTTGTTCTCGGTGACCTCTACCATCCGGCCCCACTGATCAGAACTACCATCTTCAACAATCTTCTAAGCGTCTTTAAAAGAAGACATAGGCTCCCCAACTCTCTTCTCTTCAGCAATAGATAGAGCTTGGAACGGAGTTCCAATCTCATCCTCAGCTTCCACATATGAGAAAGACGACAAATGACTCACTAACAACGCTTTTTCTCCACCCACAATGACGAGCTTACCATTCTTCACAAATTTCAATTTCTGATGCAGAGTGGATGTCATAGCTCCCGCCTCATGTATCCATGGCCTTCCTAACAAGCAGCTATAGGTCGGGTGGATATCCATTACTTGGAAATTAATTTGGAAATCACTCGGACCTATCTTCACTGGAAGGTCCACCTCACCAATAACAGTCTTACGAGACCCATCAAAAGGTTTGACGATCACGCCATTGTATCTCATCGGAGCTCCTTGATATGATAATCTGGACATAGTTGACTTGGGGAGTACATTTAATAAAGAACCGGTGTCAACCAACACATTGGACAATGCATCCTCCTTACAGTTCATTGATATGTGCAGTGCCAGATTGTGATTTCTGCCTTCCTCGGGAAGTTCTTCATCACAAAAGCTCAAGCTTTTGCAGGAAGTGATGTTAGCCACAGTATGGTCAAACTGATCTACTGTTGTATCATGCTCTACATAAGCTTACTCCAATACTTTTTGCAATGCTTCTCTATGCGCTTCAGAATTCATAAGCAGAGACAACACTAAAATTTTGGAAGGAGTTTGGAGCAGCTGCTCCACCACATTAAATTCGCTCTTCTTAATCAAACGTAGTACCTCATCATCATCATTTGGCTTCATATTGCTGGATTCACCAGACTGACACTTTAGAGAACTAACCGGATTTGCAGTAGGTACCTCAACCTTCTTACCAATATCCTCTACATCTTTTGGGAAAACAGGACCAAAAACACGACCACTACGGGTCACCTTTGTAACATCAACAATGTTCACAATAGAATTAGTCGTAGGCTACAGAACCTCTTGACCATTCTCCAACATAGTAGTATTATATTGATACGGGACAGCTTTATCGGATGCATATGGTACTGGGCCCACCAATCGTATTACTAACAGCGATACCGATCTGTTGATGTTGTTGTTCTTGATACTATCAAATTGAATCACCACCCGCTCATGGGTCTTAAATACTGGCATTATCACGTTTACATCATCTATATCCCTCGACTGTTGAATCTGGATTACATTCTCATCCATCAACTTCTGGATATCTCTCTTGACAACTTAACACCTTCGGGGGTTTACACTGCAAATCGCATAACCGACATGGTCATGCTCACAATCACTAATGGTACACAGGGTTTTATGCATCTCTACCAAGGACCGACAGATACGTCGCACATCAAACACTCGGAAACTTCCTGGACAACCATCTACCATATTAACAGAGGAATTACCATGAGCAGGAAATGGGTAGCTTTCACGTTTGGCACACAGTCCTCAAAGGACACCATCCCATTTTTCACTAGCTTTTGGACCTCGTACTTCAACGGGTAGCAGTTTTTAATATCGTGTCTGGGAGCTCATTGATGAAAGGCACGGCGGAGTTCTGGAATTTGCGGCGGATTTCTTGGTTGTAGAAGGTTCATGACAACCAAGGATGGATAAAGTTCAGCGTATGACATAGGAATAGGGTCGAAAGAGACCTTCTTCCTCTCAAAATTATGTTGTTGTTGATTATTGTTGGTGTTGTAGTTGTTTGTTCTTTGTTGCGGCTGTTGTTGACGTTGTTGTTGAACTGGCATTGATTGATGGTTTGAAAATACTGGAATGACGGATGAAACTTGATGATGATGTTGACGTGGTTGTAGAATTCTTTTAACATGAGGCCTCTTTTTCCTCCCAACTGATACTGCATTGGTTTCGCCTTCCTTCTTTCTAGCGAACCCGCTACCATACTTCTTGTTTGATGATACCTATTCTTTAGACAAACGTCCCTCTCGGACACCCTCTTCTAACCTCATCCCCATGTTTACCATTTCGGTAAAGTCACTAGGGGCACTAGCAATCATGCGTTCATAATAAAATAAACTCAGGGTCTTAAGGAAGATCTTGGTCACCTCTTTCTCTTCCAATAGGGGATTGATCTGAGCAGAAAGCTCTCTCCACCTCTGGGCGTATTCTTTAAATGTCTCCTTGTCCTTCCAAGACATTAACCTCAGCTGGTATCTATCAAGCGCCATGTCCATATTGTACTTATACTGCTTCACAAAGGCTTTACCCAAATCATTGAACGTGCGAATACTTGCACTATCCAATCCCATGTACCACCTCAGACCGACACCAGTCAGACTGTCTTGGAAATAGGGAATCAATAACTGATCATTATCAGTTTGCATTGACATTTCCCTGGCATACATGACGAGATGGCTAAGCGGACAGGTATTTACCTTATACTTTTCAAAGTCAGGGACTTTGAACTTCATTGGGATTTTAACGTTTGGTACCAAGCAGAGTTCAGCAGCACTCTTACCAAACAGATCTTTTCCCCTCAAGGCCTTCAACTCCTTTCGCAGCTCAAGGAATTGATCTTTCATTTCGTCCATCTTCTCATAAATATCAGGGCCCTCAGACGGCTCGGAATGGTAGATGGTGTCCTCAACACAAGGCAGAGTATGAACAACTGGAGGCGGAATGGACATGACGAGGCTAGATTCCAGCATGGAAGCAAAAGTAGGCGCAAACCCTTCGGGCACAAAGTTCGGCGGCATTCCCCATGGGAATCCGGCAGGCATAGTAGGAGCAAACTGAGTGGCAGACACGGTTGAAGTAGTAACCTCTGAGATGACAGTCCTCTGAGGAGGAGGAGTTGCACGAATTGGAGAAGACTGACATCTAAGCAGCTAAAATAGACTCCATCATGGAAGTCAAGCGGGCAATTTTGTCCTTTAACTCTCGGTTCTCTTGTTCCAAACGTTCCATGTTTCTCGGTTGATTGGCGCGAGTGTTGTATCGGAGAGTCAGCTTGGCTGAAGCACAGAAGAATAACGATTAAGACATCTGGCGGACGAAAAACCTGATATGCAAATGATGCATGAAATGAAATGTTTTGATTGTTTTTATTTTCAAGGAACATACTATTTTATCTGCAAATATATAATAACAATTATAACAATTTGATTGACCATAAAAAATCTCTTTTATTCATATAATTTGGAAGGATTACACTGAGTACAATTTCAGAAACCAAAATACAAATACAAGAGAAAAGGAAACTAATCAACCTAAGGATCCCCTAACAACAGTGTCAGATGATCTGGCTGCACGGGCGTACTTCCTTCGGATGCGTCATGAATTTCCCGCTACAGAAATTAAGTGGCGACTCTACTGGGGAGTAGTCTCCAGTGGGTTTAGCCTACTTTTTGTGTGAATATATTTGTATATATGTGATGTTTGTATATATGTATGTGTGATATAATTTGCTTGTTGTGCTTGGTGATCTCTGAGTGGTGAGATAAGTTCTAACCCGAACTTGAGTGCAATTAAGATAGGAGGATGGTATCGTCATGTTCGACTTGTGTGGAGTAGTCCTTAACAATTTGGCTTGAGATCCATCTACTCAGTGGAGACTCCTTTGGATTTGGAAATGCCCTAACCCATCTTGGCCTATTTAGGACATAGTGCGGAAACTGTTTAGGTGTAGACTTGATAATAGTTGTTACACGATACTACACTCAAATGAGTTTCTCTTGAGAATATTATGGGTCGATGAGTCATTCATCTTAACCTGTAATATCCGATAGATGGAATTAAGACTCTGGGAACTTTTTAGAACATGATCTACAGGTTTTACCCTTAGTTCACTCCTTAGGGATGGTTCTTACCCAGACTTCATGCTCATGACTTGCAATAAACCCTTGATTCTTGGTTGATCTAATCAAGTCTTGTCAATACCAATGGAACTTGGGTTTTGATAAGGTGTAAACCATAATCCACCAAAATGGATGATTGATCTTGACAATGACTTGATTCATCCCTTGACCTTTGTTTGCCTTGTGTGTGATCCCTTATTTGTGATTGTTGCATTCATTCATTCATGCGCATCATGACATTCATCACACGAAAATTTCAAGGAACTGAGGTATTATTTGCAAATATTTTCAGACCATGGATTATGGACGAAGAAACACTAAGAAGTACAGTTTCAGATGTCTCGACTTGAAAGAGTTAAGGAAGCTAGCATCTTTTGTATTAGATCCCTTGGACTTCAAACAACGTCATGGGAAGCTTTTGTCCATCTTGTCTGCTGATGTAGTTGAAGGACTCTTGAGTGTATTGGTGCAGTTCTATGATCCTTTCTACCATTGTTTCACTTTCCCAGATTTTCAGCTTGTGCCTACCTTGGAGGAGTATTCTCATCTTTTGGGGATACCTGTTTCTAGTAGAGTGCCTTTTAGTGGATTGGAGGAGATTCCCCGATCTAGTATTATTGCTGAAGCTCTTCACTCGAAGAAGTCTGAGATAGAGGCTCATTGGGTGAAGAAAGGAGGATTATTTGGGTTGCCATCTGTTTTCCTCATCAAGGAAGCTACCACTTTTGTTCAAGTTGGTAGTGTGGATGCTTTTGAAGCTATCTTTGTGTTTCTCATCTATGGATTAACTTTGTTCCCTAACATTGATGGTTTTGTCGATGTTAACGCCATTAGACTTTTATTAATTAGGAATCATGTGCCTACTTTGTTGGGTGATATGTATTTCTCTTTGCATCTAAGGAATTCTAAGGGTGGTGGAACTATTGTCTGTTGTATTCCTCTTCTATACAAGTGGTTTATTTCGCACTTGCCTCAGACACCTGCTTTTGTGGAGAACAAACAATGTCTAAGGTGGTCTCAGAGACTTATGTCTCTCACTAATGATGATATAGTTTGGTATGATCCGTCCTTAAGGAGTTTGGAGATTATTGATAGTTGTGGTGAATTCTCTAATGTGCCTCTCATTGGTACACAAGGAGGAATGAACTACAACCCTGCTTTGGCTCGTCGTCAACTTGGGTTCCCCTTGAGAGGCAAACCTAATAACACTTTGTTAAAAGGTCTTTTCTATCAAGAGGGTAAAGATCCCCAACATTTGAAGCAGAAGATTGTGCACGCTTGGTCCATGCTTGGTCCGTGCATAGGAAAGGAAGATCCGAGCTTGGTCCGTGCAATTGTGTAGCTTTGGAAGCTTACACTCTTTGGGTGAAGAAGAGAGCTATGGAGTTGAAGATGCCTTATCCTTGTGAAAGACCTATGTCTATGGTTGTGGTTGAGCCATTAACTCTCCCTAACCAAGATGTAGAGGAGTTGGAAGATGCGCTAGTCAAGATGAAGCAACAGAAGGACATGTGGGAAGAGCGTTTCCATGATTTGAGCAAAAAGCATGAAGAGTTGCAATTGGAGTCTAAGGACAAAGATGCACTGATTGAGCTACTTGAAGACCGAGTAACAAAGAGACAGAGAGAGCTAGAGGTTTCATCTTCTAGCATGCCTCAGTGTTCCGTTGCTTGGAAGAAGATTGTTGACCAGCTTGTCCTCGAGAAGACTCAGATGAAGGCTTCTTTTAAGACCGAGATTCGTCACATTCGAAGGAAGTACGCACCTTCAGCCAGATCTTCTGACATTGTTTTTAGGGATCCTTAGGATGACTAGTATCCTTTTCTCTTGTATCTTTTTATTTTGGTTTCTGAAATTGTACTTAGTGTAATCCTTCCAATTTATATAAATAAAAAGAGATTTTTGGTCATATCAAATTGTTGCAATTACCATTTTAATATTATATTTTGCAAATGATGTAGTAAGTTCCTTGGACATAAAATAATCAAGCATTGCATTTCATGCATCATTTGCATAAGCAGGTTTTTGCCAGGTGTCTGGTTGGTGTTCTTCTGTGCTTTAGCCAAGCTGACTCATCGGTACAACACTAGAGCCAATCACCAGAGAATCATGGAACACCTTGAGCAAGAGAACAGAGAGCTGAAAGACGAGATCGCCCAACTGACTGCCATGATGGAGTCAGTTCTTGCTGCTCAAAGCCAAGCTTCTCCAACGCCTACAACTCCTCCCGCGAGGACAGTTATCTCAAAAGTGGTTACCTATACTGTGCCTGCTGCCACCGCCCATTTCGCTCTGAACCTACCTGTCGGATTCCCGTGGGGAATGCTGCCCAATTTTGTGCCATAAGGTTTTGCTCCTACATTTGCTTCCATGTCGGCATCTAGCTCGGTCATGTCTGTGCCACCTCCTGTTGTGCACACTTTGCCTCGCGTAGAGGACACCATCTATCATTTTGAGCCGTCTGAGGGTCCGGATGTTTATGAGAAGATGGACGAGATGAGAGATCAATTTCTTGAGTTGCGCAAGGAATTGAAGACGCTGAGAGGTAAAGATCTATTTGGGAAGAGTGCTGTCGAATTATGTTTGGTACCCAATGTCAAAATCCCAATGAAATTCAAAGTGCCTGACTTTGAAAGTATAATGGGAACTCTTGTCCACTCAGTCATCTTATGATGTATGCCCGCAAGATGTCAACCCAGACAGATAATGACCAATTGTTGATTCACTACTTCCAGGATAGCTTAACAGGTGCTGCACTCCGTTGGTATATGGGGTTGGACAGTGAAAGCATCCGCACTTTCAATGACCTGGGGGAAGCTTTTGTGAAACAGTACAAGTACAACATGGATATGGCGCCAGATAGGGACCAGCTGAGGTCCATGTCTCAGAAAGATAAGGAGATAGTTAAGGAGTATGCACAACGGTGGAGGAAGTTGGCTTCCCAGATCACTCCTCCTTTGGAGGAGAGAGAGATGACAAAAATCTTTCTGAAAACCATGAGTTCATGTTATTATGAACGCATGATCTCCAGTGCCCCCAGTGATTTTACCGAAATGGTAAATATGGGGATGAGACTTGAAGAGGGGGTCCGTGAAGGACGTTTTTCAAAAGATGAGGCGCCGACGAGCAAGAAGTGTGGCAGTGGTTTCAGCAAGAGGAAGGATAATGAGACCAACGCAATTTCCAGTGGGAGGCAGAGGAGCCCTCAGATCAGAAGAAATCCACCACCCCGTCAACATCATCAACATCAAGTATCTTCCATTATTCCAGTATTTTCTAATCAGCAAACGACACCAATTCAACATCAAAATCAACGTCAACAACAACAACCGCAACAAAGAACGAACACCTATAACAACAACAATTCCAACAACAGTCATCATCAGCAACAGAATTTCGAGAGGAAGAAGGTCTCTTTCGACCCGATTCCTATGTCATATGCAGAACTGTATCCGTCTCTGGTCCTCAAAAACTTGATTCAACCGAGGAACCCACCACAGATCCCAGAACCACTTCCTTGGTGGTATAAGCCCGAGCTTCGTTGTGCTTTTCATCAGGGTGCACATGGGCATGATACTGAAAACTGTTATCCGTCGAAGTATGAGGTGTAAAAGCTTATGAAGAGTGGTATGGTGTCCTTTGAGGACCGCGCGCCTAATGTAAAAGCTAACCCTTTGCCCGCTCATGGGACCTCTTTAGTTAATATGGTGGACGGTTGTTCTGGTGAGTATAAGGTTTTTGATGTGCGTTTTATCCGTGGATCCTTGGTGCAGATACATGTAGCGGGGTATTCGTTACCTTTAGATTTATTGACTAAATCAAAAGTAAGCATACAATCCGAGTCGTCACCGCACTTTTATTTATCCAAAGGAAAGCTTAAAAAGCGAACAAAAACCAAGTAAGAAGTTTTATCAAATCAAAAACTAATAAAAATGTCAGAGATCTAGGTAAGGGGGTTGGTTATGAGATGGGAAGGATTTAAGCACCCAAAACATCCTTAGTACTCTAAGGGAGCCCTTTTTGCAAATATGTGTTATAGGTTGGTATTTGTGAAAATATGTGCAAGAGATTGGGGAGATGAGAAAAAAGTATTATATTTACAATTTTGTTGTTTGAATGGATGAACCCATTGCCTACGTATCATCACAAAGGTAGGATCAAAACCTTGTAGTTCGAGGTAAAAATCTCAAAAGATTAGTGAATTGATTTGTCAAAAGCCTTAAGGTCTTTTGTTATCAAAGGGAGAAAACTCAACCTAAACCAACAATCCACCATGTGAGGAGAGCTTCAACATACTAGTGAGGGGGTAACCCTATAATAAGTATGGAAGACTTATAGTCCAATCACTAAGGATAAGGTGAGGTTTACATCAACCACTATGATAACTCAAACCTATGGCTAATGTTTATGAAATTTTTTAACAAAGGTGGCCATTGGAACCACAAAAACAACTTGAAGTGAGTTGTATTTACAAGTTAGAAGTATTCACAAAATATGGCCAAAGTTGACTTAAGGTTTATTCACAATGAGTATTAATGAAAAGATTCTGAAAAAAATCAAAGGCATAAGGCCTAGGTTTCTAATTTGAAACAAAGTCAAAGTTTGCACATAAATGAGTTTGGCTTGGGTTAGAGTGGAGAGAAGAAGAGAAAGGCTAGTCCTAAAGTATACAAATATAAGAGAAGATATAGATCCCTTGGAGTTCCTTTTCTTGACATCATAAAGATGATTCAAGATGCTCCTTTCCTTTGGACTTAGCAAACCACTCAAGCAATTAAATAAATATTATATTCAAGCTCCTAGGATCTCCATTTGGCTTGTCTCTCATAACTTGGTTATTCATGACAATGGTCCTTCTTACTATCTCAATATGGAATCTCTATCACACAAGAGCAAACATCAAAAAGTTCACAACACAATAAGAGGGATGGACAAAGAATGAGTTTAGATTAGAGGTCCTTTGGAGCCAACTTTAAGATTTAGCATTCTAAAGGCATGAGGCCTAGTTGCCCTTCAACAAGTTTAGCATTCTAAAGGCATGAGGCCTAGTTACTCTTGGACTCCTTTATGTATGGGTAAGGTCCTAATTCTAAGTCCTTTCTCCTTTTGCATTGGGTTTACACAAAAACAAAAGCAAAACCAACACAAGACAACAATATATTTATGTAGAATAATGAGCTCAAATGAGCAAAAGGAAAATGGCATAAACATAAAATATGTGCTCAAATGAGCAAAGGGGAAAAGACAATATGAATAAATGAGCAAGAAATAAAGTGCATTAAAGTGAATTGCAAGAAATTAAATGCTTGAATTAAAGTTAGTAGTTATTAGTTAATGTTAGTGTGTCATAAGACAATTTAGCGCTATGTTAAGCAATCGTAAGTGGACTAATGTAGTAGTCACACCTATCTGAGGCCGATCAATAAAACTATAGGCAAATAAACACAAGTTAGAGATCATGACTAGTAAGCCAAGCTCCTACAACTTGCCATGCCAAAAGAAAAGAGTAAAGCCTTGTATGGACTTTAGGTTTTTTGCTTGACCAAGAAGCAACCTATCTTGGACACAAAGCAACTCACTTGATCTTTTATCAAGTTGAGTTTGATTTGGATCAAAGAAGGTTAAGCCTCTCATATGTCAAGATCAACCACAAATCATTGACTCATTGGCCAAAATAAAAAGAAGAAATGAGATGAAGATGAAATGAATAAGAGGAGAATTCAAATAAAATATCAACACACAATGATCAAATGTGAATCAAATCATCATCAACCAATGTAAAACAGAAGAGAATGAAGAGTAGAAGTCAACAAATCAAACATATTTTTTTGGTATTTTTGGAATTAAAATAAATGCAAAATTAAAATGCACAAAATATGGTCAAACCTCAAATTCAATTCAAATCAACTTGGATAAGTCCAATTAAATTCTCATAGGTCTAACATGGTCAAACAAGGTTTGACAAATTTTCTCAAAAATTTTTGAAAACAAAAACTATTTAAAATCAATTAAAAACAATGATAAATAACACAAATGAATTAAAATCTCAAATCAATTAAGAAATTGATGAGACTATTTTTCATTGACTCATCATGATCCATATGTGTTAAGAAAATATTTTTGGAATTTTCAGATATCAAAAAGTATTTAAAATGAATTAAAAACTATTAAAAACAAAATAATTCACAAAAAATATTAAATGAAGTCACAAAAATAATTAAAAATTAGATTATGAAACTAGATTTTTCAAGAAAAGTTTTGCCATTGGTCTCATATTTTTGTGACTTCAAATAAAATAGTTATGAATTTTTTAAAATAAAAGGGATTAAAAGAAATTAAAATAGAAAATAGAAAATAGGAAAAATCAACGCCCATTGGATCTGTTTCATTAATTGACGTGGCATCATCCAAGGGCTCAGAGGCGCGGTCATACCATATGCCTTGGTCAAGCGCATCACACATGGCATTAAAAGAAGTCAGACACACGCACGACCAAGATTATAACATTTGAATGGGATCCAAGGACTCAGATGCATCCAAATGGGGATGGTGGTGGAAACCACCATCTTCTCTGGCCAGAGAACAAACTCAGGCCACCACGCCCAGGGTTTTCAACCTTAATGAAAATGAAAAACAATGGTACCAAAATGAAGCTGGGTTGAAATACATCACCCCTGTAACCTTGGATTTTCCTCAAAGTTTCTATTGAATGATAAATCTGAGCTTGAAAATCAAGGTGTACAAACTGAAATGTCTCAATTCATGAAATCAAGACCACCACTGGCCTGCCTCTTGCTCGAGGACTTTAGAAAACAGTTCAAATGCAAGCAATTCAAATTGTAGAACAAGATCTAGATCAAAACAGTTGAGTGATATACCTTTGAAGTGCAGCTTTAAACAACACGATCTCTTCAAGCTTTTGATGCAAATTTGATCTGGAGATGTGATGATGATGCAAGGCTAAGGAATTAAGACTTTAAGATCAACTAAGGATGTTGAAATTCAAGCTTGAAATTGAGAAATGAAAAACTAAAATTCCTTTGAGTGAGGTTGGGTTTCCAATTCAGCAGGGTTTAAAATCATCTTGAGGTTGTTTTTGAATGAGCAAGCACATATATTTATAGCTGAGCTTGATGCAAGGTAGTGAAATGCTCGTGTGCATGAACTTTGGGTCCTCCATGCATGGGCCTATACAGGCGCATGTGAGGCCTAAAAGTGAATGGAATTGCAAGTTGAGATCATTTGGAGTTGAATTGGACGTGCACAAGGCCTGGCATTTGCTTGCATATGAAGTTTCAATGTGAATTGCATAATTGATCATAAACATTAAGCCCTTCGAAAATCACAAATGGAAAATCCAAACATGGTCATGTGAGTAATGGTTGGAAAGCACTTTACATAAGGAACAAAATCTATGTTGGGCAAAAATCCATTTGGAGTTTGGAAATTTATGAAAACTGACTTTGAAGTTTGAGGTACAAAACATGTCTAGGTTCCCTTTGAAATTTTTTACCAAAAGTGATTCACTTCAAGCCCTTCTGTTTCAATGATGAAAGCCTCAAATGGAAAAACCTTCAACATCAAAGTTGTAGATATTTTCAAGATGATCAATTTAGACTTAAATATTGCATCATTTGTAATTTTAATGAGAAAGTTATAGGAACTTGAAGTTGGACATTTTTCAAATTCAATGGTTTTGGTCCAAAGTGACCTATAATGTTTGTATTATCACATGTGTTTCTTTTAGAATTATGAAATTTTGTCCAACATAACATTTTAATTAGACATCTTAATATTTACAATGCAATTTGTCTCACCTCAAAATCATAAAAAATAAGGAAGTTAGGTCCTTGGGAAGTTGACCCAAAATTAGGGTTTTAGTCAAAATGACCTATAATGTTTTGAAATGAATGATGCACAAGGCACAGTTAGGCCCTTGATTGAATTTGATCATAGGTTGAGGTTGCTTCATGAGCAAGGCACAGTTGATGCACAATTGAATTAGGGTTTCCTTGGGAAACAATCCTCAAGCCCTTTGGGTTATCTTGATAAAATTGGCAAATTGAGATACTTTGTGGACCATTGTCATGCTTGCTTTCATCTTCATCTAGCCATTTCATTGAGCTTAGGAGCCTCCTAAGAGCATGGGAGCACATGATCACTTGAGCTTCAAAACAAAAAAGGTTAGTGACATATTTTTGTGCTTTTGGTTAGTAAACAAATAAGAAGAGAAATAATATACAATTCAAGAATGCTTGGTGGTCTTAAACCACTCACACAAGTCCCAACACTAGGGTAAAGGAGCCACACATGCTATGATCCTTGAGGCAATGCAATGAGCAATGATATGATGCCATGAGGGATCTTAGGGTCAAAATTAGGGTCTTACAGATGCCCCTATTTAAGGTCATTCTAGCCGGAGATATGTAGGTTAAAACCTTCGTCTCGACGAGGTAGAATGGGCTTAAATACAAACAAAGAGACGAATTTTGGTCCCTAAGAGACCTCATGATGCAGATGTATGCATGCAAAAGTTAATAGTCTGTAGGGAAATATGGCCACAAAGGAAAGAGAAATCAGGAGAAACTGAAAAAATCCATAGGAGTAACACACTCACTAGAGATACAGAGATTCTGGGGAAAATAGGATAAGAATGCGTGAGCAGGTCACGACTTAAAACTTGCTGGGAGACACAAAGGGATTCCACGAAAATAAATCGATGGAAAGACTCGAGCTGACGCAAAGATGCATGTATTGGGGAATATGCCAATACAGCACAACTATCCACAAAGGATACCTCGGATAAAGATCCGGACTCAGATGTGGAATTGCATAAAGGAACCAGCTGAGGAAGAAACAACGAGATATTACCGGTTACTGGGTAATAAACTCAAAAGGGAGACATGTTATCAAAACACCGGTATAAGGGTGAGAGAACAACACACTTAGGGAGAAAGAATATCTAAGACCGGTATAAGGGTGAGAGATATCAATCATCCGACACATCTGAGGAGGGCCCAAAAGGCATATCTCAACTCAAGAAATCTGACTCCACAGGGGATAAAAAAGTCACAATAGGGAGCAGGAGGAAGGAACACCAGGGATACCGGTTACTGGGCATATAATAGGTGACCAACCAGGCGTGAATTGGGAACAATATCCAAGACACTCATCATCCGAAAGGAGGGCTGAAAAAGCAGACTCGACTTACAGGATGGGCATTCGATTCCACAAAGAAATACGAATCTTACTCAACTGGGGAAGCCAAAGACTTCGACTGAAGAGCGCATGAGATATATTATCTATTACCGTCATAACGTAGATAACATAATCACATGGAAGATTATCCATAACCGGTTACTGGGTTAATAAAGGATAAATCGACCGAAGAGAAAGGACATCGGGATATCGGATACTGGTTATATAATGATGACCAATCAGAAGGAGAAACAATCATTACCAAACAAAAATGGTAAATGAAAGATGACTCATGGGGGATAAATTGTCGGATAAGAGCAATTATCCAAGAGATATATCACCTGTTATTGGGCGAAATACTCAAAACGAAGAAATATCAATACCGAATATTGGATAAGGATAACCAACAAAGAGGGGATTACATCTACCGGTTACTGGGTAGAAAACCACGGAAATAGGACTTACAACTACTGGTTACTGGGTAGAAGGCCACAGAAATAGGACTTACAACTACGAGTTACTGGGTAGAAGGCCACAAAATCCACTGGGGAAAAGATGGACAATTACTGGTTACTGAGCAATTGAACAACTAAACCACAGGAAACTGCGGGGGAATAACAAAAAGGGAGTCAATCTAGGAACAAACTAGAAAGACTCAATTAACAAGACTCAACCCAATGAGGATATAACTTAGGGGAGTAATTCCATCCCTATATATAATTAGGGAGGAAACTGAAACAATAATCATCCACGAGGACATAACTCAGTGGGGAATATGGAAAGAAAGATAGACACTTTCTGCCGATGGGGCTGACTATATATGGAGAGATCAGACACAAACATCTGCTTGGGGAAGAATATTTCACCAACAGCAGGAGATAACAAGCAAAGATATATGGCAAAGAATGCATCATGAATATCTGAATGCTATAATTGTGCATGTATATGCGTGGTTTATGTATGATTAATGCTGACAAACAGACATATCTAATACAAACAGGTCCGAGAATCAATGGACAGACATCTGGTATAACATCTCAAAAGAGGAAGGCCAGGCCCACAGGAGAAATCAATTCTGGTGGGGATGCATCAAATACCAGGAGATATGGACCACCGTTGGGGAATAGGCACAGTCTCAGCTGGGGAACATGCAGAGATATTAATAAGATCTGTCATAGAAGAACTCTACTGGAGATCTTATCAGGGGATGATGTGAGATTCCATAGGGAACAACCACCAAATAGATACACATCAATCAAACACTCCCTTCTAACTGCTAGAGGGACAATCTCTGCTAGGGGAGAGAGAGAACAATTGCTCTGTTGGGGAAGGAAATAACACATCTTCCTCATCGCTGTCCAATACTGGAAGAAATCTTCAACCACGGAGGGGATACAAACGTCAAGCTAGGATCAGGCAACTCCACTGGGAATGGACTATAGGCGACCATACTGGGGATAGTCTGTTGTAAGAAACCCTACTGGGGATAACTACAAGTACCTCTGGAGGAACCGTCCTGGATGAGGGAATCAGAAACGAATCCTACGTCGACACGTGCCATGCTGGGGATGAAAAGGGAACACACCCTTCACCAACTGCTCTAGGCAACTACTGCTGAGGAGATATCTGAAAGATAGCTACACTGAGAACACATGTTACTCCGCCGAGGACTTCTACTCATGCTGGGAATTTCTGCTCACTGGGGAAAGACAAACTTCCTCATGAATAGATAGCATATCAACTTTTATCAATCTATAAGGGATTTTAGGTCAGTCCGTATAAGGGATGACAACTATATAATTGATAAAACATAAATGCTAGTGTCTAATATAGAGGTATACACATCTCTAAAAGATCGAGGCCAAAACTCCAGACTCTCTGGGAAGTTGATGATGCATCACTCTTCTCTGGGCTCGCTGAAAGATGATGAAAAGGATACAAACATGCCAGAATAAGAAAAAATGTCTTACCTTTTGGAGATCATACTATCCTTGGGAGAGCACTGAAGACATTCCATTTATCCTTTTAGTCATTGTGAATGTTCACTTTGTTTAAAAACAGTTTATAAAAACTTTATTTGTTTAAAACAATGATATTTATCAATTAAAACATGCAAACATTTGTTAAGCAGAAATAAATAAGAGTGCAGAGAATTGGATAGAGACTCAAATTTATTTGATAGAATGGTAATCCGCAAATGGCGAGACTCCATGGATCTTTACAAATTTGAAATTGGTGATATATATTGGAAAAAAGGATACATTGAAAATAATGACCATTTCTCCACCAACTTTGAATCCAATGTATTTGAAGCTTTAGTTGACGATGACTGAGCGAGAATATTTGACAGAAGACACTTGTAGAACAAACTCTTGTCAGGATGCAGTTACTTGCCAAATCCCTAATTTTTGCCTAGATTGCCCCGGGATGAGGTATTCATTTTAGCGGGACATATATATTCTTTTTTTTTCATGTCTCTAACTTTTGCCTGGATTGCCCTTTCGGGTTTTCAATCCACCGAGACGCTCACTTTTGCCTAAGTCGCCCTTTCGGGTTTTCAACTTAGCGAGCTATTCTGTTTTTAATTTAGGCGAAGTATTTCTTGACTGCATCTGAATTCACAAGACGAGTGAAATCCTCCCCATCCATATTTGTAAGTATCAAAGCACCGCCTGAAAAGGCTCTCTTAACAACATATGGACCTTCATAGTTTGGAGTCCACTTGCCCCTGGAATCGGGCGCGAAAGACAAAACTTTCTTGAGCACGAGGTCACCTTCTCATAACACACGAGGCTTGACCTTCTTATCAAAGGCTTTCTTCATCCTTTGTTGATATAACTGACCATGACACATGGCAGTTAATCTCTTCTCTTCAATCAAATTTAGCTGGTCATAACGACTTTGGACCCATTCAACCTCAGCCAACTTGGCTTCCATCAAGACTCTCATTGATGGGATATCAACCTCCACGGGGAGTACAACCTCCATGCCATATACAAGAGAGAAAGGGGTTGCCCCTGTTGAAATGCGGACAGATGTATGATAACCATGCTGAAATTCTAGTTATCAGACTTTGGATGTCACACTGGTTGTTATGACATCCAATTCTGCACAGACGGGGATTATGCAGAACTTAACAGTAAGTGCAGTAAATAACACAAGTAATTGTTCACCCAGTTCAGTCCAACATGACCTAAATCTGGGGGCTACCAAGCCAGGGAGGAAATCCACTATTAGTAGTATCAATTCAAAGCTAAACTCACCCGTTTACAACTTATCACTTAATCCCTACCCAATGCAATTTCAATCTTAACCTAAGATCAGAGTTCCTACTCACTCCCCCTCAATCACCTCAGTGATATTAAAGACACTTTGAAGTCACACTTCAAAAACAACTCTTGATTATGCTTCACAGCTTAAATCAAGATACACAGCACTCACGCTTAAAAGCTTTGAGTGACACAACACTTACAACTCAATGAACACCCTATGCCAAAGCAATCATCTACTTGATAATGGCTTGGCTTACAAGATACGTCTAATACAAGACTCACAAAATACAGCAGTGAAGTATGATGGACACACTAAATCTTCACGCCTCAAAATCCCCGAAACTGAATGAAGGAATGCCTTCCTTTTTATATTGCAGCACCTGGGCTTTTGCACCTGTATTTTCCTGAATTTTAGGTCACACAAGTTCCCTCAAATTCAACATTTAGGTTGCTAACAAATAGGCTATTTGTTAGGTTCATTGAATGTAGCTTGGTTGTTGATTTCTTGGATTTTCTCTCAGCTGTTGAATCCCTAAAGAATAGCCTGAGAAAAAGCTGAAACAGAAAACTGAACAACCTACAATTTAGCATATGCTGTCAGGCACGAATGTCACGACATTCAGCTTGACATCAAGGTCCATATGCTGAGTCTGTTTTTCCAGAAAACAGACTGTACAATTTTGCTGACCTGTACATGATCAAAATGACCATACTACAGTAACAGCTTACATTAATAAATGTCAAAGTGTCCAACTTAACATTTACACAATTGGCCTTAAGTTAGTTCTGTTATTCTCTTGAAGAACAAACTAAGTAATATGCTGAAGTATAGCAGAACACCACTCTGCCTAATCTTCAGTAGCTGCTGTCAATGATGAATGTCACAACATCCAGTTTGACATTCAGTCAGTAGGCCTTATGCCAGGTCTGGTTCTTCCTTGATAACCAGACTGCAAATGAATACTAAGTTCTAACAGAACTTCTGTTCCTTAGTATCTGTTGACAGGTATGAATGTCACAGCATTCAATAATCATGTGTTAGCTAGTCCTGCAGTAACTACAATGTAGTCACACATACATGTCATGACATCAGTCAAGACATTAGTGTTTTACCATATAATGCAGCCAATTAAACACCTACAAACTCCCCCTTTGGCAAATTTTTGGCTAAAACACTTTGATCCCCATAACAGAGTTCATAGCAGCGGAATAATACTAGCTAATACACTCAGAGTGGCAGCACACTCACACACATGGAAGTTAAATAAAAACATCACATAGCAGCACACACATATTAGAAGTTGCACCTAAACTTCAACATCAGCTGCAGGGGGAAATCTTCAGATCTGTCATGAGAGTCTGTTGTAGAGACCCACTCTGTTTGTCAGGGGTTATTGGTGGTTATTACTCCCCCTTTTTGTCAAAAATGTTGCCAAAGCCAGCAACATAGCCAGAGCACACTGACAGAGTTCCAGACTTGGTTTTACTTCACAGTTTCAACCAAGTTCACATCCACTTGATCTTGCTGCACAGCTTCGATCAAGTAATCACCCACTTTTGCTTTACAGTAGGTACCACCATATCAGATGCCATGATTTTTTTTCTGACATCCAAAACCACTCCTGCATGAACAGCATCCTTGAACTCCTGCAGGTACAGTGGCCTTCTCTCTGTAGGGTGTCTCCTTACCCTCTTGTATCCACACTTGTTGTAAGCAGCATAGCTATGATCTGTTGACCCATCATAGCCTAGTACAAATTGTTTAATAGGCAGAGATATTAAACAATTTATCCCAAACATCAGTGGTTGCTATAAGGTCTCAGAGAGACATATTCCCAGTTTGCTCCTTAAGTTTTCAAACTGAGTAGCATCCAGAGCCTTTGTAAATATGTCAGCCAGTTGAAGATCCGTGGCTACATGTTCCAAAGTGATCACCTTGTCTTCCACCAGATCTCTGATGAAGTGGTGCCTAATGTCAATATGTTTGGTCCTGCTGTGTTGGATGGGATTCTTGGAGATATTGATGGCACTGAGATTATCACAGAACAATGTCATGACATTTTGAGAGACATTGTACTCAGTGAGCATCTGTTTCATCCAGACCAGTTGGGAGCAACTGCTTCCTGCAGCTATGTATTCAGCCTCTGCAGTGGACAGAGAGACACAATTTTGCTTCTTGCTGAACCACGATATGAGGTTTTCTCCTAAGAAGAAACATCCACCTGATGTGCTTTTTCTTTCATCAGCACTTCCAGCCCAATCAGCATCACAGTACCCAGATAGGACAGGCTCAGACCCATGTGAATACAGCATCCCATAGTCACACGTCCCATTGATGTACTTGAGAATCCTTTTGACTTGATTCAAGTGGCTCACCTTGGGCTCTGCTTGGTATCTGGCACACACTCCAACTGCATAAGAAATGTCAGGTCTACTTGCAGTTAGATACAGCAGACTACCTATCATGCTTCTGTACAGGCATTGATCGACACTAGGTCCTCCATCATCTTTGGTTAACTTCAGATGAGTAGGAGCAGGAGTCCTCTTGTGCCTGGCATTATCCATACCAAACTTCTTAACTATGTTCTTGGCATACTTGCTTTGGGAGAGAAACATAGAGTCCTCTATTTGGTTTACTTGCATTCCAAGGAAATAGGTCAGTTCTCCCACTAGACTCATTTCAAACTCAGACTGCATCTGGTGAACAAATTTGTTAACCATTTGTTCTGACATTCCACCAAAGACTATATCATCAACATAGATTTGAGCTATCATGATTTTGCCTTCTTCATCCTTCACAAACAAGGTTTTGTCTATGCCACCCTTTCTGTATCCATTTGTGGTCAGAAATTCGGTTAACCTTTCATACCAAGCTCTGGGTGCTTGCTTCAACCCGTACAAGGCTTTCTTCAACTTGTATACATGCTCAGGTTGGTTAGGATCACAGAACCCTTTGGGTTGTTCCACATAGACTTCTTCATTCAGGTAGCCATTCAAGAATGCACTCTTCACATCCATTTGGAATAGCTTAAACTTCAGGATGCATGCTACCCCCAACAGCAATCCGATGGACTCAAGTCTAGCCACAGGAGCAAATGTCTCATCAAAGTCTACTCCTTCAACTTGAGTGTATCCTTGAGCTACTAGTCTTGCTTTATTTCTAGTAATTACTCCTTTCTCATCAGATTTGTTTTTGTAGATCCACTTGGTACCAATGATGTTGGACCCTTCAGGTCTTGGAACCAGCTCTCATACTTCATGCCTTGTGAACTGCTCGAGTTCCTCTTGCATGGCAATGATCCAGTATTCATCAGTCAGGGCTTCTTTCACATTCTTTGGTTCAACCTTGGAAACAAAGCAGGAATTTGAGCTTATTCCTCTTGACCTGGTAGTTACACCACTGGTGGGATCCCCTATGATAAGATCCTTAGGGTGGTCTTTCTGAATTCTGATAGCTGGCACTTTGGTGGTTGCCTCTACTTCACATTCAGGAGGAGGTTCATGTACTTCTTCAGACTTGAATGGACTGTCAGTTGGGCTGTCAAGGAATGTTTCAACATCCTCCATGACATCGGTTCCTTCCTCTTTATCATCCACAATAACATTTATGGATTCCATCAGGACATTGGTCCTGTAGTTGAACACTCTGTAGGCTCTGCTGTTAGTGGAGTATCCCAGAAATACACCTTCATCACTTTTGGGATCTAGCTTCCTTCTCTGTTCACGATCTGTGAGAATGTAGCATTTACTTCCAAAAATATGAAAGTACTTCACAGTGGGTTTTCTGCCCTTCCATATTTCATACAGAGTGGAGGAGGTTCCTTTTCTCAAGGTGACTCTGTTGTGAACATAGCACGCGGTATTCATAGCTTCAGCCCAAAAGTGCATAGGGAGCTTCTTTGCATGAATCATTGCTCTGGCAGATTCTTGAATAGTTCTATTTTTTCTTTCAACTATTCCATTCTGCTGAGGAGTTATAGGGGAGGAGAACTCATGGCTTATTCCTTCAGATGAGCAAAACTCATCAAACTTGGAATTCTTGAATTCAGTACCATGATCACTTCTAATCCGGACCACACAGCTGTCCTTTTCCCTTTGAAGTCTTATGCACAGATCTTTGAAGACATCAAATGTATCTGACTTCTCTCTGATGAAGCTTATCCACGTGTATCTGGAATGGTCATCAACCACCACGTAAGCATACTTCTTCCCACCAAGACTTTCAACCTGCATAGGTCCCATTAGGTCCATGTGCAACAGTTCCAGAACTCTGGAGGTTGTGGAATGTCCCAGCTTCGGGTGTGACATCTTGGTTTGCTTGCCCACTTGGCATTCTCCATAGACTCTTCCTTCATCAATCAGAAGCTTTGGTATTCCTCTGACTGCTTCCTTGGATATGATCTTCTTCATTCCCCGTAAGTGGAGATGTCCAAGTCTTCTATGCCACAGCTTCACCTCCTGTTCTTCCTTGGCTGAGGAGCATGTTGTGGAAAAGTTAGAGAGATCAGGTTCCCACAGGTAGCAGTTGTCTTTGGACCTGGTTCCTCTCATAACTTCCTGATTGTCACCATTTGTTACAATGCACAGCTCCTTAGTAAACTGAACATGAAAACCTTGATCACACAGTTGACTTATGCTGATGAGGTTTGCAGTTAGTCCTCTTACTAACAGCACATTGTTCAGTTTTGGCACTCCAGAACAGTCCAGTTTGCCCACACCTCTTATTTTTCCTTTGGCACCATCACCAAAAGTCACATAGCTGGTAGTGTGAGGTTGAATATCTACCAGTAGACTTTCCATACCAGTCATATGTCTTGAGCATCCACTGTCAAAGTACCAATCTTCTCTGGAAGAAGCCCTTAGGGCAGTGTGTGCTATCCTAGCATACCATTGTTGCTTCTTAATGGGAACACATCGCTTACGTGTTTTATGCTTAGGTCTGACATGTGAGGCTCTGTTAGGGAAACCATGAATCCAGTAGCAGAAGGCTTTTATATGTCCAAGCCTGCCACAGTGGTGACACCTCCAATTCTAGTATTTCCTCTTCTGATGATCATTCATCCTAGCTCCTCGATGTTGAGACATTGGCTTTGACATCTGCTTGAACTTCTGAACTCTAGCCTTTGGGCGTTTGTGTTCAGCTCTTTTTCCAAATCCTAGCCCAGATTTGGTTCCAGACTGCTGTCCCACTTTTAGAATTTCTTCCAAGGTGTCAGTTCCCTTATTCATCATTCTGATGGATTTGGTCATCTGGTTCAGCTTGGAGGTCAGCAGGGCTATCTCATCATTTAGCCCCTCTATGGCAGACAGTTGCTTCTGTCTCTCATCTTCCAGTTCCTTGATGAGTTTCTTCTGCTTTTCTCCTTGTGCACGCACTTCTGCACTGGTGGTACACAGCTTCTTATATGCTGCAGCAAGTTCATCAAATGTCAGCTCATCTGCACTTGTGTCATCTTCAGAGACACACACACTGGTTAGTGCAGTAACATGTTTGGCAGATTCTCCTTCAGATTCACTTTCAGAATCTCCTTCAGACCATGTGATAGCTAGCCCCTTATTTTGCAATTTGAGGTAAGTAGGACATTCAGCTCTGACGTGTCCATACCCTTCACAACCATGACATTGGATTCCCTTCCCATGGTTGAACTTCTCCTCAGAAGTTGATCTTTTCTTAATGTCAGACGGGATGTTCTTGACATTAGGTCTACCTCTTTGATCAATCTTCTTCATGAACTTGTTGAATTGCCTCCCAAGCATGGCTAAGGCTTCTGATATACTTTCATCACCTCCAGTATATCCTTCTTCTGACTCCTCTTCAGCATTAGATATAAAGGCTATGCTTTTCTTCTTCTCAGCATACTCCCCTAAGCCCATTTCAAAGGTTTGGAGAGAACCAATGAGCTCATCTACCTTCATATTGCTGATGTCCTGAGCCTCCTCTATGGCAGTGACCTTCATAGCAAACCTCTTAGGCAAGGACCTGAGAATCTTTCTTACAAGTTTCTCTTCAGTCATTTTCTCACCTAGTCCACCAGAGGTGTTTGCAATTTCAAGAATATTCATGTGAAAGTCATGAATAGTCTCATCCTCTTTCATCCTCAGATTTTCAAACTTGGTTGTCAACATCTGAAGTTTGGACATCTTCACCTTGGAAGTACCTTCATGAGTTACCTTGAGGGTATCCCAAACTTCCTTAGCTAGTTCACAATGGTGCACCAGCCTGAAGATGTTCTTAGTGATTCCATTGAACAGTGCATTCAAGGCTTTGGAATTTCCAAGAGCTAATGCCTCTTGTTCCTTGTCCCAATCTTCTTCAGGGATCTGCACACTGACTCCATCTTCATCAGTCCTCGTTGGATGTTCCCATCCCTTGTTGACAGCTCTCCAGACTTTGCTGTCTAGAGACCTTAAGAAGGCTATCATGCGAGGCTTCCAGTCATCATAATTAGATCCATCCAACATGGGTGGTCTGTTTGAGTGTCCTAAATCCTTGTCCATGGTACTAGAAAGTAACTTCCCTAGATCTCACCCAGAACTTCACAGGCAGGGTGCCTGCTCTGATGCCAATTGAAATTCTAGTTATCAGACTTTGGATGTCACACTGGTTGTTATGACATCCAATTCTGCACAGACGGGGATTATGCAGAACTTAACAGTAAGTGCAGTAAATAACACAAGTAATTGTTCACCCAGTTCAGCCCAACATGACCTACATCTGGGGGCTACCAAGCCAGGGAGGAAATCCACTATTAGTAGTATCAATTCAAAGCTAAACTCACCCGTTTACAACTTATCACTTAATCCCTACCCAATGCAATTTCAATCTTAACCTAAGATCAGAGTTCCTACTCACTCCCCCTCAATCACCTCAGTGATATTAAAGACACTTTGAAGTCACACTTCAAAAACAACTCTTGATTATGCTTCACAGCTTAAATCAAGATACACAGCACTCACGCTTAAAAGCTTTGAGTGACACAACACTTACAACTCAATGAACACCCTATGCCAAAGCAATCATCTACTTGATAATGGCTTGGCTTACAAGATACGTCTAATACAAGACTCACAAAATACAGCAGTGAAGTATGATGGACACACTAAATCTTCACGCCTCAAAATCCCCGAAACTGAATGAAGGAATGCCTTCCTTTTTATATTGCAGCACCTGGGCTTTTGCACCTGTATTTTCCTGAATTTTAGGTCACACAAGTTCCCTCAAATTCAACATTTAGGTTGCTAACAAATAGGCTATTTGTTAGGTTCATTGAATGTAGCTTGGTTGTTGATTTCTTGGATTTTCTCTCAGCTGTTGAATCCCTAAAGAATAGCCTGAGAAAAAGCTGAAACAGAAAACTGAACAACCTACAATTTAGCATATGCTGTCAGGCACGAATGTCACGACATTCAGCTTGACATCAAGGTCCATATGCTGAGTCTGTTTTTCCAGAAAACAGACTGTACAATTTTGCTGACCTGTACATGATCAAAATGACCATACTACAGTAACAGCTTACATTAATAAATGTCAAAGTGTCCAACTTAACATTTACACAATTGGCCTTAAGTTAGTTCTGTTATTCTCTTGAAGAACAAACTAAGTAATATGCTGAAGTATAGCAGAACACCACTCTGCCTAATCTTCAGTAGCTGCTGTCAATGATGAATGTCACAACATCCAGTTTGACATTCAGTCAGTAGGCCTTATGCCAGGTCTGGTTCTTCCTTGATAACCAGACTGCAAATGAATACTAAGTTCTAACAGAACTTCTGTTCCTTAGTATCTGTTGACAGGTATGAATGTCACAGCATTCAATAATCCTGTGTTAGCTAGTCCTGCAGTAACTACAATGTAGTCACACATACATGTCATGACATCAGTCAAGACATTAGTGTTTTACCATATAATGCAGCCAATTAAACACCTACACATGCAAAGCAAATGGTAGCATCTCATGTCAGTCTTTGTACGTAACAACCATCTTTTGGATAATCTTCTTGATATTCTTGTTAGCAAATTCAACAACCCCATTCATCTTGGGTCTATAGGGAGAAGAATTATGATGTGCAATCTTGAACTCGCTACACAGCTCTTTCATCATCTTATTCTTCAAGTTAGATCCATTATCAGTAATGATCTTGTCTGGCACACCATATCGGCATATGAGTTTATTCTTGATAAACTTCACAACCACCTTCCTGGTCACATTTGCATATGATGCCGCTTCAACCCACTTGGTGAAGTAATCAATGGCTACGAGAATAAAACGGTGACCGTTCAATGCCTTAGGCTCTATCATGTCAATCATGTCAATTCCCCACATGGAGAAAGGCCATGGTGAGGAAATAACATTCAAAAGTGTCGAGGGAATATGAATCTTATCCGCATAAATCTGACACTTGTGGCATTTGTTCACATATTTGCAGCAGTTAGACTCCATTGTCAGCCAATAGTAGCTTGCTCTTAACATATTCTTTACCATAGCATGTCCATTGGAATGAGTACCAAATGAACCCTCATGGACTTCAGTCATTAACAGGTCTGCTTCGTGTCTATCCACGCATCTGAGCAGAACCATGTCAAAATTCCTCATATAAAGCACATCACCATTGAGGTAGAAACTACCAGACAATCTCCTCAAAGTCTTCTTATCTTTAATAGATGCCCCAAGCGAGTAGATCTGACTTTGGAGAAAGAACTTGATATCATAATACCATGGCTTATCATTTTTCACTTCTTCAATTGCAAATACATGAGCTGGTCTATCCAAGCGCATCATAGTGATATTGGGGACTTCATTCCAATACTTCACCACAATCATCGAAGCAAGCGTAGCAAGAGCATCTACCATCCGATTCTCATCTCAAGGAATATGGTGGAAATCAACCTTAGTAAAGAAAGTTGAAATCCTCCTCTCATAATCTCTATATGGGATGAGGCCAGGCTGATTCGTCTCTCATTCACCCTTAATCTGATTAACAACAAGGGCCGAATCACCATAAACATCAAGATGTTTGATCCTAAGATCAATACACTCTTCCAAACCCATAATACATGCCTCATACACTGCCATATTATTCGTACATTTGAAAGTTAGCCTTGCTGTAAAAGGAAAATGTGTGCCCTGAGGAGTAATAATCACTGCCCCAATACCATTTCCATATTGTTTAACAACGCCATCAAACATCATACCCCATCGGGATCCAGGCTCTGGCCCTTCATCGAGCGTAGGCTCATCACAATCTTTCATCTTCAAATACAGAATCTCCTCATCTGGGAAGTCGTACTGCATAGACTGATAATCCTCAATTGGTTGATGTGCCAAGTGGTCAGCCAAGATATTACCTTTAATAGCTTTCTGAGCTCGATACTCAATGTCATACTCAGATAACAACATCTGCCAACGGGCAATCCTCCCAATTAAAGCAGGCTTCTCAAAGACATACTTGATTGGATCCATTTTGGATATCAACCAAGTTGTATGATTCAACATATACTGGCGTAAACGCTTAGCGGCCCAAGCCAAAGCACAACATGTCTTCTCAAACGTTGAGTACCGAGACTCACAATCAGTAAACTTCTTACTCAAGTAGTATATCGCATATTCTTTCTTTCCTGATTCATCTTGCTGACCAAGGATACAACCCATGGAGTCATCAAGCACAGTCAAGTACATAATCAATGGTCTCCCTTCAACAGGCGGGGACAGAATCGGAGGCTCGGACAAATACTCATTGATACTGTCAAAGGCCTTCTGGAAATCCTCGGTCCAATCACGACGTTGATCTTTCCAGAGGAGCTTGAATATAGGCGCACATGTGGCAGTCATGTGGGATATAAATCTCGAAATGTAATTCAAGCGGCCAAGAAAACCTCGGACTTGCTTCTCAGTTTTGGGCGCAGGCATCTCTTGTATTTCTTTGACCTTGGCAGGATCAACTTTAATACCTCTTTCACTGACAATAAAGCCCAATAACTTTCCGGAACGGACTCCAAATGTACAATTGTTCGGATTCAAGTGGAGTTTGTACTTCCTCAAACGCTGGAAAAGCTTTAACAAGTGCTCTACATGTTCAACTTCCGTTTTCGACTTTGCAATCATATCATCAACATATGCCTCAATCTCCTTATGCATCATATCATGAAACAAGGTAGTCATAGCACGTTGATACGTGGCTCCGACATTCTTCAAACCGAAGGGCATCACTCGATAACAGAATGTTCCCCAAGGTGTGATGAATGTTGTCTTCTCCATATCCTCGGGTGCCATTTTAATCTGGTTATAACCGAAAAATCCGTCCATGAATGAGAATACATTGAATTTAGCTGTATTATCTACCAACATATCAATGTGTGGTAGAGGAAAATCATCTTTCGGACTAGCTTTATTCAAGTCTCGATAGTCCACACACATTCGGACCTTTCCATCTTTCTTAGGCACAGGAACAATATTGGCCACCCATTGAGGATATGTAGAAGTCACCTGAAACCCCGCATCAATTTGCTTCTGAACTTCTTCTTTAATCTTCACTGCCCTATCAGGATGAGTTCTTCTGAGCTTCTGCTTCACAGGTACACACTCAGGCTTCAACGGCAAGAAATGTTGCACGATATCAGTATCTAGACCAGACATGTCTTCATACGACCAGGAAAAGACGTAGACATATTCTCGTAGCAACTCAATCAACCCCTTCTTCACAGACTCTTCAACGAGTGCCCCAATCTTCACTTCACGAACGTAGACTTCAGACTCCAAGTTGACTATTTCCAGATTCTCAAGATGCGGCTGAATGATCTTCTCCTCGTGCTCAAGCAAACGGGTAATCTCATCAGGAATCTCTTCAACATCATCTTCTTCGGCCTCAAATATAGGGAACTCAAAGTTGGGAGATAGTGTTGGATCATTATGTTCAATGGGTTTAACCAACCTGCATAATGATTTTGAGTATAAAAGAGATTTCAGAATTCAAACAAGGCAAATCATTATGCAGATGAAAAGATTGATTTTATTCTCTTTTTTAGGGTTTTATGGTGATCACTAATTTCATGCAAAAAGCAAAAAGGAAAAATAATTTGGAAAAACAAACATTTAACATGTGATTATTGAATGAATATCATTGTATTAATCAAATATGTGCCAACAATGTCATCACTTCTCCTTTTGGCATGGGAGAAGGGTTTTCAAACAAAATGAACATATTACGTGGACTTGTGGATAACTGTTGGAACATCAACGGCGACCCAATTATTGCAGATTCCGCCCGGAATGACAAAGTTGCCAAGGTCTTCCTCTTCATCATCTTCTTCCACTATGGCAGTAGCCTCTTGATCTTCAACAGTGTGGATGAAACCTTCACTATGGAACAGCCCACGCTCATTGGAAACACCTGAAGAATACCCTATGCCAGCTTGGGATTTATTATCCTCCAACTTGATCATTTGCCCCAAACCAGCAGTTGCACCATGCTTAATGGCCAAATTTGCATCGTTGTAGGAAGCAAATGAAGAAGGTCCTTTCCTAGAAGGCTCAGCAATAGATAAGGCTTGGAATGGAGTCCCAACCTCATCCTCGGCATCAATATAGGAGAAGGAAGACAAATGACTGAACAAGAGAGCCTTCTCTCCCCCTATCACCACCAACTTCTTATTCTTAACGAATTTTAATTTTTGGTGTAGGGTGGATGTCAAGGCGCCTGCCTCGTGAATCCACGGTCTGCCCAACAAACAACTGTAAGACGGATCGATATCCATGACCTGGAAAGTGATCTGGAAATCACTAAGTCCAATCTTGATCGGGAGTTCAACTTCACCGATCACGGTTTTGCGCGATCCATCAAACGCCTTAACAACCACTCCACTCTGCCTCATGGAAGGCCCTTGATAAGAAAGTTTAGCCAGATTGGATTTTGGAAACACATTAAGTGATGATCCTATGTCCACCAACATATTGGACAAGGCATCATCCTTGCAGTTCATAGATATGTGTAAAGCCAAATTGTGGTCTTTTCCCTCCTCGGGAAGATCAGCATCACAGAAGCTCAAATTGTTACAGGCAGTTATGTTTGCAACAATGCTATCAAACTGTTCAATAGTGACATCATGATCCACGTATGCCATGTCCAACACCCTCTACAAAGCTTCACGGTGTGGCTCAGAATTCATCAACAAAGATAAGACAGATATCGTTGATGGGGTTTGTAGCAGCTGATCAACAACATTGTATTCACTCCTTTTGATGAGCCTTAGCATCTCATCATAGGCCTCTCTCAAAGCGCCAGACTGGCCAACCAGGACAGGAGTTTTAACAGTTTTATCAACAATAGGGGCAACACCCTTCACAACAGGATTAGAAGAAGAAGTCCCCACAGGACTGGCACGATTAGCAGCAGTTCTTCTCACAACATCTTCGTGGGGTTTCGGCAGCACCGAGAAAACACGACCACTACGGGTCACACCACTAACATCTGAGATACTCACAACAGAGGTGGAGGGCAACGATACCTCCTTCCCATCTTCTAACATAACTGCGTTATATCTGTAGGGAACAACCTTGTCAGATGAATACGGGACCGGACCCGCTGGCTTGATTACAAGAGCTGGAGCAACCTTCTTCTTGCTGCCATCATATTTGACGACAACAGGCTCTGGAATTCTGAATACAAGAGAAATTACATCAACTTCATCCTCATCACGATTCTGAAGTATTTCGATCATTCCCTGATCCAGCATCTCTTGGATGTCCTTTCTAACTTGTCGATATCCTCTTTCATTGATAGTGCACACCTGGCACCTATCATGGTCATACTCATAGTGATTGTATCCATACAACAGTTTATGTATCTCGACCAAAGATTGCTTCATATCATTGACATACAGGACTTTATATTTGCCAGGACAACCCTGGACCATATTCACAACAGTTTTCCCATGCTCGGGCAATGGGTTCTTCTTCACATTAGGACCTACGTCCTCGAAAAACAAAATACCGCTTCTAATAAGGTCTTACACCTTGGTCTTCAACGGATAGCAATTTTCCACGTCATGTCCGGGAGCACCGGAATGATAGACACAGTGTAATTTAGGCTTGTACCACCACTGAGGATTGGTAGGTACAGCGGGAAGGTCTCGTGGAGTAATCAATTTTCTATCAATCAGAGAAGGATAGAGTTCAGCATATGTCATTGGAATTGGATCAAAAGTGACCATCTTCCTCTCGTAGCTGGTGCTGGTGTTATTGTTGTTTCGAGGTTGGTAGGCCTGTTATTATGGACAATGTTGTTATTGATATTGTTGTTGTTGTTGTTGATGATGAACTTCTCTAAAGGCAGGTGCTATATGAGCCACCTTGTGTTGGTTAACGGCAGGACGCACGTTCTTCCTCTTCATAGAGGGTCTTCTCTTGATATGGGAAGACACGGCATGTGCCTCTCCCTCCTTCTTCTTGGCAAAGCTCCCATATCTCTTTGCTGAAGAGTTGTCTTCTCTGGATAGTCGTCATTCACTGACTCCTTCTTCCAGTCTCATTCCCATATTCACTATTTCGGTGAAGTCCGAGGGAGCACTGGCAATCATCCTCTCATAATAGAAAGAACTCAAAGTCTTCAAAAAGATCTTTGTCATTTCTTTCTCTTCTAGGGATGGCACTATCTGAGCTGCCAACTCGCGCCATCTCTGGGCGTACTCTTTGAAGGTTTCCTTCTCTTTCTAGGACATCGCCCTCAATTGGTTCCTATCGGGGGCCATATCCACGTTGTAGTTATATTGCTTGACGAAGGCCTCGCCAAGATCATTGAAAGAGTGGATGTTCGCGCTATCCAAACCCATGTACCACCTGAGAGCGGCACCTGATAAGCTATCCTGGAAGTAGTGGATTAGCAGTTGGTCATTATCAGTTTGTGTTGACACCTTGCGAGCATACATCACAAGATGGCTGAGAGGGCATGTGTTTCCCTTGTATTTCTCAAAGTCAGGTACTTTGAATTTTACAAGGATCTTAACGTTGGGCACAAGGAACAACTCAGCAACACTCTTACCAAAGAGGTCCTTACCCCTCAGAGTCTTCAGTTCCTTGCGCAGCTCAAGGAATTGGTCTTTCATTTCGTTCATCTTCTCATAAACATTTGGGCCCTCAGATGACTCAGAATGATAGATGGTGTCTTCAACTCTTGGTAAGGTGTGCACAACGGGAGGTGGCACAGAAAGGACCGGGCTAGATGTCGGCAGAGAAGCGAGAGTTGGAGCGAAACCCTCAGGCACAAACTTGGCAGGCATTCCCCATGGGAACCCGATTGACATAGTCGGCGCGAAATGGGTCGTTGCAGTAGGAACAATAGAGGTTGCAACCTCAGAGATAACCGTCCTCGCGGGAGGAGTTGCAGGAGTTGGCGAAGCTTGGCTCTAAGCGGCTAGCATTGACTCCACCATGGCAGTCAGCCTAACAATCTAGTCTTTTAATTCTCGGTTCTCTTGTTCTAGATGCTCCATGATCTTTGGAAGATTGGCCCTTGTGTTATACCGGTGCGTCAGCTTGTCTTCAAAATAAATGAAGAGCAAAGAGTTAGACCACTGATCAAGAAGCTTAGAACAAAACTTGCTTATGCATATGATGCATGCAATGTTTATGCGTATGGTTTATTTTTTTATCAGAGGAACTTTGTAGAGATCTATTTGCAAATATTTGAAAATATTACTCTTTTAAGACATATATAGAATACTCATAGAAATAATATTTGGAAATTTTTTACACCAAAGAAGTAGTACAGTTTTGGTAACCAAATAAAATACAGGAGAGAAGGAAAAATAACATCCTATGGAGCCCTAGAAGCAATCGTCCAAAGCTCTTGAGACCGGAAGATAAGCTGCACGAAGCCTCTTCACCTCTCTCTCATAAGCTGCTTCCATATCAGCTTTCTCCTTGGTGAGTCGATCATACTTCCTCTTCCAAAACCTGGATGACTGAGGAAGAAGAGAAGTAACCACATCATCAGGCTCATCAATAATCTGATGCTCCAGAAACTCTATCACTGCATCTATATCTCTAAGCTACTGAAGAAGTTCTTCTCGCTCACGAACCCATGCATGCGACCTGTCTTCATCTCTCAACTCCTCTACTCATTGGTTAAGGAGGGTTGAAGGCCCAACCATAACCATAGGGGTAGGTCTCGGATAATCATAAGGCATGCAGTACTCAAGAGCTCTCTTCCTCACCCAAGAGGTGTAGGGTTCCAAAGCAATACAGTTCTTCGGACCAAGCTCCTTCCTTCCCTTCCTATGAACCTTGCGCCAGGCACGGACCATCCTATCCTTCAAGTTCTGGGGATATTTACCCTCTTGAAAGAACACACCTTCCAACAGAATATTGTTAGGTTTATCCTTTAATGGGAACCCAAGCTGACGGCGGGCCAAAACAGGGTTGTAGTTAATTCCACCACATGTACCAAGAAGAGGCACATTGGAGAACTCACCACAAGAGTCGATAATCTGGACACCTTCATACACACAGTTATACCAAAAGATATCATCATTAATGAGAGACATAAGTCTCGTAGACCATCATAGACATCCCTTGTTCTCCTTGAAGGCGAGCGTCTGAGGCAAGTGAGAAATAAAACACTTGTACAACAGAGGCAGACAGCACACAATGGATCCACCACCCTTTGCATTCCTCATATGCAAAGAGAAATAAGTGTCACCCAATAGAGTTGGAACGGGATTAAGAGTAGAGAAAATCCTAATAGCGTTCACATCCATAAATTTGTCGATGTTGAGAAATAACACTATCCCATAGATAAGAAGCACAAATATGGCTTCAAAGGCGTCCTCACTAATGGCCTTCCCAAACAAAGTAGCTTGGGCAGTGAGAAAATTAGATGGGAGACCTTGAATTCCACCTGTCGCTCCCCGGAGTTCCCGAATCCAAGTACAAACGCGAAAAGAGGTGGCGAGGAAAAAGAGTAGAGTCGCCATCTATGTACTTTTATCCCAAGAGGAGGGAAAGGTAGTACTGCATAACCAAGAGGGAACGGATAAAACAAAGTCTCGAACCAAAGAAAACTGAGTAAGGGGGCCGGTTACGTGAAGGGAAGGTTATCGCACCCCTTCACGTCTGTGGTACTCCACAGGATCCACGATTGCTATTTATGTCTAAAGTGTGTGTATAAAAAGTCTTATATGCAATGCAAAAGAGAGAAAATCAAAGTAGGGAAAAGAAAGAGTTATTGCTCGCACAAGCCCTACCCTGCTGCATACGTATCTCAAGAAGGATTGAGAATCAGAGCATCGTAGCTCGGCTAACCTATGTGTTTATTTTTTGTGATGAATGACGTTACTACACAATCTACCGGATGCTCGACCTTTGGAGACTTACTCACCTGTAGTAGAAGGAGTTAACGTGTTCTTAGGAGAAGAAAAATCAATGAGTTTGTTTGTTTTAGGAATGCTCATGCAAAAAGGAAGTCCTAGACGAAGGAACCATGCTACCTTAATTGACATGCAAACGAGAGACTATACGAAGCCTAGCAATCCTATGGGGAGACGATCACACCATACAAAACAAACATACATAAAGTAAACACGCCAACAAGGGGGCTCAAACATACGTGGGTAGGGCTTTAGTCAAGAGGGGTCATATCAACCTCGACAAACAAGCCATGGAAAGGTAATCAAATGGGCTCTTAACCACTGACATTGAACGTTAGGGTGAGCAGATCAAAAGGGTAATGAGGATAAGACCTCATAGCTCTTAACCTTGGACAGGGTGAGCTCATGACAAAAAATGGTGATTCAGAAAGGTGGAACCCTCTCCACTGGCTGACCGGACAAAAGATCTTGGGCTTTTGTTCTGAAGCGTCGACACGTAGTGTGAGCATAAAGAACGACACACTGAATAACGGGGGATTGACTACTAATCCCTTTTATCCGTCAATTGCCTCTTCATGGAGGTCTTTAGCACTGGTGCCTCTTCTTAGAGGTCTTTAGGCACAAAAGTAAACACACAAAAACATTGCCTCCTATTGAGGTCTTCCAGCTAAGAAAGCGGTAAAATATGGGAAAAGATGTAAAAGGGATCAAGAGATCTACCACACGGACAAAGGTCCGAAGTAACAATAACTAAAGAAATAAGAAACCCAGTGATCTCTCAGGCTAGCACCATCAAAGAAAACAAGTCAGCAAAGCAATTAGAATAAATCTCCAAATGGTATCCCACAAATAAAGGGGAGTACCAAGCAAGCTATCTCTTCAAGGTTCATGTGAGTCCTCACAACAAAAACTCGACAAACAGGTTAGAATAACAAGGTGGGGTGCAATCAAGAGTTGCACCGAATAAGAGAATCAAAATGTAACCACATGATTCATGCTATTAAAGTTCACAAAAAGCTCACAAAAAGCAACCAAGGATAGGAGGCCTAAACCTCTTGTCAAACAAATGCATTAAAAGGGTATCAAAACTCAAAGTCAGGGGTAAGGATCCACACATCAAGACATGACATACCTACTGATTGGAGAGATCGATTGAAATTGAATTGCACCGTTGGCTTTGCAGAACAATCTTAGGGTTTATATGAGAGGGAATTGGTTCTTTGCAGATGAGTTCCCTTCAGTCTCTGGAGGTTGCTCTGAATTAGTTAGAATCTCTCTAGGGTTTTTTCCACTGAATTTTTTTTAGAATTTATAACCTGATTTTCGTGGTTTTGTGGGCTCAAATGAGAGAGGTCCAAGTCCAAGATTTTTCTATTATATTTTTTTTTATTATTATTATTTTTTTTTCGTTTTTTTTTTTGTTTTTTTTTTTTTTTTCGTTTTTTTTTTATATATATATTTCGTTTTTTTTTTCAAAACGCGTGGGCTTCGTCTAGCAAGCATGACCGTTCAGGAAATTCCTCTGAGAGAAGGTGATTCTGGTGGCTTTTCTTGGGACTCGCTAGGCAACCCATTTTACCGATATCAAAGAAAGCGAGGTCATTTACCGATGGTGACTTCACTGGGGAGGAGCAAGTGAAACAAGACAAGACATTTACCGATGTCAAAGAAAGCGCTACACAACCAGACATTTACCGATGACTAGGAAGGAACTCGATGTTTACCGACATCGAACAAGGATGTTTATAAGTGAAACAAGACCAGACATTTACCGATGACTGGGATGGAACTCGATGTTTACCGACATCGAACAAGGATGTTTATAAGTGAAACAAGACCAGACATTTACCGATGTCAAAGAAAGCGCTACACGACCAGGCATTTACCGATGACTGGGAAGGAACTCGATGTTTACCGACATCGAACAAGGATGTTTATAAGTGAAACAAGACCAGACATTTACCGATTACTGGGAAGGAACTCGATGTTTACCGACATCGAACAAGGATGTTTATAAGTGAAACAAGACCAGACATTTACCGATGTCAAAGAAAGAATACACTTATGAAACGAAACCATTTACCGATGGCGAAAATGAAACACTCGATATTTACGGATAGTGAATCTGCTGGGGAATCTTAAACGACCAAACCATTTACCGATGGTTAACAAGCGGCTGATGTTTACTGACATCGAACCAATGATGTTTACCGACACCAAAAAGGGAAAGGACACACACGGGTGTTGACAGAACGATTTTTTTGTAGACACCGTGAGAGACATGCCATTTACTGATGGCCAACGATTGGAATTCTACATTTACCAACATCGAAAGATGATGTTTACCGACATCAAAGAAAAGCACATACATTTACGGGGATCAACACGACACTTACCGGTATCGCAAGGATGATATTTACATATGTCAAAGTAAGGCAGACACTTATTGGTGACTAGATCGGAAGAGAATCAAACTTTCCTTTCACGGACTGGTGAGAAAATAAATCTCACTGGGATTATCGATTCTGAATGTTGCCAAGAGCAACTGCTGCAAATGTGATACACTGATGTTGAAAAATGATTCGTCTCTTCCGGAGATATGATCCAATCTGGTTTAATACATGTATGCATATGTTTGAGTTTTCTATGGCGTAATGCTCCACACTGAATGGAAATGCTACGCGATTTGAGAATGCGAATGCAAATGATGATTACTACATGCAAGATGCAAAGGGAGGAAAACTCCTGCTGGGAAAGCAAATGATCACTTTACTGAGCACACAATTTCTGATTCGATCCTCCAACTCTGTGGGGACATACAACAATTCTACTGAGGATACCATTCTCGGAACGGTAGAGAAACCAACTCAACTGGGGAGTCACTTGTTGGGAAAACACCAACCTCTCAACCATGCTGGGGAATCAAATTCTGAACTCGACTTAGACGGCCCAACTTCTTACACGACTGGACAGTGTTGAAACAACAGGGTCTTCCTTCGAACAAACTTTGGCTCATCTGCTTTAGCCATCAATCAAAGATAGTAATCTGCAAAACGGAAGGACATACATGCCCCAGGGGATCGTATGGACAAAATATACTCAAGTGTACTCAACATTCAAAATGATTTTCAGATGTTTTATCTTTCCGTACGTCATTGTTTAGCCTTCATGTTTTTAGATGCAATGTTTATCAAAAATTCGGACGTTTTTTTGTAAGCAAAATAGTAGAATAAAAAAACAAGAGAGCAATTTGACTGAATAACGACTTTTATTGATTGAAAATGGCCTATAAAGGCAAATACATCAGGAAGCAATTCCTAGGAAGAGGTAATTGCGCCAAAAGAGAAAATAAACTATCCTATTTGCAATGCGAACACGGCATTCCACTATTTTCCAATTTTGTTATAACTCATAGATCTTCACTTTCCCCCAAATTCTTCGCTTTCTGAGAAGAGTGATTGGACCGACCATATCCTTCTAGATGGTAGACACTGAAACGCGATAAAGTACAGATAACTCAGACTGTAGTCTTCGCTTTAATCCCTCTTTTGCCTGGACCGCCTTTTCAGGTTTCCAATCCACCGGGATACCCATTTTTGCCTAAGCCGCCTTTGCAGGTTTTCGACTTACCGGGTGTACATATTATTTTTATTCTTTATCCCTAACTTTTGCCCGAACCTTTTTCTTTTCTTTTTCTCTTGGTTCGCCAGGATGCCCTTTTTTGCATGGACTTTTTTTTGTCCAGCGGGTCAGTTTATGCGAAGTATTTTTTGACTACATCTGAATTCACAGGGGACGGAAAATCTTCATCATCCATAGTTGTAAGCATCAAGGCTCCACCAGAAAAGACCTTTTTAACAACATATTGACCTTCATAATTCGGAGTCCACTTGCCCCTGTTATCTATACCGGGAGGAAGAATCCTCTTCAAAACCAAATCACCTATTTGATAGCTTCGAGGACGCACTTTCTGATCAAAGGCTTTCTTTATCCTTCTCTGATATAGTTGTCCATGGCACACAGCTGCTAATCGCTTTTCCTCAATTAAATTTAACTCATCAAACCTGGCTTGAACCCACTCAGCCTCGTCAAGTTTTACATCCATCATCACCCTCAAAGAAGGGATTTCAACTTCTACTAGCAAGACTGCCTCCATGCCATACACAAGTGAAAACGGAGTTGCCCCGGTTGACGTACGTACTGAGGTACGATACCCATGCAAAGCGAAAGGCAACATCTCATGCCAATCCTTGTACGTCACAACCATCTTTTGCACAATCTTCTTAATGTTCTTGTTTTCCGCCTATACAGCACCATTCATCTTTGGTCTGTAAGGAGAAGAATTGTGGTGTTCGATCTTAAAGTCTTTGCAAAGCTCTTTCATCATCTTGTTATTGAGATTCGAACCATTATCAGTGATGATTCTCTCAGGAACCCCATAACGACAGATAATTTCTTTCTTAATGAATCGAGCAACCACTTGTCTGGTAACATTGGCATAGGAATCTGCTTCCACCCACTTGGTAAAGTAATCAATCGCGACTAGGATGAAGCGATGTCCATTAGAAGCAGTAGGTTCAATCTTTCCAATCATATAGATGCCCCACATCGCGAATGGCCAAGGAGAATTCATAATATTCAGAGGGTTTGGTGGTACATGCACTTTATCTGCATAGATCTGACATTTGTGGCACTTCCGAGCGTATTTGAAACAATCAGATTCCATGGTTATCCAGTATTAATCGGCTCTTAACAACTTCTTGGCCATTGCATGACCACCAGCATGGGTACCGAAAGTTCCCTCGTGTACTTCCTGCATTAACATGTCTGCTTCGTATCTAACCACGCATCTGAGCAGAACCATGTCAAAGTTTCTCTTGTACAACACATCATCCTTGTTCAAGTAAAAGTTTCCAGCTAGCCTTCTCAGTGTCTTCTTGTCATTCTTTGACGCTCCTTCAGGATACTCTTGGCTTTTGAGGAAATTCTTAATATCATAAAACCACGGCTTCTCATCAATAACAGACTCGGCTGCAAACACATACGCAGGCCTCTCGAGTCGATTCACAGCAACGTGTGGCACATGATTCTGCCAATGGACTTTAATCATGAAAGACAATGTGGCTAAGGCATCAGCCATTTGATTTTCATCTCGGGGTACATGATACAACTTTACTGTCTTGAAGAAAGTCAGGATCCTTCTGGTGTAATCTCTATAAGGAATCAAATGCGGCTGATGAGTATCCCAGTCTCCATTGACTTGGGTAATCACTAGAGCAGAATCTCCATAAATGTCCATAGTTTTGATCCTTAGGTCGATGGCTTCCTCAATCCCCATGATACAGGCCTCGTACTCAGCTTCGTTGTTGGTTACTTCAAAAGTCAATCTGGCGGAAAAAGGTATGTGTGCACCTTTAGGATTAATGAGTACTGCCCCAACACCATTTCCATTCACATTTACCGCCCCATCAAACATCAGTGTCCACTTGTCATCGGGATCCGGTCCTTCCTCGACAAGAGGCTCCTCACAATCTTTCATCTTTAAGTACATGATATCTTCATCGGGGAATTCAAACATCATCGGCTGATAGTCATCAATTGGTTGCTCGGCAAGGTAATCAGACAGAATACTACCCTTGATGGCCTTTTGCGACGTGTACTGGATATCATACTCTGTCAAAATCATCTGCCAACGAGCCACTCGTCCGGTAAGAGCCGGATTTTCAAAGATATACTTCACTGGGTCCATCTTAGAAATCAACAAGGTAGTATGGTTCAACATATACTGTCTTAGTCGGTTAGCAGCCCATGCCAAAGCGCAGCAAGTTTTCTCGAGCAGTGAATATCTTGTTTCACAATCGGTAAACTTTTTGCTAAGGTAGTATATTGCATGCTCTTTTCGACCAGACTCATCATGCTGTCCCAATACACACCCCATCGAATTCTCTGTTACTGAAAGGTACATTATCAGGGGCCTCCCAGGAACTAGAGGTATAAGAATTGGAGGTTTCTGCAAATATTCTTGTATCTTATCAAAAGCTTTTTGACAATCATTGTTCCACCTGATTGCTTGATCTTTTCTTAGCAATTTAAATATCGGTTCGCACGTAGCTGTTAGGTGAGATATGAACCGTGCAATGTAGTTCATCCTCCCTAAAAACCCACGAACCTGCTTTTCCGTTCTTAGTTCAGGCATTTCTTGAATAGCTTTTACTTTCGCTGGATCAACCTCAATCCCTTTCTTACTGACAATGAAACCTAACAGCTTTCCAGATCTCATTCCAAACGTACACTTGTTTGGATTCAGCCTCAGTTTGAACTTTCTCAATCTTTCGAACAACTTTTGCAAGTTTACCAAATGCTCCTCTTCTATCTGAGACTTCGCAATCATATCATCCACGTACACTTCAATTTCTTTGTGCATCATGTCATGAAAGAGAGTCGTCATAGCTCTTTGGTAGGTAGCACTGACGTTCTTCAACCCAAATGGCATTACCTTATAACAAAACGTGCCCCAAGGTGTAATGAATGTCGTCTTCTCCATGTCTTCTGGCGCCATCTTGATCTGATTATAGCCAGAAAATCCATCCATGAAAGAGAAAACCGAGGACTGAGCAGTGTTATCGACCAATACATCAATGTGAGGTAATGGGAAGTCATCTTTCGGACTGGCTCTGTTTAAATCTCGGTAATCGACACACATCCTGACTTTACCATCCTTCTTCGGCACGGGTACGATGTTGGCCACCCAAGAGGGATAAATGGTAACTGCTAGAAAACCTGCATCCAACTGTTTCTGAACCTCCTCTTTGATCTTGACAGCCATATCAGGACTAGTTCTGCGAAGCTTCTGCTTTACCGAAGGACAATCTTCTCAGAGAGGTAGCCTGTGCACCACAATATATGTATCCAAACCCGGCATATCTTGATACGACCATGCAAAGACATCGACGTATTCTCGCAGCATTTCAATCAGCCCTCTCTTGACCTTTTCCTCTAAAGAAGCCCATATCTTGATCTCTTTCTTTGCGTCCTCAGTACCAAGGTTAATGACTTCCAACTCTTCCTGATGAGGTTGAATGACCCTTTCCTCCTGTTTCAATAGTCTGGCCAATTCTTTGGGGAGTTCACAATCTTCTTCACTCTCCTCTTCGGCTTGGTAAATGGGATTATCAAAGTCATACTGAGCCATAACAGAACTGTTTTTTATGGAATCCGCAAGATCAATTTTGCACGAATGATGTTTCATGCTTTATTTTAGAAAAGAGTTCAAGAAAGTCACAAAAAACAAAAAAAAACATTGCCATTTTTATTGTTTTGAAAATGAAAGTAAAAACAGAAAGACAGTGAGCACAAATTTGATTGCAAAACGTCCTTTATTGATGATAATCATTGAAAATTCAAAACATGATGTGGCCTTACAATGAACCACTACGCCTTGGGCAGAGCGTAGGGCTTTCATGCAAAATGAAAAACAAAAGAAAATTACTTTGTCTGAAGAGTAACTTGGACTATTTCTTCAGCAGTCCAGTTGTTGATCTTCTCCCCTGGAGCACACGGGCGCACCCAATTATCCATATCACAATCACTGTCACCGTCTTCATTGCCTGTTGCAAAGACATCCCCGTGATTCATCAATCCAGCACTAGTGAAAGTACACGGCCCTTTCTGGTTCTGGACACCCTGCTCTGATAATTGAAAAGGATGACAACCAATGCCAAACAAGTCTTCTTTTACGGGCACATCAATCACCTTGCCCCAGCCTTCCGCTTTACCTGAATGAATGACCTCTAGAGCTTGTTTATAGGACACAATCGAGGTACCTGGTTTCTTCTATTCAACAAAAGCCACCTTCTCAATACTGACAGTCTCAAAAGCTTGACATAGCGTTTCATGAATTTCGCCATCCATCTCCACATATTTGAAGGAGGATAAATGGCTCACAAAGATGTCCTTTTCGCCACACACGGTCACAACTTGACCATCCCACACATATTTTAGCTTTTGGTGGAGAGTCGAAGAAACTGCTCCGGCTCCGTGTATCCAGGGGCGCCCCAACAGACAAATATATGCTGGTCGAATATCCATCACATAGAAGACAATATTAAACACTTCTGGGCCGATCTTCACAGGCAACGTGACTTCACCACAAACCGATCGCTTGGATCCATCAAAAGCACGGACAACAAGATTACTTGGTATGAGAACAACCCCTTCGACATCAAGCTTACTCAGAGCCTTTTTGGGCAGCACATTTAAAGAAGAACCGGTATCAACCAAAACATGCGACAAAACCGCGCCTTTGCATTCCATCGTGATATGTAGAGCTCTATTGTGATTGCGACCCTCAGGTGTCAATTCTAGATCCGTGAATCCCAAACCATGTCTCGTGTTAACATTTGCAATAACACCTTCGAGCTGGTTAACAAAAATCTCTTAGGGCACATAAGCCATATTCAACATTTTCAACAGGGCGTTACGATGTGCCTCAGAACACATCAACAGAGAGAGAATAGAGATTTTTGACGGTGTCTGGTTCAACTGATCCACGATCTTGTAATCACTCTTCTCGATAATTCTCATAAATTCCTCCACGTCCTTCTCAAAAGAATTCTCGGGCACTTCCTTTCGCACTGGTTCTTCTTCAACCATAACTTGTTTTCCTTTTGTTCTAGCAAGAGCCTCAGCATTGTTATCCTTCGGAACCTGTGGTGCAAACAAATGACCACTCCTCGTAAATCCTCCGGGTCCTCCCACATTACCCACAGCCGAACCAACTGTTACTGGAGTCTGATTTACTGATCTGGTCTGATTCTCAGGTCTTCTATTTCTGCAAGAAGCATTGTCATATTGCCACGGAATTGCTCTACTATTCTCAAAAAGTCTTCCACTAGAAGCAGCAATGGTGGTAGGAGTACTGATAGTTACTGGAGCATTAATAATCGCGGGAACACCGACAGTCACCGGAGCAGATATGGTCACAGGCGCAGCTACGGTCACAGGAGTACCAATAGTCACAGGCGCACTAGTAGTTCTTGGAGCACGTACAGGACCTTCTGACGGTGTAAAGTAAATGGTAACAGTCGATACCTCTCCACGGTCTTTCACCACTCGATCAAACTGTAAATAACCTTCATTCATCAATTCCTGGATACCTTCTTTCAATTTAACACAGCCGTTTTCATGATTACCACAATCTGAACAATTATTGTCACATCCCGGGAATACTCCCCCTCTAAGCAGACGTTCCTTCACCACAAACAACGAAGTCTGAACGTCATTAACATCGACTACCAAGTCCAAATTTTCCCCATCTTCCACACTATTTACTCTGGGCCCTCCATGCTGAGGCATAGGATTATTCACTATATTCGGAGTAGGAGCAAAGTTAATCGTCTTGGCATCAATCAAATCCTGAACTTTATGGTGAAAAGCCTGACAATTCTTGATGTGGTGCCCTGGCGCACCAGAATGAAAATCACAAGGGACATTAGCATCATAACCAGCGGGAATCCTTGTTAATGGAGCCATAGTGCGAAGTTCAACAAACTTTAACCTGAGCAGTTCAGGGAGTAATTCAGCATAAGTCATTGGCAACGGATCAAAATGACGATCTGGCATTCTTTGTCTTGGTTGGAATTGGCGTTGCTATTATTGTGGTTGTCCTCTTTGTGGTTGTTGAGGTTGGGTTGCTGGAATAGTCACAGCAGCAACTTGACGGTATTGTTGTCCTCTGTTTCCATTTCTCTGATTATATATAGCATTTGTCTCACCCTCTCTCCTTCTGGGTGCCCCTGAAAATGGTTTCTTAGCACTTGAAGAACTTGAAGAACCAGGGTCTTGGATTTTTCCCGCTTTGATAAGACTTTCAGTTCTTTCTCCGCAAATGACAACATCCGAAAAACTACCAAATGGGCAACTTCCCATACGATCCATGAATACACCTTGCAGGGTTCCAATGAACATATCAGTCAATTCTCTCTCCAACATCGGAGGTTGTACTCTCGCAGCTAGCTCGCGCCACCTCTGGGCGTATTCCTTGAAACTTTCACCAGTCTTTTGAAATAAACTCTGCAACTGGGTTCTGCTCGGAGCCATGTCCATGTTATGCTTGTACTGCCTCAGAAAAGCTTCACCTAACTCTCTCCAGCTTCTGACAGATTCTTTTCTCAAGTCCATGTACCAATCCAAAGATGCTCCAAACAAGTTATCTTGGAAAAAGTACATCCACATTTTTTCATCATCAGTATAAGCGGATATCTTCCGGTAGTAAGCTTGCACATGAGTTCGGGGACAAGAAGTGCCATTGTACTTGTCGAAAGATGGCGCTTTGAACTTGTACGGGATCCTCAAACCATCAACTAAACCCATGTTAGTAACATCAAAGCCCAAAGAATTCTGGCACTCCATGGCGCGAATCTTTTCAGCAAGGGCGTCAACCTTTATATCTCTCTCTCTTCCGTCTTTCCAAATTCATCATCATCATTGGGAATAGTGAACATATCTTCTTGCTTGTCAACCAAATGAGAAGGATGGTGAACTAGAACACGTGCCGCTCGAGAATTAGCAGCCTCTGTAATGATGGGTTGTCCATTGATTCTAATACCATGCAATTCGTCACCAGTAGCATGGTTGTTGACAGGGTTGGTAACAGCAGCGTCATCGACAGGGGCTCCTTCTGGAGGATTCTGACCGACAGGGGGAATCATAAATTCTTGTCTCTGGGCCAAGGCTCGAAGTTCCTCTTGCCCTTGCACTACCCCTTGCATCATACTCATGAATTGGGCCATGTTGGTCCTCATTACTGCTAGTTCTGCTTGAACTTGATCCATGATCTTCTGTTGATTCTGCCTTGTTGTGTAACGCTGCAGACGATGCTCAACAATCCTGCCTGAAACGGGAACCAGAATGAGAAGTCCTCTTCCAGAACACCTGTAATGATGCAAGAATGATATGTGTATGATGCGTGTGATGCATATGATGCGTATGCTATGTTTTATCATTTCTCAGGTACTCAAGAGTCTCATCCACCTTTGAAAAATGGCAACCTGCACTCGTAGGCGGAACATAAACAACAAAGAAGCAACATACACTTGACGGAAAGCAAAAGTGAGACATCAATAATCTCATCCATAGGCATAAGAAATAAGATTCATACAAATGTAGTTCAAGCAAAGATTCAGTTCATCAGTGTAGAACAAGGAATCCCATCCAACAATCCTGGAGGTGATCTTCAAAATAAACAACAAGACAAACTAGGGAAGTCGTCCTTCAGGAATGAGAGTCTTCAAATACTGGCACTGATCCATCAATCGGTCACACTCTGAACACTCAAGTAGAGGGGTGAGCTTCTCTTTCAGTTGCACCCTGAGTTCAACAACTTCCTCTAGGAAATGAGATGCACGGATGTCACTTCCTCGGAGTTGGCTCTTTGCTGCATGCCTCAGATCTACCTCTTTCTTCAACTTAGTATCTTTGTCCTTAAGCTGTTTTTCCAAGTCTCGTATCTTCTTTTTGTAATTGGCTTCCGCTTTTTGTAATCTCAAGCGTTCAAGGTGTTCTTCATCCAACATTGTTTCTATCTCATCATAGGACCTCTTTTTGTTTCCTGATCTACTAGCACTTTCACCTTGCACTCCTTTGAGTTTATGAGCCAAATTCAGCCTATCAGCTTTTGCTTTGTAAAGCTCCAGTTAGATCTCTTGTTCATTTTCTTTCAACTGGAGATTCTCCATTAAGGCTTGTTTGTAATACTCAGCAGGTACACTCTCAGAAAGGATCAAAGGCGGTTGCTCCTGTAATGGTTCCATCCGGTCATATGGTAGCAACAAAGTCCCAACTCTTTCCTTGACCCACTCAGTGTAAGCAGGCATAGCAATTGCAAACTTCCTCCCTAAAACAAATCCATCTTGTATACCAATATTCTCCCAAGCTTTTCCCACTTGCTCCAATCTTGTCGGATCGCTCCGTTTCTCAAAGTACACACTTTCGGCTATCTCGACATCTTGCAGCCTTTCGTTCATGACAAAACCCAACTGACGGAGAGAAAGAACCGGGTTGTAGTTGATGCAACCCCTAGTTCCTATGAGTGGAACATTGTGAAACTCTCCACAACTCATAATGATGTTGTGCACATTAATCCTATAAGCTTGCCACTTGATATCATAAGATGTAAGCGACATGATCCTCTGAGTCCATTTGTGAGTATTCTGAGTATCCACAAATGGTCCATTGGTCGGTAGAAAAGACAAGAACCACTTGAGTAGCAACGGGAGACAACACCTGATAGCTCCACACTTACCATGCCTGTTGTGTATCGCATACTAGGTGTCAGCTAACAAGGTAGACACCAGGTTTCCTCCAATGAAAATAGTGATTGCTGCCAGGTCCACGAAACTAGGCATACTAGGGAACAAAATAACTCCATAAATCATGACAGCCAACTGAGCGTTGAAAGCTACCCAATTTCCTTTCTTTGCTTCTTCCTTAACCATTCTTACCAAGAACTTCAAGGATAAGCCCACAACATCACCGCTTGGTTTCCAATTATCGCTCACTTCCTTGATGCTCAAGTAAAGAGCCTTAGCGACAACTTTGAAATCCACCTCCTTTGGCACATCCAGGAAAGGTACTCGTTTTTGATTCGGACATTCATAAGGATGGAATACTCTTCAAGAGTGGGTGTTAACTGGTAGTCCTGAAAAGTAAAGCAACGAACCTCCGGATCATAGAACTGTAAGAGAGTCTGCAGAGGTACCGGATCAACCATCATCTTCAATAATGCCAAGATATCCCCATACTGATCATCAAAAACTTTCTGATTACGGTCGGTCACGAGATTACCCAATTCTTCCAAAGATGTCAATGGCTCACGGTAAAAATTGTAGGTGCAAGTCTTCCTCTTCAACTCTGGAATGGCAGCCATCTCTCGGTGTGAACAGACTCCTGAATAAACCTAAAAAATGATATGCATATGCGGGTTAACTTTTTTTTTTATGCATTATTTTTTTTTTGAAAATAAACATGCTATGATGCAAAATGATGAAACAATGGCTGGTTGGCTGTGTATCTCAAGGAACAGGATCAGAACTTCAGCATGAATTCGGAACCGGGAACCATAGAACACGGTCATCAACTTAGAACCCAGACTTCTGAACCAACGGTCACCAACAAGAACCAAACAAAAGTCACCAACGGAACAAGTCACCATCAGTACCTGTAAATGATTCATTCCCGCCCCACTCACGGGTGTAATCTAGGCCAGGGTAAGGTCAAGAGAAACACAGGATAAACAATCCTTTCAAGAATATCATCATATGCACACCAGGTGTATGCAACGATAATACCCCATCAGAACCTGAACTGCTCGTGATACCATGTTCCGCTAAGTGGCGCCATACCACCCGCTTCCCATGAATCACTTTATTCCTAGGTGTCCTAAAGTTCACTCATAGCCTGTGTATTGGGCCTTTTACCTCTTGTGACTCCCACCCAACAGCGAAACAGATACACAGCCAACACAGTATGCATGAAAGAATAAAGCGCACATAGGATGCAATGCAAGCAGATAAGTATGCAAAGCAATAAATGAATAACACACAATAGACAATAAACAAACGCTAGGAAAGGCCCACTAGGGAAAATAAGTCCCCAGTGGAGTCGTCAGCTGTCGCTCCCCGGATTTCCCGAATCCAAGTACAAACGCGAAAAGAGGTGGCGAGGAAAAAGAGTAGAGTCGCCAGCTATGTACTTTTATCCCAAGAGGAGGGAAAGGTAGTACTGCATAACCAAGAGGGAACGGATAAAACAAAGTCTCGAACCAAATAAAACAGAGTAAGGGGGGCGGTTACGTGAAGGGAAGGTTATCGCACCCCTTCACGTCTGTGGTACTCCACAGGATCCACGATTGCTATTTATGTCTAAAGTGTGTGTATAAAAAGTCCTATATGCAATGCGAAAGAGAGAAAATCAAAGTAGGGAAAAGAAAGAGTTATTGCTCGCACAGGCCCTACCGTGTTGCATACGTATCTCAAGAAGGATTGAGAATCAGAGCACCGTAGCTCGGCTAACCTATGTGTTTGTTTTTTGTGATGAATGACGTTACTACACAATCTACCGGATGCTCGACCTTTGGAGACTTACTCACCTGTAGTAGAAGGAGTTAACGTGTTCTTAGGAGAAGAAAAATTAATGAGTTTGTTTGTTTTAGGAATGCTCATGCAAAAAGGAAGTCCTAGACGAAGGAACCGTGCTACCTTAATTGACATGCAAATGAGAGACTATACGAAGCCTAGCAATCCTATGGGGAGACGATCACACCATACAAAACAAACATACATAAAGTAAACACGTCAACAAGGGGGCTCAAACATACGTGGGTAGGGCTTTAGTCAAGAGGGGTCATATCAACCTCGACAAACAAGCCATGGAAAGGTAATCAAATGGGCTCTTAACCACTGACATTGAACGTCAGGGTGAGCAGATCAAAAGGGTAATGAGGATAAGACCTCATAGCTCTTAACCCTGGACAGGGTTAGCTCATGACAAAAAGTGGGGATTCAGAAAGGTGGAACCCTCTCCACTGACTGACCGGACAAAAGATCTTGGGCTTTTGTTCTGAAGCGTCGACCCGTAGTGTGAGCATAAAGAACAACACACTGAATAACGGGGGATTGACTACTAATCCCTTTTATCCGTCAATTGCCTCTTCATGGAGGTCTTTAGCACTGGTGCCTCTTCTTGGAGGTCTTTAGGCACAAAAGTAAACACACAAAAACATTGCCTCCTATTGAGGTCTTCCAGCTAAGAAAGCGGTAAAATACGGGAAAAGATGTAAAAGGGATCAAGAGATCTACCACAAGGACAAAGGTCCGAAGTAACAGTAACTAAAGAAATAAGAAACCCAGAGATCTCTCAGGCTAGCACCATCAAACAAAACAAGTCAGCAAAGCAATCAGAATAAATCTCCAAATGGTATCCCACAAATAAAGGGGAGCACCAAGCAAGCTATATCTTCAAGGTTCATGTGAGTCCTCACAAAACAAACTCGACAAACAGGTTAGAATAACAAGGTGGGGTGCAATCAAGAGTTGCACCGAATAAGAGAATCAAAATGTAACCACATGAATCATGCCATTAAAGTTCACAAAAAGCAACCAAGGATAGGAGGCCTAAACCTCTTGTCAAACAAATGCATTAAAAGGGTATCAAAACTCAAAGTCAGGGGTAAGGATCCACACATCAAGACATGACATACCTACTGATTGGAGAGATCGATTGAAATTGAATTGCACTGTTGGCTTTGCAGAACAATCTTAGGGTTTATATGAGAGGGAATTGGTTCTTTGCAGATGAGTTCCCTTCAGTCTCTCGAGGTTGCTATGAATTAGTTAGAATCTCTCTAGGGTTTTTTCCACTGAATTTTTTTAAGAATTTATAACCTGATTTTCGTGGCTTTGTGGGCTCAAATGACAGAGGTCCAAGTCCAAGATTTTTCTGTTATATTTTTTTTTTTTTTTTTTTTTTTTTTTTTTTCATTTTTTTTTCTTTCTTCTTTTCGTTTTTTTTATATATATATATATATTTTTTCGTTTTTTTTTTCAAAACGCGTGGGCTTCGTCTAGCGAGCATGACAGTTCAGGAAATTCCTCTGAGCGAAGGTAATTCTGGTGGCTTTTCTTGGGACTCGCTAGGCGACCCATTTTGCTCGCCTAGCAAGCATGACAGCTCATGAACAAACTTTTGCTCCTTTGAATGATGAATAGACCCTATTTGAACATGTTGCAAGTAACTCAAGTCATTCCCTGGCCATTTCACCTTCAGTTGACCAACAGTTGACTTTTGGCTTCATAGTTGAATTTTGAACTGTACTGAGCCCATTAAGCTTGATCCTTCAGATAGAACCCACAAAGTGACTTGGATGACATCCTCTTGGAGCTAATTCTGATTGACATGATGAAATGCAATATGAAATGTTAAATGACCTAAAAAATGAATGCATGAATGAGGAGGGAAAATTTGAGGTGCTACACCACCTTTGGTAGTCATATGAGCAACAATCTCAGATACATCTATATGAAGCAAGTCAGCAATCTCTTGGGAAGAAGGAACCCTCTCCAAACCACTGAATGGTAACTGATCCAAGATAGGTATACCCACATGATAGTCATACTCCTCAAGCGTAGGCAAGAGCTGGAAATCCGGAAAAGTGAAGCACCGATACAGAGGATCATAGAACTGCACTAGCACACTCATCAGACCTTCATCCACCTGAGTAGAAAGAATAGACAAAAGTCTCCCATGACGAGCTTTGAACTCCAAAGGGTCTAGTGCATAAGATGCCAAACTCCTTAACTCTCTCATGTCGGGTTGTCTGAAACTATACTTCTTTGTATTCCTTCTTTGCTTATCCATGTCTGAAATTTTGCAAATAAACCTCTTAAGTTCCTTGAAAATTTTCATTGTTGATGATATGAATGCAAATGAATGCATGGATGCAACAATCACACTCAAGGATCAAGCAAGTCACACCACAAAAAAGGTCACGGGATGGCTCAAGTCATCCCCAATATCAATCATCCATTTTGGTAGATTATGGTTTACACCTTATCAACACCCAAGTTCCATTGATATTGAGGATATACGAGAACGAATCAACCGTGAATCAAAGGTTTGTTGTAAGTCACGAGCATGGAGTCTTGGTTAAGAACCACCCAATGGGAGTGTACTATGGTTAAACCTGACAATCATGTTCTAAAAAAGGTCCTCATAGTCATCATCTCATCTTTCGAATATTATCGGATAAAACGACTACTCGTATTCCAAAAATATTCTCAAGAGAGACTCTTATGAGTGTAGTATCGCGTATCAAGTCTTACACTTGAACGACCTTCACACTACATCCTAAAATAGGCCAATATGGGCTAGGTAATCTAAGGTACTTGGCTTCTAAGGTTTATATTGGAAAGAGTAATGCCTAACCACGACTACTCGTGTGACATTATTGATCCCAATAAGACCTCCACCAAGTGAATGGGCTTGCAAGTCAACTTGCTAAGGAATAACTCCATACAAGTCAACAAGACTATGCCATTCTCCTATCATAAGTGCACTCGAGTTCGGGTATAGAACTCATCTCATAAGAGACCACCAAGCACACAAGCAATTGAATATATCAAGCAATTTATACATTACAAACAATACAGTCATCCCAAATTTGCACAAAAATATGTCACAAATAAATATAAATATACAACACACATAAGCAAAAAGTAGGCTAAACCCACTAGGAGTGATAACTCTCCCCAACAGAGTCGCCACTTTTCTGTAGCGGGGTATTCATTACCTTTAGATTTATTGACTAAATCAAAAGTAAGCATATAATTCGAGTCGCCACCGCACTTTTATTTGTCCAAAGGAAAGGTTAAAAAGCGAACAAAAACCAAGTAAGAAGTTTTATCAAATCAGAAACTAATAAAAATGTCAGAGATCTAGGTAAGGGGGTTGGTTATGAGATGGGAAGGTTTTAAGCACCCAAAACATCCTTAGTACTCTAAGGGAGCCCTTTTTGCAAATATGTGTTGTAGGTTGGTATTTGTGAAAATATGTGCAAGAGATTGGGGAGATGAGAAAAGAGTATTATATTTACAATTTTGTTGTTTGAATGGATGAACCCATTGCCTACGTACCATCACAAAGGTAGGATCAAAACCTCGTAGTTCGGGGTAAAAATCTCAAAAGATTGGTGAATTGATTTGTCAAAAGCCTTAAGGTCTTTTGTTAGCGAAGGGAGAAAACTCAATCTAAACCAACAATCCACCATGTGAGGAGAGCTTCAACATACTAGTGAGGGGGTAACCCTATAATAAGTATGGAAGACTTATAGTCCAATTACTAAGGATAAGGTGAGGTTTACATCAACCACTATGATAACTCAAACCTATGGCTAATGTTTATGAAAAGTTTTAACAAAGGTGGCCATTGGAACCACAAAAACAACTTGAAGTGAGTTGTATATACAAGTTAGAAGTATTCACAAAATATGGTCAAAGTTGACTTAAGGTTTATTCACAATGAGTATTAATGAAAAGATTCTGAAAAAAAAAAATCAAAGGCATAAGGCCTAGGTTTCTAATTTGAAACAAAGTCAAAGTTTGCACATAAATGAGTTTGGCTTAGGTTAGAGTGGAGAGAAGAAGAGAAGGTCTAGTCCTAAAGTATACAAAGATAAGAGAAGAGATAAAACCCTTGGAGTTCCTTTTCTTGACATCATAAAGATGATTCAAGATGCTGCTTTCCTTTGGACTTAGCAAACCACTCAAGCAATCAAACAAATATTATATTTAAGCTCCTAGGATCTCCATTTGGCTTGTCTCTCATAACTTGGCTATTCATGACAATGGTCCTTCTTACTATCTCAAGATGGAATCCCTATCACACAAGAGCAAACATCAAAAAGTTCACAACACAATAAGAGGAATTGACAAAGAATGAGTTTAGATTAGAGGTCTTTTGAAGTCAACTTTAAGATTTAGCATTCTAAAGGCATGAGGCTTAGTTGCTCTTCAACAAATTTAGCATTCTAAAGGCATGAGGCCTATTTGCTCTTGGACTCCTTCAAGCATGCGTAAGGTCCTAAGTCTAAGTCCTTTCTCCTTTTGCATTGGGTTCACACAAAAACAAAAGCAAAACCAACACAAGACAATAATATATTTATGTACAATAATGAGCTCAAATGAGCAAAAGGAAAATGGCATAAACATAAAATATATGCTCAAATGAGCAAAGGGGAAAAGGCAATATGAATAAATGAGTAAGAAATAAAGTGCATTAAAGTAAATTGTAAGAAATTAAATGCTTGAATTAAAGTTAGTAGTTAGTAGTTAATGTTAGTGTGTCATAAGACAATTTAGCGCTATGTTAAGCAATCGTAAGTGGACTAATGTAGTAGTCACACCTATCTGAGGCCGGTCAATAAAACTATAGGCAAATAAACACAAGTTAGAGATCATGACTAGTAAGCCAAGCTCCTACAACTTTCCATGCCAAAAGAAAAGAGGAAAGCCTTGTATGGACTTTAGGTTTTTTGCTTGACCAAGAAGCAACCTATCTTGGACACAAAGCAACTCACTTGATCTTTGATCAAGTTGAGTTTGATTTGGATCAAAGAAGGTTAAGCCTCTCATATGTCAAGACCAACCACAAATCATTAACTCATTGGCCAAAATAAAAAGAAGAAATGAGATAAAGATGAAATGAATAAAAGGAGAATTCATATGAAATATCAACACACAATGATCAAATGTGAATCAAATCATCATCAACCAATGTAAAACAGAAGAGAAATGAAGATTAGAAGTCAACAAATCAAACATATTTTTTTGGTATTTTTGGAATTAAAATAAATGCAAAATTAAAATGGATAAAATATGGTCAAACCTCAAATTCAATTCAAATAAACTTGGATAAGTCCAATTAAATTCTCATAGGTCTAACATGGTCAAACAAGGTTTGACAAATTTTCTCAAAATTTTTTGAAAACAGAAACTATTTAAATCAATTAAAAACAATGATAAATAACACAAATGAATTAAAATCTCAAATCAATTAAGAAATTGATGAGACTATTTTTCATTGACTCATCATGATCCATATGTGTTAAGAAAATATTTTTGGAATTTTCAGATATCAAAAAGTATTTAAAATGAATTAAAAACTATTAAAAACAAAATAATTCACAAAAAATATTAAATGAAGTCACAAAAATAATTAAAAATTAGATTATGAAACTATATTTTTTAAGAAAAAATTTTCCATTGGTCTCATATTTTTGTGACTTCAAATAAAATAGTTATGAATTTTTGAAAATAAAAGGGATTAAAAGAAATTAAAACAGAAAATAGAAAATAGGAAAAATCAACGCCCATTGGATCTGTTTCATTAATTGACGTGGCATCATCCAAGGGCTCAGAGGCGTGTTCATACCATATGCCTTGGTCAAGCGCATCACACATGGCATTAAAAGAAGTCATACACACGCACGACCAAGATTATAACATTTGAATGGGATCCAAGGACTCAGATGCATCCACATGGGGATGGTGGTGGAAACCACCATCTTCTCCGGCCAGAGAACAAACTCCGGCCACCACGCGCAGGGTTTTCAACCTTAATGAAAATGAAAAACAATGGTACCAAAATGAAGTTGGGGTGATGTACATCACCCCTGTAACCTTGGATTTTCCTCAAAGTTTCTATTGAATGATAAATCTGAGCTTGAAAATCAAGGTGTACAAACTGAAATGTCTCAATTCATGAAATCAAGACCACCACTGGCCTGCCTCTTGCTCGAGGACTTCAGAAAACAGTTCAAATGCAAGCAATTAACATTGTAGAACAAGATCTAAATCAAAACAGTTGAGTGATATACCTTTGAAGTGCAGCTTTAAACAACACGATTTCTTCAAGCTTTTGATGCAAATTTGATCTGGAGATGTGATGATGATGCAAGGCTAAGGAATTAAGACTTTAAGATCAACTAAGGATGTTGAAATTCAAGCTTGAAATTGAGAAATGAAAAACTGAAATTCCTTTGAGTGAGGTTGGGTTTCCAATTCAGCAGGGTTTCAGATCACCTTGAGGTTGTTTTTGAATGAGCAAGCACGTGTATTTATAGCTGAGCTTGATGCAAGGTAGTGAAATGCTCGTGTGCATGAACTTTGGGTCCTCCATGCATGGGCCTGTACAGGCACATGTGAGGCCCAAAAGTGAATGGAATTGCAAGCTGAGATCATTTGGAGTTGAATTGGACGTGCACAAGGCCTGGCATTTGCTTTCATATGAAGTTTCAATGTGAATTGCATAATTGATCATAAACATTAAGCCCTTCGAAAATCACACATGGAAAATCCAAACATGGTCATGTGAGTAATGGTTGGAAAGCACTTGACATAAGGAACAAAAGCTATGTTGGGAAAAAATCCATTTGGAGTTTGGAAATTTATGAAAACTGACTTTTAAGTTTGAAGTACAAAACATGTCTAGGTTCCCTTTGAAATATTTTACCAAAAGTGATCAACTTCAAGCCCTTCTATTTCAGTGATGAAAGCCTCAAATGGAAACACCTTCTACATAAAAGTTGTAGATCTTTTCAAGATGATCAATTTAGACTTACATTTTGCATCATTTGGATTTTTAATGAGAAAGTTATGGGCACTTGAAGTTGGGCATTTTTCAAATTCAATGGTTTTGGTCCAAAGTGACCTATAATGTTTTGTATTATCACATGTGTTTCTTTTAGGATTATGAAATTTTGTCCAACATAAAATTTTAATTAGACATATTAATATTTCCAATTCAATTTGTATCACCTCAAAATCATAAAAAATAAGGAAGTTAGGTCCTTGGGAAGTTGACCCAAAATTAGGGTTTCAGTCAAAATGACCTATAATGTTTTGAAATGAATGATGACCTTAAAAGTTTCAAATGGATTTTTGATGAACATGAGAGTTGTTCATATGGTTCCTAAGAACATGTTTTATCTTGGGGTCATATTCATTTGACAAACACATCAAAAGTTAGGTCTCAGGGATCCTCAGTTTAGTCAGATGACTTGACTGGTCAACTTCTCAAGGCCAAACTTCAAATCTTGATGAATGAATGATTGAGGATACTTACATAGGCTCATATATGCATAAATTAATGAATTAAAGAACTTCACTTGATTTAATTTTAACATAGGTTGAGGTTGCTTCATGAGCAAGGCACAGTTGATGCATAGTTGAATTTGGGTTTCCTTGGGAAATAATCCTCAAGCCATTTGGGTTATCTTGATCAAATTGGAAAATTGAGATACTTGAGAGACATATATGATGATTAGGGACTTTGTGTACCATTTCCATGCTTTCTTTCATCTTCATCTAGTCATTTCATTGAGCTTAGGAGCCTCCTAGGAGCATGGGAGCACATGATCACTTGAGCTTCAAAACAAAAAAGGTTAGTGACATATTTTTGTGCTTTTGGTTAGTAAACAAATAAGAAGAGAAGTAATATACAATTCAAGCATGCTTTGTGGTCTCAAACCACTCACACAAGTCCTAACCCTAGGGTAAAGGAGCCACACATGCTATGATCCTTGAGGCAATGCAATGAGCAATGATATGATGCCATGAGGGATCTTAGGGTCAAAATTAGGGTCTTACAATACACAAGGATATCTGTATGGTGAGTGACTGTGAACATGACCATGATGGTTGTGATATTTGTAGCGTGAACCCAAGGGGGTGTGTTGTGGTGAAAAGGGACATCTAGCATTTGGTGGATGAAGGCATGATTCAGATTTGTCAATCCCGTCATGAAGATAACGACGTCATTGTCATAGTGCCTGTTTTCAAGCAACAAGAGAGATTGGTAATTCAGTATGATAGCAGCAGTAACAAGAACGTCAGCAATAGATCAGTATCGCCGTTGGTAATACGGTTAGCGGGCCCAGTCCCGTATGCATCTGATAAGGTTGTACCGTATCAATACAATGCTACGATGATAGAGAATGGTCAAGAGGTCCTGTTACCTACGACCAGTTCAGTGGTGAGCATTGCAGATGTTACAAAGGTGACCCGCAGTGGTCGAGTTTTTGGACCGGTGTTCCCGGAAAATAGAGAAGAAATAGTGGTTGGTAAGAAAGCGGAGGGGCCTAATGTAAATCCAGTTTGTTGTTCAAAGGATAAGTCTGGTGAATCCAGCAACTTGAAAGCCAATGATGATGGTGAGGTACTCTGACTGATTAAGAGAAGTGAATTTAATGTGGTTGAACAGTTGCTCTAGACTCCCTCAAAGATTTTCGTGTTGTCTCAGCTTTTGAATTCTGAAGCGCACAGAGAAGCACTATAGAGAGTTCTTGAACAGTCATACGTAGAGCAGGATGTTACTATGGATCAATTTGATCACATTGTGGCTAACATCACTTCATGCAATAATCTGAGCTTCTGTGATGAAGAACTCCCTGAGGAGGGAAGAAATCATAACATGGCTTTGCATATTTCAATGAACTGCAAGGAAGATGCTTTGTCAAATGTACTTGTTGACACCGATTCGTCACTGAATGTACTTCTGAAGTCAACTCTATCGAAGTTATCATATCAAGGAGTGCCTATGAGGTATAGTGGTGTAATCGTCAAGGCCTTTGACGGTTCGCGCAAGATAGTTATTGGTGAAGTGGACCTTCCAGTCAAGATAGGTCTGAGTGATTTTCAGATTACTTTTCAAGTAATGGATATTCACCCGGCCTACAGCTATTTATTGGGAAGGCCATCGATTCATGAGGTAGGGGTTGTTACCTCTACTCTGCATCAGAAATTAAAAATTTTCAAGAATGGTAAACTAGTGATTGTGGGAGGAGAGAAGGCGTTATTGGTTAGTCATATGTCATCTTTCACGTATGTTGAAGCTGAGGATGAGGTTGGAACTTCGTTCCAAGCCTTATCTATTGCTGCTGAGAAGAGAGTTGGGGCACCTATGTTCTCGTTGAAAAATGCTCAGAAGATTATTGAAGAAGGTGTTGTTGATCAATGGGGGCGCATGGTAGAGGTCTCCGACAACAGAGGAAGAACTGGTTTGGGGTTCCAGAAGGGATCATCAATTGCAAGATCTGAAGAGATGCAACTCAGCTTCCGTAGCGGAGGGTTTATTCATGGGAATGAACAACACTTAGCTATTGTGCTAGAGGATATCAAAGAGGAAGACTGCACCAACTTTGTAACGCATGGAAAGACATGCAACAATTGGACTGCTATTGATATTCCTGTTATTTTGCATCGATCTAAGTAATTGCTTTTATATTTTTAAAAAAATCCTTCTCCTATGCCTAAGGGAGAAGTGAACATTGTTTGGGCATTTTAAATTGATCATCAATAAAATTAATTCTATTCATCCACATCTTTGATGTCTATTTTTAATTTTTTCTTTATTCTGAAAATGGTAATCACAAAAAACATAAATAAACAATATAATTGTCCATCTGCATAATATTTGGTCACAAATTCACTTCTCTAAAATCAAAATATCAAATCATTATGCAGGTTGGTTCCTAACCCCATTGAATACAATGATCCTTCTCCTTCTCCAAATTTTGAATTTCCTGTGTTTGAGGCCAAGGAGGAAAGTGATGTAGAAGTAAGTGATAAATTATCTCGTCTTCTTGAGCAAGATGAAAAGATTATTCATCCATTTGAAGAGCAGATTGAGCTAGTCAACTTGGGTTCCGAAGGTGATGTGAAGGAAGTCAAGATTGGGTCTCGACTGTGTCCAGATGCTAAGAAGGGATTGATTGATCTTCTTCGAGAATATTCAGATGTGTTTTCTTGGTCCTATCAATACACGTCTGGGTTGGATTCTGAGATTGTGGAGCATAGATTTCCGTTGAAGCCAGAATGTCCGCCAGTCAAGCAGAAGTTGAGAAGAACGCATCCTGATATGGCTGTGAAGATCAAAGAGGAAGTGCAAAAGCAGATTGATGTTGGTTTTCTTGTGACAGTTGAGTATCCACAATGGGTGGCCAATATTGTGCATGTGCCAGAGAAAGATGGAAAAGTCTGCATGTGTGTTGACTATAGAGATTTGAATAAAGCCAGTCCAAAAGATGATTTCCCTCTACCACACATTGATATGTCGGTAGACAATACTTCTAAATTCAAAGTCTTTTCGTTTATGGATGGATTTTCCTGATATAATCAGATCAAGATGGCACCCGAAGATATGGAGAAGACCACATTCATTACACCCTGAGGAACATTCTATTATAGAGTGATGTCTTTCGGTTTAAAGAATGCTGATGCGACTTACCAGAGAGCAATGACTACTCTTTTTCATGATATGATGCATAAAGAGATTGAAGTTTATGTTGATGACATGATTGCTAAATCAATTAATAAAGAGGAACATGTTGAACATTTGTTGAAGCTATTCCAGCGTTTGAGGAAGTATAAACTCCGCTTGAATCTCAATAAGTGTACTTTTGGTGTTCGTTCTGGTAAGTTGTTAGGATTTATTGTGAGTGAGAAGGGTATTGAAGTTGATCCTACCAAGGTCAAAGCAATAAAAGAGATGCCTGCGTCCAAAACTGAGAAGCAAGTCAAAGGTTTTCTCGGCCGCTTGAATTATATTTCCAGATTCATTTCCCACATGATTGCCACATGTGCGCATATATTCAAGCTTCTTCGGAAAGATCAGTCTTGTGATTAGACCGAAGACTGCCAGGAAGCTTTTGATAGTATCAAAGAATATTTGCTTGAGCCTCCGATTCTATCTCCACCTGTTGAAGGAAGACCGTTGATCATGTATTTGACTGTGCTAGAAGATAGTATGGGATGTGTTCTTGGTCAGCAAGATGAGACTGGGAAGAAAGAATTTGCAATTTACTACCTCAGTAAGAAGTTCACCGACTGTGAGACTCGGTATTCAATGCTTAAGAAGACTTGTTGCGCATTGGCTTGGGATGCTAAGCGTCTGTGCCAGTATATGTTGAATCATACCACTTGGTTGATATCCAAAATGGATCCAATCAAGTATATATTTGAGAAGCCAGCTTTAACTGGGAGGATTGCCCGTTGGCAGATGTTGTCATCAGAGTATGATATCGAATACCGATCTCAGAAAGCGATCAAAGGTAGTATCTTGGTTGACCATCTGGCTCACCAACCAATTGAAGATTGTCAGTCAGTACAGTATGATTTTCCAGATGAAGAGATTTTGTACTTGAAAATGAAAGATTGTGATGAACCATTGCTAGAAGAAGGGCCAGAACCTGGTTCCCGTTGGGGCATGGTGTTTGATGGAGCTGTTAATCAATATGGAAATGGCATTGGGGCAGTGATTATTACTCCTCAAGGCACGCATCTACCATTTACAGCTAGATTAACTTTCAAGTGTACAAACAACATGGAAGAATATGAAGCTTGCATTATGGGGCTTGAAGAGGCCATGAATCTTAGAATCAAGTATTTGGATGTCTTCGGTGATTCCGCTTTGGTTGTGAATCAGATCAAAGGAGAATGGGAGGCGAATCAACCCGGTTTAATACCATATAGAGATTATGCGAGGAGGATTTCAACTTTCTTTACAAAAGTTGAGTTTCATCATATCCCTCGAGATGAAAACCAGATGGAAAATGATCTTGCAACATTGGCATCAATGATTATAGTCAAGTATTGGAATGGAGTCCCCAATTTATCTGTGATGCGTCTTGATAGGCCAGCTCATGTGTTTGTTGTTGAAGAGATAAAAAGCGAGAAGTCATGGTATTACGACATCAAATGCTTCCATCAAAGTCAGATTTACCCGCCTGGGGCATCTTTGAAAGATAAGAAGACTTTGAGAAGATTAGCCGACAATTTCTATTTGAATGGTGATATACTATACAAGAGAAACTTCGGCATGGTTTTGCTTAGATGCGTGGATAGACACGAAGCAGACTTGTTGATGACTGAAGTGCATGAAGGTTCCTTTGGTACTCATTCCAATGGACATGCAATGGCGAAGAAGATGTTGCGAGTAGGTTACTATTGGTTGACAATGGAATCTGACTGTTGCAAGTTTGTGAAGAAATGCCACCAGTGTCAAATCTATACTGATAAGATTCATGTTCCTCCGACACCATTGAATGTTATCTCTTCCCCATGGCCCTTATCCATATCGGGAATTGATATGATTGGGATGATTGAGCCCAAAGCTTCGAATGGACATCGTTTCATTTTGGTGGCAATTGACTACTTCACAAAATGGGTTGAAGCGGCATCGTATGCAAATGTAACCAAGCAAGTTGTTGTAAGGTTTATCAAGAATCAGATTATATGTCGTTATGGTATGCCAAGTAAGATCATTACTGATAAAGGATCGAACTTTAATAACAATATGGTGGAAGCTCTTTGCAAAGACTTCAAGATTGCACATCATAATTCTTCTCCCTATAGATCCAAGATGAATGGGGTTGTTGAAGCTGCGAACAAGAACATTAAGAAGATTATCCAGAAGATGGTTGTCACGTACAAGGATTGGCATGAGATGTTCCCATTTGCTTTGCATGGGTATCGTACATTCGTCCGCACTTCAACAGGGGCAACCCTTTTCTCTCTCGTGTATGGTATGGAAGCAGTGCTTCCCGTAGAGGTTGAGATTCCTTCATTGTGTGTGCTCATGGAAGCCAAGTTGACTGAAGCTGAATGGTGTCAGACTAGGTTTGACCAGTTGAATTTAATTGAAGAGAAGAGATTGACTACCATGTGTCATGGTCAATTATATCGACAGAGAATAAAGAAAGCTTTTGATAAGAGGGTCAAGCCTCGGGTGTTCAGAGAAGGTGACCCTGTGCTCAAGAAGATTTTATCATTCAAGCCAGATTCTAGAGGAAAATGGACTCCTAATTATGAGGGCCCATATGTTGTTAAGAGATCCTTTTCAGGTGGTGCATTGATTCTTACAACTATGGATGGTGAAGAGTTCACTCGTCCTGTGAACGCAGATGCAATCAAGAAATACTTCGCCTAAAAATTAAAAGAACAACTCGCTAAGTTGAAAACCCGAAAGGGCGGTTAGGCAAAAATGAGCGTCTCGATGGATTGAAAACCCGAAAGGGCGATCCAGGAAAAAATTAGAGACATAAAAACAGAAAGAATTTCCCGATAAGTTGAGTACCCACCTTGGGGCAACTTATGCAAAAATTGGAGATTATGGCAAGTAACTGCATTCTGCAGATCTTCAGTGATTTCTGAACACTTGTTTGAGCACAAGGGTTGACATCGGTTCATCTCCAGCAGCGGTCAAGAACACATCGGATATCAAGATTTGGTAGAGGAATTAAGGATCATTTGTATTCAATGTAACCCTTTTCCATGTAAATTACCATTTTTCAACTTTGTAAAATCTATGGAGTCATGTCATTTACAGACTACCATTCTATTAAATAAAGTTGAGCTTTTATCCATTTGTTTCTACTCTTATTTACTTCAGCCAATAGTTTTAAATTTTATTATGATCATTTTAAAATTAAATTTTTTAAAATCAAAATCAAGTTTTCTTTAAAATATAAAAGCAAGAATTTTTCCAAAGTAATTAATAGTAGTATCAACAGCATCTCAATAAAAAGCAAGTCCTTAAGTGTGAAGCATTTGAGGTTCCCCAAGAAGTTAACCCTTCGGGTATCCCTAGACGTCAGTGTTGATTCAGTTCCTCAGCGGAGTGTTTGACCCCCAGTGGAGCTTCTTTCTTTATCCCCAACTGAGTTGGTTGTGGCGTGTCCTTGTCCCCAACAGAGTTTCGGCCTTCCCCAACGGAGTTCGTATTTCCTCAGCAGGTGGATCATCGTCAAGAGATGTTTGATCTTCCCTAGTAGATCGCTTTGGTGTCCCCACCAATCATTGTATCTTTGCTCCCAGTCATAGTTTCCTCTTGGTTTTTGAGCAGCTTTTGTTTATTATTTTCTCTGTAGGGTTGTCTCCCATTTTTATGGTGTTGACCTAAAATCCCCCACATATTTGGATGTTTTATCCTCGACAGATTTGCTCTGTCTTTCCCCAGCATGGGTTGAGCCTTTGGGATGTTAATCTCTCTGTTCTCCAGCGGTTTGTCTCCATATTTTGTGGATTGACCGAGGATTGCACCGGTGGTTCAATTTCTTTGTGACACCTCTGTATCCTTTGTGACCGTGTTGTCAGCATAATCATCATATATACATATACATATACATATACATTCATATAATTTCATGATTTGCATATCCTGCATCTTCATATTTGATTTGTTTGAGATTCTCATTCTCTGTTATGGAGGTGTTTTATCCCCATACCAAATTTGGTGTCTGTCCTCTTTCAATTGTAGAGTGTCAGCCCCTTAAGTAGAAAGACTTTAACCTTTCTCTGTTTCCCCCACTAAGTTTGTTTCCTCATGGATGATTGTTATTTCAGTTTCCTCTCCAGCAAATTTTCTGGAAGGAATTACTCCCCTTGAGTTACGTCCTCATTAGGTTAAGTCTTGATTGATCGTTTTCTTTCTAGCTCTTACCTAGATAGATGTTTTGGTCCCCCAAGGGTCTATTACCCAGTAACCGGTAATATTCTTCTTAGTTTGCAGTTTGTTACTTCTTGCCCAATACCCGGCAAAAGTACCCCTTTTCTTCTCAGCAGAACCCCTAGTGGATCTATTCCCCGAGAGTTAATCCTTGATATGTTCATCTTAACCGATGACGGATTTTCTTCACCTTTGGTATTCTACCCAGTAAAAAGGTAGTTGTAAACCCTATTTTGTTTCTCAGAGAGTTAATCCTTGATATGTTCATCTTAACCGATGATGGATTTTCTTCTCCTTGTTGGTATTCTATTCAGTAACTGATAGATGTAATCCCTATTTTTGCTCCCCTTTTTAGAGTCAATCCTTGATATGTTCACTTTAACTGGTGACAGATTCTCTTTGATTTGGTCTTCTACCCAGTAACCGGTAGTTGTAAATCCTACTTTGTCCCCTCGCAGAGTTTATCCTCGATATGTTCATCCTAACCGGTGACGGATTTTTTCTCCGACGGTTTTCTATCCAGCTTTCGATAGATGTAATTCCCCCCTTTTTTATTCAGTTGTTATATCCTTGATATGTTCATCCTAAACGATGACGGGTATCCTCCTTGGCATTTCCAGGCAAGTCTATCCTTGATATGTTCATCTTAACCGGTGACGGATTTTCTTCCCTGTTGAGTTTATCCTTGATATGTTCACCCTAACTGATGACGGAAACTTTCACCCTTGGTCTTCTGCCCAGTAACTGGTAGTTGTAAATCCTATTTTTTCTGCATTTTTCCCAGCAAGGCTATCCTTACCTAGTAACCGGTAATGAATTTCCTCTCCTGGAATCCTCAGCGAGTCATCCTTGATATGTTCATCCTAACCGATGACGGATGTTCTCTCTATCAAATCTTTATTATCTCCTTACCCAGTAACAGGTAGTAGATAATAGATTTTTGCTCCTCCTGTGTTGAAGTTTATCTTCCCCAATTGAGTTGAGTGCGCATTTCCTTAGTGAAATCGTTGTTCTCCTACACGAGTCGAGTACCTCAGTTTTATCCTGACTTACTCGTATCCCTTGCAGATGTTGTTGTTCCCTGGCTGAGTCTTTTCCATGTTCGTATGGAATCCCTCTTGTCCCCAGTAGTTTTAAGTCGTAGCCTGACCTACACATAACTCCTTTTCCCCCAGAGTCTTGGTCTCCCCAGTGAGTTTTCCTTACGGAATGCATTGTTCTCCTGCGGATTTTCGGTCTCTCTGATTTCTTTTTCTTTTGTGGCAATATTTCCCCACAGAGCATTAACTTTTACATTCATATCATATGCATCATGAGGTCTCTTAGGGACCAAAATTTGTTTCTCTATATTGTTATTTAAGCCTATTCTACTGAGTCGAGCCGAAGATTTTAACCTTCACCTTCTCAATTAGAATGTCCTTAAATAGGGGCAACTGTAAGACCCCAATTTTGACCCTAAGATCCCTCATGCAATTCCATCATAAGCATTAGCATTGGGATCATATCTTGGCATCCTCCTTACCCCTCTTTCATTGGGTTTGTTTTGGTAGAGATCACCAAGCACTTTGTGATTATATCATACTTGTATTTTATCATTTCAATAACCAAAATACCAAAAATATCTTTTTGCATTTGTCTAACTCTTTTGTAGGAAGGGCGTGATTCCATTGATTCATCAAGTTCACATCTAGGGTTTGAGACCCTCATGAACAAATAGCATAACCAAGAATTGATTCAAGAATGGTCAAGTTTTCTTCAAGAGTTTGAGGGTGATTTCCCTGGAAACCCTAGTTTGACTGGGTATCTTGAGTAACTTCTCCAACAAGCTATCTCACCAATTGATCAAGTTTATAAAGGGACACTTCAAATTTCATCATCTTAATCATACATGATCTACCATGAGCCAATAAAGTCAAGATAATTGGAAGTTATCAAGTTGGTTGATGGTGGTTGGCTAGATGAATTCATCTGATCAAAACTGGGTCTCCATAGACCCTATCTCCTATAATTTTCACCATATGAAAATTATTCCAAGAGACACCTTACTCTAAATGACATTCCAAACAACTTTCATGTTGAGACCTAGATCTAGTTTTGCTTGGAAAATCATTTTCTATGTTGAAACATTATAGGGCATTCTAACTAAACCCTAATTTGAAAGTCAACTTCCCAAGGCCATAACTTGCTCAATTTGTATGAGATGAAATATTTCCAAGTTTCACAATCAAATTCAATATGTCTACTTCAACTTTAATTTTTGGAGTGGGAGCTAATTCAACTTTTTTGAGCATGTGATATGAGGCTACATTATAGGTCACTTTTGACCTATACCATTGATCAAGTGATTTTTCCAAACTTCAAAAATGCATAACTCTATCATTTCAAATCCAAATGGCATGAAATTGGTGATAATTTTGAAGGTCTTTGAGAGAGCTACAACTTTTATGAATACACTTTTCTCATTTGAAGTTCCCATAAAAAGTTAAGCAAGGTAGAATATTGAGACATATGGCTTGACACTTAGAAAATTTTTGATATGTCAAATTTTCCAAACTTCCATCACAAATTTCTCCAAGTTCCAAGCTCCAAATGAAAAATTGTTCAACATAAAACTTGTTCCTCTTGATCTCACCTTTCTAAAGAGCTCAAATTTATTTATTTTGGATGAGAAATGCATAGGCTGCGCATGGCTTAAACAGGCTGATATCATTTGGCATGGATCCAACTTCAAGCACCAATGTTCAGTTGCTTTGCATTCCAATCAACCTTCAAAGCATCTGATCTTCAATTTGGACCTTCAAACCATCATTTCATGGGCTTATGCGCGCCCATGCACCATTCCATCATCATTTGCCAATTTTGGAAAGTGAAGAGAGTGTGCAAATATCACATGGATTCATCTATAAATTAAGCTCCATTTGCTCAAAAATTTCACACACATTACGCCAGCTTTGATCCCCCATTGAAAACCCTTCACTCTTATAGGATAAACCTGATAAATTCATTTGAATTTGAGCTTGAATCTCCACTGTTTTGGAATTCAATTCTCCAGGAGTCCATTGCTTTTAAACCTTTCCATTCCCTTCCTGTAAGCAATTGAAGTGAAGCCAAGCACAATTCAGATCAAGATCCATCGTGTTCAGACCACCATTGAAGGTAATTTGCAGAAATTTTAAACTCTTCGATTCTCTTAAATTGTTGCTCAATTCCATTGATTCTTTGGTTGTCTGAAGTCCTACCAATGTAGGCAAGAAGATTGAGTTGCTTTGAGGTCAAATTGAAGCAACTCAGATCATGTACCTCATTTTTCAATTCCACATATCTCTTAATATATTTGGAATTGGAACAATTGGAGGTTAGATTCGAGCTCAGTGCCATTTTCTCTTCAAGATCATATCCCTGTTTCTTTTTTTGGTGATGGTTCATGTTGACCAGTCCGGTGAAGCTCACCGGAGAAGACAATTGTAGCTCTGGCTCCGGTGATGAGGTGTCTTGTGTCTGAACCACATGATCCATGTTTCACGTTTTAATCTGGAGCGTTTGTTTTTATTACCATCTGTGTCACGCGGTTGACTCAAGAACACACGGAATGCGCATTTTGGATCATCAAATCTGCCACCTCAATTAATGAGGGAAATCTGATGGTCCACATATTTTTGAATTTCTGATATTTTGTTTTAATTGCATTTTCTTCAATAATTCATATTAAATTCAATATTGATCCAAAAAATATGAGACTTTCACCAAAAAAATTCAAATATTTTTCTTTTTCATATTCTGAATTAAAATTATTTTTTGGATCATTATTAATATTTTTCATAAATTAATTGATTTTGCATTTGTTTTTAATTGTTTAAAAATATTTTTAAATATCCAAAAATTATGAAATTTTTTCTCCAAAGTCCTTTGACCTTGTTTGACCTATGATAAATCTCATGGTCATTTCTTTGGTGTTTTGATGAGATTTTAGGAATTGGACAAAACATATTTGAATTTAATGCATTCTTTTATTATTTTTAATTGAATTAATGTCATTTAAATTGTGTTGACCATTTGTATTGACTTAATTGAGTTTGATTGTTTGTTGTTGGGCCTTGGTCAAGGTTGATTTGACTTTGTTAAGTTAATATCATTGGATTTAGGGGATTGGTGGAATGTACATTCCATCTCCCAAAATGAATGAATGATATTAATTTGGTAAAAGTCCTCCTTTGACCAATTTGTGATCTCATTCATCCATTTCCCCTTCATCTAATTCCCCTTCTTCATTCATTCATTTCTATTTGGCCAATGACATCTCAAAGTTCTAATGCTAGTTGATTGAAAGATTAACATGAGTATGGATGAGATTAGGCCACACCTTTTGCATATTTTTTGTGTGTGGTATGTTTAATGAGCATAGTTCATAATACTATGTCTCTAACATGCATTAACACCAAAAGTATATTGCCCGACCTCAAATAGTTGTGACTTCTACATAAGTCCAATTACGATTGATTAACATAGCGCTAAACTTGTGACATAAAAGGCATAAGCATTCTAGTTAGTGAGATTGTCAGTCTCCCCTCTTCCATGGTATTGTGTGGAAACTTGGCCTTCTTTCCTTCCTTTGGAAGATGTTTTGGTTCAAGGATCCATGTATGTGGCAAGTGGGTTGAGTGTTCTCCAAAGAATGTCTTGAAATCAAAAGCAAAATAAAACTAACTACTAACTTACTAACCATTAACTTTTAACTTCAAGATTTTACTTTAATGCAATTTACTTTTAGCATTCTATTATCATTTGCCATTATACATATCATTCTAATTGTTTATGTTAATGTAATTTTCACTTTGTCCATTTGGACCATATTGTGTGAAATATTTTGTTTTTGTGTTACTTTGCTTGTTTGTGTGGTCTTTGACCATTAATGCACCTAATAATCATAAAAATCCTTTAAAAAAAATTGTGTGGACTGTTGGCTTGATCTGTGGACCAATTGGACTTAGAACTTAGGCAACATTCCTCTGCTAATGGACTTGGCCAATGCCAACTTGTTTAAGAACCAAATGATGGCAATGTGAAATTCATCTGATACATCATTCAAGACCTCTCCAGTTCATCTGCAACATTGATCATTGTTAAGCTGTTATGTTGAACCTGTGACTTGTGGGCTATTTTGAAGAAGATCATGAAGTGGATAAGCTTGGATGAGGCCATCTTTATTTGATGCCTTTTCTCTTCAAGATTGATATAATTGTGCATTTGTGTGTTGTTTGACTCTAAAAGTCCAAAGGGAATTCTGGGTTTCTATTGACATACTTGCCTATTAGATTGCTACCCATTTGGTCAGATCTTTTCAACTCTAAAATTTTAATTTTGTTCCTAGGATAGTCTCTTCATCTTCTCCCCATTTCTTTAATTTCAAAATCTCTCCCTCCATTTTCAAAATCTTCTTTGTGTGAACTACATTTGTTCTGAACTTTGACCATTTTTTGCAAAAAGAAAGAAACTTCGGCCTTATGCCATTGCATTTTCAAACTTATTTTCTTAACTCAAACTTGTAAATAAACTTAACTATACTTGACTTAAACTTTCAAAAAGCCAAAAAGAACTAACCCATTCAAATCATTTTAGGCCTTTGTGCCTTTCAAACTTAAATTTTATTAAAATCAACACACTTATTTTGAAATGTGTAGCACGAACTACGAGGTTTTGATCCCTCATTTTTATGTTGGTACATAGGCACGAGACCGAAGGTCTTGTCAAACAGAAAAATATAATTAATGAATTCTTTTCTCATCCCCCCATTCTATTTGTTTGTAAACATCACTTTGTATAAAATACATATGCACACAAAAAGGGCTCCCTATGAGTACCTAGGACACTTTGGGTGCTAACACATTCCCTCTATGTAACCAACCCCCTTACCAGTGATCTCTGACTTTTATTAGTTTTTATTTGAAAACTTCTTACTATTTGGATTTTGTTCGTACTTTTTCCCTTTTCCTTTGGAAACAATAAAAGCGCGGTGGCGACTCTTATTAATTGATCTCTAGCTTGTCAATAGCTTAATGATCATGAATTTCCCGCTACACTTAGCTCTTTCAAATCGGGAAATCTGAAACTGTACTTCTTAGTGTTCCTTCGTCCACAATCCATGGTCTGAAAATATTTGCAAATAAAACCTTAGTTCCTTGAAATTTATTTTCTGTGATGGATGTTATGAGGCGCATGAACGCCTGAATGCAACAATCACAAATAAGGAATCACACACAAGGAAAACAAAGGTCAAGGGATGAATCAAGTCATTGTCAAGATCAATCATATATTTTGGTGGATTATGGTTTTCACCTTATCAACACCCAAGTTCCATTGATATTGACAAGATTTGATTGGATCAACCAAGAATCAAGGATTTGTTGTAAGTCACGAGCATGGAGTCAGGTTAAGAACCATCCCAAAGGAGTGCACTAAGGATAAAAACCTATAGATCATGTTCTAAAAAGTTCCCAGAGTCTTAATTCCATCTATCGGGTATTATAGGTTAGGATGTATGACTCATCAACCCATAATATTCTCAAGAGAAACTCGTCTGAGTGTAGTATCGTGTAACAACTGTTATTAGGTCTACACCTGAACAGTCTCCGCACTACGTCCTAAATAGGCCAAGTTGGGTTAAATTTTCTACGGTTCTCAGCTTCTCGGACCCCAAATCAGAGAAAGTAATGCCTAACCACAAATAACTTGTGTGACATTCAGAACTCAAAAAGGGTCTCCACTGAGTAGATGGGTCTCAAGCCAACTTGTTAAGGACTACTCCACACAAGTCGAACATGACTATACCATCCTCCTATCTTAATTTTCACTCAAGTCCGGGTTTAAACTTATCTCACCATTCAGAGATCACCAAGCACAACAAGCAGATTATATCATACAAACAAATATACAAACATCAAATATACAATTATATACACATAAAAAAGTAGGCTAAACCCACTGAGGACTACTCCCCAGTAGAGTCGCCACTTAATTTCTGTAGCGGTAAATTCATGACCATTAAGCTATGGATGAACTTATCGTCAAATAAATCAGAGTCGCCACCGCGCTTTTATTGTTTCCAAGGGAAAAGGTAAAAGTACGAACAAAACCCAAAGATAGGAAGTTTTCAAATCAAAACTAATAAAATGCTAGAGATTACAGGTAAGGGGGTTGGTTACACAGAGGGAAGGTGTTAGCACCCAAAGTGTCCTAGGTACTCCTATGGCGCCCTTTTTTATGTGTGTATGTGTTTTGGTATAAAATGATGTTTGCAATAAATAGAGTGTGGGGATGAGAAAAGAATTCATTAATTATATTTTGTGTTTGACAAGACCTTCGAACTTGTGCCTACGCACCAACATAAAAATGAGGGATCAAAACCTCGTAGTTCGTGGAATTAATTTCAAAGTGAGTGAATTGCTTTTAACAAAAGTTTAACTTTAAAGGAGGCACACATGGCCTAAAAGAGTTTGAATGAGTGTTAGTTCTTTTTGTCTTCTGAAACTTTAAGTCAATATGATTAGATTTATTCACAAGTTTGATTTAAGAAAAGAGTTTAAAAATGCAATGGCATAAGGCCAAAGTTTCTAATTTGCAATAAAGTCTAAGTTTAGAAATCACAAGCAAAGAATGTTTTTGAAAAGGAGGGAGAGATTTGAAATTTAAGAAGTGGGAGGAGATGAAGAGACTAATCTTAAGCAAAAATTTAAAAGTTAAGAGTTGAAAAAATCTGACCAATGGGATGCAATCCAATAGACAAGAATGTCATATAAAAACCCACTTTTCCCTTGGACTTTAGGATCAAGCAATATCAATACACAAATATCAAGATGAAGAGAAAGACATCAAATAAAGATAGCCACATCCAAGCTAGCAACTTCATAATATTCTTCATAATCTTCCCCATGTATCATATGACATACTCCTTGAATGACTCAGAATAAGGCATTTGACACAGCTTCAAAGTAACATTTGCATCAAGACCATGTAGCAAATGAACTCATGTGGATCCCAATACTTGTATCAGATGAAAGCTCAACATCACAATAACTTGGTTTCAGAAATGTTGGCATTGGCCAAGTCCATTTGCATAGTGAATGTTGCCTAATTCTAAGTCCAAAGCTCAAATCACAATCCAACAGTCCACACAAACATTTTTTAGGGTTTTTGTTGTTTATTATGTACTTTAAGGTCATAGGACCACAAACACAAACAAAATACACAAACAAGTATATACAATCACAATATATGACTCAAGTGAGCAAAGTAAAAATGACATAAACATAAACAAGTCAAATGATATGTATAATGGCATATGATAAAAGACTTGAATTTAAAGTGCACAAAACTAAATGGCTTGAAATTAAAAGTTAGTCAAATGTTAGTTGATTAGATGTTAGTGAAGTTTTGTTTTTCAACTTTTTAAGTCATTCTTTGGAGAACACTCAACCCTCTATTCACAAGCATGGATCTTTGAACCAAGACATCTTCCAAAGAAAGGAAAAAAGGCCAAGTTTCCACACAATACCATGAAAGGAGGGAGACTTACAATCTCACTTACTATAATGTTATGCCTTTTGTGTCAAAATTTAGCGTTATGTTAAGCAATCATAATTGGACTTATGTAGAAGTCACAACTATTTGAGGTCGGGCAATAAACTTTTTGATATTAATGCATGTTAGAGATATGGTATAATGAATCATACTCCTAAAACATACCACGCACAAAAAGAAAATGATCAAAGGATGGATCTAATACCATTCATACTTGTATTGGTTCATGAACCAATTAGCCTTAGGATATTGAGATTTCATTGGCCAAAGAGAGGAGTGGGATAAAAAGGGATTGAAGATGAAGAGGGAGGGGAAAGGAGACAAACACAAATTGGTCATGGGAGGAATTTCATCAAATTAAAAGAATTCATTCATTTTGGGAAAGTAAATGTACATTTTATCATTGTCCTAAATCCAATGATTTTAATCCAACAAAAGTCAAATCAACCTTGACCAAGGCCTAAACACAATGGTCAAACTCCACAAGTCAATAAAAATGGCTCAACACAAATTATTTCAATTAAACAAATTAAAAATCAATTAAAAATGCATTAAATTAAATTATGTTTTATCAAAAACCCAAAACCTCTTCAAAATATCAAATAAATGGCCAAGATATTTATCATAGGTCAAACAAGGTCAAAGGACCTTGGAGAAAAAAATCATTATTTTTAAAAAGTCAGAAGTATTTTTAAACAATTTAAAATATGAACAAAAAATAATTAAATCATGAAAAATATCAATATTGATCCAAACAATAATTTTAATTTAGAAAATGAAAGAGGAGAATATTTGAAATTTTTTGGTGAAAGGCCCATATTTTTTGGATCAATAATGAAATTAATATGAATTAATGAAAAAAAAGCAATTAAAATGAAAATTCAAAAATTCAAAAATACGTGGACCATCTGATCTCCCTCATTAATTGAGGTGGCAGATCATGTGAGCAAATTCTTTGCTTTGAATAAGTTTTGAATGATAGCAAATTGTTTGATCATTGTCTAATTGTTGGTTGTGCATTATTTTACATGTTTCATTTGTGTTTTTAGCCTATACTATTGTTTCGTGTCTATACATAAAGATCCACATTGATACATTTCTTAAAAGAACTCATAAAAACTGTTTTGTGTCAGTATGTATCGATACATGTTCATCTGCATCGATACATAAATTTGTTTTAAATCACAAAACGTTTTTGCTTCAGTATGTATCGATACATACGAGCTTTGTATCGATACATGCTTAGTTAAAATGTTCTATGTATCGATACATGCTTAGTTAAAATGTTTTATGTATCAATACATACGAGTTTTGTATCGATACATGCTTGTATTAATTCTCTAAAATTAATCAAAGCTACAGTATGTATCGATGCATAATATTTTGTATCAATACATAATTCTGTTTTGTCTACTAACAGCTTCTGTCTTTCACATATAAGAAGTATTTTGACAGCTCAGTTAAATAGTACGAATTCAGAAGAGAAAAACAGTTGTAACACAAATCAAAGGAGTGTGTAGCATCAATTGTTTTGAGCAGTTAGAAACCTGAAAGAGACTTCATCTTCTTCATCTTCTCAATCTTTTTTCTTCAAGAACATCAACACATAATCATTCTTGTTCTTTGGATTAAAGGATCAACGAGATAACGTTCAGTGGAACGATCAAGGATCTAGCTGAGGTGTTCAGTGGAACGATCGAGGATCTAGCTGAGTTGAAGGTTGAAGGGGGTTTCGAGGAAAAACCAAATGGTTTGTCCTTCAAGAACTGGAGTGTTCTTGCGGGTTTGTTAGTCACGTCTGCAGAACAGATTCAGCCGTAGCGTAGGGTTTGGAAATTGGGTAATTTCGCAAACAGGTCGTGGAACCGGTGAATTGTTTGCAATTTCTTGCAGGAAATTCTTGATCGAGCTCAGATCAAGTGGAGGTTTTATACAAGGGGAAGATCTTGGGATTTAGATTTCTGTCTTTGTATTGTAACCTTGTATCCACGAATTCGGCATTATTGATAACAACAGTTCTCAATTTCATTTGAAATTGAGAGGGAGACGTACCCACACGCGAGGACGACAGTGGGGAACTTCCTTACCAAATCTTTGCGTATCGTATTCTTTCCTTATCTATCTTTACATTTTCAACAGTTTTGTGATTTCAGTTGGTGTATTGTGACTGTACATTTCGTGATACAATAGTGGCAAGAAAACTTCTTTATCTAAACTCCACCATTGTTCATCATTGATCACATACACACCAAATGTTTGACAAAATTGTCAGCTGAGTTTTATTCATTGGAATTAGAATTTAGTGATAAGTGCATTTGATTTGATAATATTCTGGTGTTAATAATCTCTATCATTCCTATTCAAATCCAGCAATAAATTCGCGTGTCCGGTTTTCTAGTAGCGGTTCAGATTAGACGGAAGTCGATTCGGGACTGTAATTTTCCGCTAAGTTTCAATAACTCTGATAAGATTTTTTAAATCTGTTTATTTAAAAGAGGTGATCTATTCACGCCCCCCCCCCTCTCGATCACTAGCCACACCGTCTAACAAGTGGTATCAGAGCGCCGGTTCGCTGGTGTTCTGTGGCTTCCTGTAACGATATGGATTCTGAACCAAAGGGGGCGTATAATAGAGCGCCGATTTTCAACGGTGAAAATTACGGCTACTGGAAAGACTGCATGCGAGTTCATATAAATTCTGTTGATAGGCTAGTATGGGCTGCCATTGAAAATGGTCCTTTTCAAATTACTATGACAAATGCGGTTGGCGCCATAGTTCCTAAACCAGAAGGTGATTGGAATGAGAAAGATGAGAAAAAGTGGTCAAGTGATTGGAGAGCTCGAAATATGCTAATTTTAGCACTTGGTGTTGATGAGTATTATCGGGTATCCCATTGCACGACAGCTAAAGAAATGTGGGATGCTTTAGAAGTTGCCTATGAGGGTACTACTGAAGTAAAACAGTCCCGCATTAACACACTCAATCAAGAGTTTGAGCTCTTTCGCATGAAACAAGGAGAATCTATCTCCGACATGCAAAAGAGATTTACTCATCTCACTAATCGTTTGAATGCACTTGGAAAACCTGTTTCCAATGAAATAACTACTAATAAAATTCTGAGATGTCTTAGCAGGGAATGGCAACCTAAAGTAACAGCTATTAAGGAAGCCAACGATCTAACGACACTTACGATTACAACTCTGTTTGGAAAGCTGGAAGAACATCAGTAAGCATTAGAAAGTCTTGAAAAGTTTGAGAACAAAAGTAAGAAGGAAAAGGAGAAGAAGAGAGACAAAGAGGGAGAGAAGAAGCCAATAGTTCTTGTGGCCTCTAGCTCTAAGTCCTCACGAAAAGAGCAAAATGACAATGATTCTAGTAGTGACAAAGATTCGGATGATGAGGAAATGGGACTTTTTGTAAGGAGATATAATAGATTCATTCGAAAGAATGGAGTCAAGCATTCCGACAAAAACCTCATGAAGTTTCAAAGACAATCTACAAATTCAAAACAGGAAGAGAATAAGAAGAGTAGAGGAAAAGGATCTTGTTTTAATTGTGGTAAATCTAGACATTATAAAACAGATTGTCCTATGAAGTATAAGGATCAAGGAAAAGCTCCACCAAAAGGGTACAGCAAACAAAGAAGAGCTTACATTGCATGGGAAAGTGATAGTGATTCATCAAGCACACAAAGTTCAAGTGATAGTGATGAAACCGCAAATCTGTGCCTTATGGCTCACACCAAAAATCTGTCCTACCACAAGAAGAAAATCAATGATAAAAAGGTAAAACAAGCCTATTATAATAATTTCTCTTCTATGTCTTTTTCTGAACTGAAAATAGCTTTTGAAAAACTACATAACGAAGTTGTAGATGCTTTTAAAAGATTATCTTCCGATAAACAAATTTTTTCATTTCTGGAAGGTAAAGTATACAAAGCTGAAAAAGATTTAGAATGGTTAAAAGCTAGTATTGCAGAAAATTCAAAAAATATTGACATTGATGGATGTAGTAAAGTTGGGTATTGTGAAGCTTGTCATATTTGGCAACAAGAGGTAAACACTCTCAAGGTCAAATTGGAAAAAGCTTTAAAACCTAAGGTTACTTATTCCGTTGACTCTAGGTTGTTTAAGAAGTCATTAAATCCACCATATGCAAAATACTCTTTTATTCCAAAGGATTTAATGAACAAGAATAAACAAACACATCATCATGGTTTATGTCATTATTGTTGTCGTGCTGGCCATACCATTGAGAAATGCAAGTTTAGGAGATTTCTTGTTCCTAAAGGTATTTATCAATGGAAGCCAAAAGGCAGCCATGTTAGCACTTACCCACTTGGACCCAATGAAAATTGGGTACCAACTTCTCTCTTTTGATATTGTAGGATGAGTGCCTTGCTTCCGTAGATAGGAGATGGTTTCTTGACAGCGGTTGCTCAAGGCACATGACCGGTGACATATCGCTTTTTATAGACTTCAAAGCAAAGAAGAAGGGATATGTTACTTATGGAGACAATAACAAAGGAGCTATACTTGGCAAAGGTAGTGTAGGTAATCCCTCTACCACTACTATTTCTGATGTCCATTTAGTAAAGGGGCTTAAACACAATTTGTTAAGCATAAGTCAATTGTGTGACAAGGGTTATAAAGTTTCTTTCACAAAAACTTGCTGCATAATTGAACATGCTGAACAGAATGTTGTGTTTAAGGGTGTAAGAGTAAACAATATCTATATGCTTGACCTTTTTGATGTATCTTTAACAAGTACTAAATGTCTAGTTACCTTGAATGATGATTCTTGGCTTTGGCATAGACGTTTAGCGCATGTTAATTTCGATTTGCTTAATAAGGTTGTATCTAAGGATCTAGTAGTCGGTCTTCCAAAAATAAAATTTTCAAAAGACCACCTATGTGACGCGTGCCAAATGGGAAAACAAACGAGGGTCTCTTTTAAATCTAAAAATGTAATTTCAACTTCACAACCCCTTGAGCTTCTCCATATGGATCTCTTTGGACCTTCTAGGACAAAGAGCTTAGGTGGAAATTATTATGGTTTTGTAATCGTTGATGACTATTCTAGATTTACTTGGACTATATTCCTTCATAGCAAAGATGAAACTTTTTCTGCTTTTAAGAATTTTGCAAATCTGTCCCAAAACAAAATGAATTCCAAAATAGTTACAATTCGTAGCGATCATGGTGGTGAATTTCAAAACTATCACTTTGATAAGTACTGTGACAAGTATGGTATTGAGCATAACTTTTCAGCTCCTCGAACTCCACAACAAAATGGCGTTGTGGAGCGTAAAAATCGTGTTTTAGAGGAGTTGGCAAGAACAATGCTAAATGAGGGTGGATTACCAAAATATTTTTGGGTTGATGCAGTTAGCACAGCTTGTTATGTTTTAAACAGGATCTTAATTCGTCCTATTTTAAATAAAACTCCTTATGAGCTTTTAAAAGGAAGAAAGCCAAACTTGTCACATCTTCACGTATTCGGTTGTAAGTGTTTTGTTTTGAATAATGGTAAGGAAAATATTGGGAAGTTTGATGCAAAAGCGGATGAAGGTATCTTTCTTGGATACTCACAATCAAGTAAAGCATATAGAGTATATAATAAGCATTCACTTACTGTTGAAGAATCTGTCCATGTTTCTTTTGATGAGTCTTATCCGAAAAGTGTCGGAAAAGGTATTTCTTTTGATGACGCAGGTGTATCTACATAAGACATACTCAAGGAAGCTGTTACGGAAACTGATCAGTCCAGAACAGTTGCCCATGAGAAGGAGGAAGATACTAGTCATGAAGAAGATGAGGAAGAAAGGACAGCTGAAGTGAATGACCTTCCACCAGCTTGGAAATCTTCAAAAGACCATCCTATTGACAACATCTTGAGAGATATTTCAAAGGGAGTAATGACTCGTTCTAAGATAAGTAATTTTTGTTCTCACTTCGCTTTTGTTTCACAAGTAGAACCTAAAAATGCCAAAGAGGCCTTGATTGATGAATTTTGGCTAATGGCCATGCAAGAAGAGCTTAATCAATTTAAAAGAAATGACGTTTGGGAACTTGTCCCTCGTCCGCGAGATCATCATATCATAGGTACTAAATGGGTTTTTAGAAATAAGCTTGATGAAAACGGAGTGATAACTAGGAACAAGGCACGTTTAGTAGCACAAGGGTATAACCAAGAGGAGGGCATAAACTATGAGGAAACTTATGCTCCAGTTGCTCGCCTTGAAGCTATACGTCTCTTGCTTGCCTATGTGTGTTCTAATATGTTTAAGCTTTACCAAATGGACGTAAAGAGTGCGTTTCTAAATGGTGTCATAAATGAAGAGGTATATGTCTCACAATCTCCTGGTTTTGAGAATGCTGAAAATCTAGATTATGTTTACAAATTAAAACGAGCTTTGTATGGTCTTAAACAAGCCCCTCGGGTTTGGTATGAAAGGCTTAGCAAATTTCTAATTGATCATGGATATTCAAGAGGTAAAGTGGATAATACTCTCTTTATTAAACACAAGGGAAAGCACATTCTTTTAGTTCAAGTTTATGTAGACGATATAATTTTTGGTTCAACTAACACACACTTGGTCGAAGAATTTTCTAAGGTTATGCAGGGTGAATTTGAGATGAGTCTTATGGGGGAGCTGAATTACTTCCTAGGTCTTCAGATAAAGCAACTTGATGAGGGTATTGCAGTATGTCAAACAAAGTACTGCAGAGAACTACTCAAGCGCTTTGGAATGAACGACTCAAAATCAATTGACACCCCTATGCCTATCAACGGAAATCTAGATAAAGATGAGCATGGTAAGAGTGTAGATGTCAAAACGTTTAGAGGTATGATTGGGTCTCTTCTGTATCTTTCTGCTTCTAGACCTGACATCATGTTTAGTGTTTGTATGTGTGCACGATATCAATCAAGTCCTAAGGAATCACACCTGAAAGCTGTTAAGCGTATATTTAGATATCTTCATGGAACATCTAAATATGGGCTTTGGTATTCCAAAGGAAGTGATTGTAGCTTAGTAGGTTACTCTGATTCTGATTTTGCTGGCTGTAAATCAGATAGGAAAAGCACGAGTGGTACATGTCACTTGTTTTCAAACTCCTTGGTAAGTTGGCATAGCAAAAAGCAGGTATATGTGGCTTTGTCAACTGCAAAGGCTGAGTACGTTGCAGCCGGTAGTTGTTGCGCTCAGATTTTGTGGCTAAAGTAACAACTACAAGACTTTAACATTCAACTCAAACGTATTCCAATAAAATGTGATAACACTAGTGCCATAAACCTTACTAAAAATCCTGTTTTACACTCACGCACTAAACACATAGAGATTAGACATCACTTTCCTCACGATCATGTTGAAAAAGAAGACGTTGTATTTGAGCATGTTGATACTAAAAACCAGCTTGCTGACATTTTCACTAAACCTTTGGCAACGGAACCGTTCTTCAACATTCGTCGTGAGTTAGGGATCTTAGATCTCTCTCCATTGTTGTCTTAAGCATGTTCGTTCTTATTTATATTATGCCTCACCTTGGTTGATGAGATTTGTTTTAGATTTCATTTATACCTCACAAGGTTACATCAACAGAGGTAATATCACTCATTTCTATATCTCTTTTAGAACTATGTGATTGTGTATGTTAGAACAAAAATCCTTATTTTCGTTTATGTGAATTTCTTTGCATATATTGTTTGAACATTAATATCTGATTTGTGAATTATACTTGGGCATCATTATCATGACATACTTCATAATGCATAACCATACTGCATAAAAATTAATTAAAATTTGGTTTGGTATCAGTATGTATCGATTCAAAGATGTATGTATCGATTCATGTCTTCTTCATTTCACATCTTACAAAATTGGTTCAGTATGTATCGATTCATTCGTCGTTTGTATCGATACATAGACCCTTTAAAAACAAAAATACGTGACATGGATCGATCCATTCCCATATGCATCGACACATACTGATTGTTATTTGGATTAAATGCATTTTATTTCACTCATGGATCGACACATCAGCAATTCTTATCACATCTTTTCACAAACTTGGTATCAGCAGTTCCCCTACCTCTCAAAACATGCGGCTAAACCTAATCTCCTTCATCATCATTCTCTCTAAAACCCTAAATTCATCTCACTTTTCTTCAATTTTTCATCACCATGCCTCCAAGAATCATTCCGGCTAGAGTAGGGGGAAAAGGAAAAGGAAAGGAACCGGTTGGCACCTCTCAGCAGTTACCAGAAATTCCTCCTAATGCCTTAGATTTGCTTCATCCTGCAATTGCTACTGAGTTTGAGGATTCTTTCAAGACAAGGTTAGTTATGAAACCCCATGTCTTCGATAAACATGATGCTATTCATCTACATCTCAATGATGTGGTTAAACTCCTTAATGCACAAAAACTTGGTTCATTTTTGACTACAAAGGATGATTACCATGAGGATTTTATCCGTGCATTTTATGATGGCTTACAATATGGTAAAGGATATATGTTTAAGTGTTCTATTGGTGTCAGAACCTATACTTTTGAGGCTGCTGATTGGGAAACAGTGTTTCAAATTCTGCTTCCGTCGCATAATTTCAAGACTTGGCATGACTTGAAGTTTGATACTGACTTTAACCTGAAGGAGTTTACTCTATCTATCTTGAAATTGGACAGACCGCTGGGTGAGGATGAACAGGTTACGTCTGGTATGATTAAGAAAATTCCTCGTATACTTCAGTGGATTATCTCGCACATTCTGCGTCCAGCAAACAGTGGACATTCTAGGTTAGACAGGGCAGGCATTCATCTCTTGTATACTCTTCAAAATAAGGTTCCCTTGAATTGGGCAAATTACTTTGTGAAGCGTCTCTTTTTCGTGCGTAACAGTTCCAAGAATGTTGCTCTTGGTTATGCGTCTCAAATCATGAAAATTCTTACGTTCTGGAATGTTGCAATCCCTTTAGTTCCTCTCATATCACCATCTGCTGCTCAAGAGTTTGACTCTTCCACTTTATCTCATATGGGATATCGGTGGGACAAGGAACATCAATGTTTCTATTTCTTTAAAAGGAAATCCAAAACAAGGATCTATAATTTTGATGTGCCTTCTGAACGAATTCATGTAGTTGAAGACCAACCTGATGAAGAAATGCATGATGTGAACGAAGCAGATGTGCTTGCAGCTGATGACAATGCTGGTTGGGGTGATTGGGTGCCACAAAGGTGGTCTCCAACCAACTATGTACCTGAACCAACGGTTCCTCCGTTCTCTGGCGGTGCTTCATCTTTAACACCTACTGCGCACCTAACTCAAATGCTTCAACAAATGGAGCTTGCCAACCAAGAACGTCGTGAAGAGGCACGGTCTTGGCATGTACAACAAAGTGAGTGGCATAAGGAGCATCGTGAGTGGCATGACGATCATACACGGATGTACCATAATCAACACTCTTGGCACACGGACTTGGTTAAGTGGCACCAAGTCTTCTACAATGAAATGTCTGGTTTTATGGACGACTGTCGTGCCAATCCTGGTATTATGGACAGATTCAGAAGTGTTGAAGTTCAGGACCGGTTCAGGCACTACACCTTCATGGGCCACTATCCAGATGCAATGCCTCCTCCTCCGCCTCCGCCAAGCTTCAGAGATCCTGATAGAGATGACGAGGAGTCATGTGGTGGCTATAATCCACATTAAACCATCATCATTTCATTTCACTGCATTTCATTGCATGTTGCTTGAGTTTTTTTCTTTTCAGATTAGTTGCACCTTATATGTCTTGGCTTATGTAATTTTTAAATACTTTCTACTAGTTAAAGGCTTATTTCCTTCTGCTTACTTCTGGTGTTATTGCCCTTATTTGTCATTCTTTGTGAGTGATTCTTTACTTTTTAAGCTTCCTTCTTTGAGATTGTTAGCTTCTTTATCCTTTTTGTTGTGTCCTGCTACAACATGTTGCCTTGATAAAACTGTTTTTTCTTCTTTTTGATGTTGACAAAGGGGGAGAAATGCAGATGTTGACAGATATGCACAAACTCAGGGGGAGAATCACACATCTTGCTAAAAATTTGCCATCATAAAAAAGGGGGAGTTTGTGAGCAAATTCTTTACTTTGAATAAGTTTTGAATGATAGCAAATTGTGTGATCATTGTCTAATTGTTGGTTGTGCATTATTTTACATGTTTCATTTGTGTTTTTAGCCTATATTATTGTTTCGTGTCTATACATAAAGATCCACATTGATACATTTCTTAAAAGAACTCATAAAAACTGTTTTGTGTCAGTATGTATCGATACATGTTCATCTGCATCGATACATAAATTTGTTTTAAATCACAAAACGTTTTTGCTTCAGTATGTATCGATACATACGAGCTTTGTATCGATACATGCTTAGTTAAAATGTTCTATGTATCGATACATGCTTAGTTAAAATGTTTTATGTATCGATACATACGAGTTTTGTATCGATACATGCTTGTATTAATTCTCTAAAATTAATCAAAGCTACAGTATGTATCGATGCATAATATTTTGTATCAATACATAATTCTGTTTTGTCTACTAACAGCTTCTGTCTTTCACATATAAGAAGTATTTTGACAGCTCAGTTAAATAGTACGAATTCAGAAGAGAAAAACAGTTATAACACAAATCAAAGGAGTGTGTAGCATCAATTGTTTTGAGCAGTTAGAAACCTGAAAGAGACTTCATCTTCTTCTTCTTCTCAATCTTTTTTCTTCAAGAACATCAACACATAATCATTCTTGTTCTTTGGATTAAAGGATCAACGAGATAACGTTCAGTGGAACGATCAAGGATCTAGCTGAGGTGTTCAGTGGAACGATCGAGGATCTAGCTGAGTTGAAGGTTGAAGGGGGTTTCGAGGAAAAACCAAATGGTTTGTCCTTCAAGAACTGGAGTGTTCTTGCGGGTTTGTTAGTCACGTTTGCAGAACAGATTCAGCCGTAGCGTAGGGTTTGGAAATTGGGTAATTTCGCAAACAGGTCGTGGAACCGGTGAATTGTTTGCAATTTCTTGCAGGAAATTCTTGATCGAGCTCAGATCAAGTGGAGGTTTTATACAAGGAGAAGATCTTGGGATTTAGATTTCTGTCTTTGTATTGTAACCTTGTATCCACGAATTCGGCATTATTGATAACAACAGTTCTCAATTTCATTTGAAATTGAGAGGGAGACGTACCCACACGCGAGGACGACAGTGGGGAACTTCCTTACCAAATCTTTGCGTATCGTATTCTTTCCTTATCTATCTTTACGTTTTCAACAATTTTGTGATTTCAGTTGGTGTATTGTGACTGTACATTTCGTGATACAATAGTGGCAAGAAAACTTCTTTATCTAAACTCCACCATTGTTCATCATTGATCACATACACACCAAATGTTTGACAAAACTGTCAGCTGAGTTTTATTCATTGGAATTAGAATTTAGTGATAAGTGCATTTGATTTGATAATATTCTGGTGTTAATAATCTCTATCATTCCTATTCAAATCCAGCAATAAATTCGCGTGTCCGGTTTTCTAGTAGCGGTTCAGATTAGACGGAAGTCGATTCGGGACTGTAATTTTCCGCTAAGTTTCAATAACTCTGATAAGATTTTTTAAATCCGTTTATTTAAAAGAGGTGATCTATTCACCCCCCCCCCCCCCTCTCGATCACTAGCCACACCGTCTAACAAGTGGTATCAGAGCGCCGGTTCGCTGGTGTTCTGTGGCTTCCTGTAACGATATGGATTCTGAACCAAAGGGGGCGTATAATAGAGCGCCGATTTTCAACGGTGAAAATTACGGCTACTGGAAAGACTGCATGCGAGTTCATATAAATTCTGTTGATAGGCTAGTATGGGCTGCCATTGAAAATGGTCCTTTTCAAATTACTATGACAAATGCGGTTGGCGCCATAGTTCCTAAACCAGAAGGTGATTGGAATGAGAAAGATGAGAAAAAGAAAATGATCAAAGGATGGATCTAATACCATTCATACTTGTATTGGTTCATGAACCAATTAGCCTTAGGATATTGAGATTTCATTGGCCAAAGAGAGGAGTGGGATAAAAAGGGATTGAAGATGAAGAGGGAGGGGAAAGGAGACAAACACAAATTGGTCATGGGAGGAATTTCATCAAATTAAAAGAATTCATTCATTTTGGGAAAGTAAATGTACATTTTATCATTGCCCTAAATCCAATGATTTTAATCCAACAAAAGTCAAATCAACCTTGACCAAGGCCTAAACACAATGGTCAAACTCCACAAGTCAATAAAAATGGCTCAACACAAATTATTTCAATTAAACAAATTAAAAATCAATTAAAAATGCATTTAATTAAATTATGTTTTATCAAAAACCCAAAACCTCTTCAAAATATCAAATAAATGGCCAAGATATTTATCATAGGTCAAACAAGGTCAAAGGACCTTGGAGAAAAAAATCACTATTTTTAAAAAGTCAGAAGTATTTTTAAACAATTTAAAATATGAACAAAAAATAATTAAATCATGAAAAATATCAATATTGATCCAAACAATAATTTTAATTTAGAAAATGAAAGAGGAGAATATTTGAAATTTTTTGGTGAAAGGCCCATATTTTTTGGATCAATAATGAAATTAATATGAATTAATGAAAAAAAAGCAATTAAAATGAAAATTCAAAAATTCAAAAATACGTGGACCATCTGATCTCCCTCATTAATTGAGGTGGCAGATCATGTGAGCAAATTCTTTACTTTGAATAAGTTTTGAATGATAGCAAATTGTTTGATCATTGTCTAATTGTTGGTTGTGCATTATTTTACATGTTTCATTTGTGTTTTTAGCCTATACTATTGTTTCGTGTCTATACATAAAGATCCACATTGATACATTTCTTAAAAGAACTCATAAAAACTGTTTTGTGTCAGTATGTATCGATACATGTTCATCTGCATCGATACATAAATTTGTTTTAAATCACAAAACGTTTTTGCTTCAGTATGTATCGATACATACGAGCTTTGTATCGATACATGCTTAGTTAAAATGTTCTATGTATCGATACATACGAGCTTTGTATCGATACATGCTTAGTTAAAATGTTCTATGTATCGATACATACGAGCTTTGTATCGATACATGCTTGTATTAATTCTCTAAAATTAATCAAAGCTACAGTATGTATCGATGCATAATCTTTTGTATCAATACATAATTCTGTTTTATCTACTAACAGCTTCTGTCTTTCACATATAAGAAGTATTTTGACAACTCAGTTAAATAGTACGAATTCAGAAGAGAAAAACAGTTGTAACACAAATCAAAGGAGTGTGTAGCAGCAATTGTTTTGAGCAGTTAGAAACCTGAAAGAGACTTCATCTTCTTCATCTTCTCAATCTTTTTTCTTCAAGAACATCAACACATAATCATTCTTGTTCTTTGGATTAAAGGATCAACGAGATAACGTTCAGTGGAACGATCAAGGATCTAGCTGAGGTGTTCAGTGGAACGATCGAGGATCTAGCTGAGTTAAAGGTTGAAGGGGGTTTCGAGGAAAAACCAAATGGTTTGTCCTTCAAGAACTGGAGTGTTCTTGCGGGTTTGTTAGTCACGTTTGCAGAACAGATTCAGCCGTAGCGTAGGGTTTGGAAATTGGGTAATTTCGCAAACAGGTCGTGGAACCGGTGAATTGTTTGCAATTTCTTGCAGGAAATTCTTGATCGAGCTCAGATCAAGTGGAGGTTTTATACAAGGAGAAGATCTTGGGATTTAGATTTCTGTCTTTGTATTGTAACCTTGTATCCACGAATTCGGCATTATTGATAACAACAGTTCTCAATTTCATTTGAAATTGAGAGGGAGACGTACCCACACGCGAGGACGACAGTGGGGAACTTCCTTACCAAATCTTTGCGTATCGTATTCTTTCCTTATCTATCTTTACGTTTTCAACAATTTTGTGATTTCAGTTGGTGTATTGTGACTGTACATTTCGTGATACAATAGTGGCAAGAAAACTTCTTTATCTAAACTCCACCATTGTTCATCATTGATCACATACACACCAAATGTTTGACAAAACTGTCAGCTGAGTTTTATTCATTGGAATTAGAATTTAGTGATAAGTGTAACACCCCGATAAAATAAGATAATTATTTAAATTGAGTTAATAATATATTTATTAATTTAATTAAATAATTGGAATTTTTATATTATTGGAATTACTATTATTGGGTTATTATAATTATTGGAAAATATAAAAGTTGGAATTTAGAAAAGGTCCCATTTGGTAAAAGGGTTATTTTCACGTGAAAAGGAAAAAGGAGACAGAAAAGTGGAAAAGGGCAAAGAGAGCCAGAGAACAAGGGTTGAAGAGGGAAAAAGCTTGAAGCTCAGAGATTTGCCGGATTAACTCAGGTAAGGGGGGTTTATCATCGTTTAATGGGTATTATGGGATAATATGTCATGGGTAGTGATAAACCATTGATTGATCTCTGAATTGGATGATTATGATGAAATTGTGAAATATTGGATGAACGAAATTGGGTTATGATTGAGAGGAATTCGTAGGAATTAGATGTAAAAATGTTAGATTTTTGTGAAATCGAATAGGGTATGATTCGTGTTAGATGATATGAACAATTATTGTGAAAAATTGGACTGTGGAATGTTGAATTGGATAGATCTCGTAGCAGAGAAAGCCATAGCAGATCTGGAAGTCTGGTTTCTGGTCATACGCGTATGGCACTAGGCAATACGCGTATGAGATGGCATGGTACGCGTATGGCACTAGGCAATACGCGTATGAGATGGCATGGTACGCGTATGGCACTAGGCAATACGCGTATGAGATGGCATGGTACGCGTATGGCACTAGGCAATACGCGTATGGATGAGGAAGATGATGTTTTGAACGTAGATTGGTCTCTGTTGGTACGCGTATGGAGAAGTGGTACGCGTAGCATACGCGTATGAGATGGTGTTACGCGTATGGGATTTTGTCAGGAGATGGGCCATACGCGTATGGGGTTAGGCAATACGCGTATGGGCAGGATTGTGATTTTCCTGAGCTGTTGTTGTGCAGTTTTTAACTGTTCAGCTGAGTAACGTAATGCAGATGATGTATGATATATTAGGGATCATTTCCCGTTTTTTTGAGTAGTATAGGTATTAGTAGAGTGTGCTAATACTGTGGTTGTTATTTGGCATGATATGATATGCTTATGTGATAAAGTACTGCTGATGTGTGATAGTATGCGTGATGCTGTGAATGTATCAGTTATGTGTGCATTGGTGAATAGACTGTTTTATGGCTTAGAGTGTGAGCATATATCTATTCTTGAATTGTTGTTGATGATGTAGCATTGCTAGGTGATTAGCATGCATGTTGTGGCCTTTATAGTGGTAGCTAATTCCCATGGTGAGGAATTAGTGATGAGTTATTGTGGATTGTTGTTGATGTTTGCATGCTAGGTGATTTAGCGTGCATAGCATAGCCCTTGGGGTGGTAGCTAATTCCCATGATGAGGAATTAGTGATGTGAGTCACTAGGTCTCAATTGAGTGGGACTAGTGAGCTTGGTAGCCGTACCTGGATTTGGTCGGTGAGGTTGAACTATATGTTCACGAATAGTCGGTACCGCATGCATGGAGTCTCATTGCATAATATATGTATGTATGGCGTATAATATGAATGGATGTATTCCAATATTATACGTGTGTTTTATGGTTGTTTTGAGTTTGAGTATGATGATGGTGATGATTATGAGTTGATATTGCCATTGCTGAATATGTGTAATCTGATTAGGGTAATGATATGTGTTATATTACTTAGCATTACATGATATTTTATAATGCTTATTATATCGATTGAAGGACTCACCCTTACAACTATGTTTTCAGGTAACGAGCAGTGATTGAATAGAAGCTAGTCCTGGGAGTCTAGTGTAGTCCTTAGTGGGTCATGCTCTGGTAGATGTAACATCGGGATGGGATGTTTTACTATGTTTTCTTTTGGTTGTTGAACAACTTTACATGTAATGTAGTACATGATTTGAATGTTGTTATTTTGTATCCGCTGCGAATTATGCAAAAGTGTCCTATTTTGATTGAATAAATGAGCATGACAGGATATATTGATGATTGGTGTGAAATGATTGTGTGACACCCTTCAGGGCATAATTACTCTGATTGATATTTTATTATTTTAATTAAATACTTGGGGTATTTTAGAAGGGTGTTACAATAAGGGCATTTGATTTGATAATATTCTGGTGTTAATAATCTCTATCATTCCTATTCAAATCCAGCAATAAATTCGCGTGTTCGGTTTTCTAGTAGCAGTTCAGATTAGACGGAAAGTCAATTCGGGACTGTAATTTTCCGCTAAGTTTCAATAACTCTGATAAGATTTTTTAAATCCGTTTATTTAAAAGAGGTGATCTATTCACACCCCCCCCCCTCTCGATCACTAGCCACACCGTCTAATAGATCAGATTGTCCAAAGCGCGCATTCCATGTGGTCTTTAGTCAATTGAGAAGCACGCGTGGTAATCACGTTCAACGCCCAAGATTAAAACAACTCAAATGGATCATGTGGTTGAGAAGCTTGCCAACACATCGCCGGAGGCAGAGCTCTGGTCTTCTTCTCCGGTGGACCTCACCGGACTGGTCCACCTTAAACCATCACCAAAATTAAAAAGCAAGACGTGGATTTAAAGAAAAAATGCTCAGGAGCTCGAATCTGGCCTCAATTTTTCTAACTACATGTATATGAGAAGATACAGGGAGTTGAATTTTGAGGATCATGAACTGAGTTGCTTTGATTTAACCTCAAAGTAACTCAATCTTGTTGCCTACATTGGTAGAACTTCAGACAACCAAAAATCAACAAGAATAGTAGTGGAGAAATAAGAGAGAATCGAAGAGTGGAAGTTTCTGAAAATTTACCTTCGAGCTGATCCAATTTGACTTAATCTTGATCTGGATTTGATTGCTTTCTCCTCTTCTTGCTTGTAGAAACCAAATGAACTAAAAATGGAAGTGAATTTATGGAGTTCTTGGGAAATCATTTGGGCCTCAAGAGTGATGAAATCCAACTCCAAATCATGTACAAAGTCTGCTGAAACCATCATGTTCAAGCATGCAAATGGAAATGATCATGTGAAGTTCAATCTTACCAAAACACTTCCCATAATGAAACCATACGCAAGTACTTCAAATTTGGTCCAAATGGGATGATCTTGGATGTTTTGGAAAGGTGAGATCAAGGGGAACAACTTTCATGTTGTACACTTTTTCATTTGAAACTTGGATCATGATGACTTTTGAGGTGGAAGTTTGGGAAATCAAACATATTTGAAAATTTTCTAAGTCCCAAGTCAAATGTTCACTTCTTCCACCTTGAATAACTTTTTCTATGGACTTCAAATGAGAAAAGTTCCTTCATCAAAGTTTTAGATATTTAAAACCTCTTAAAGTTTATCACCAATTTGACCTCATTTGGGTTTGTCATGAAGGAGTCGTGCATTTTAGAAGTTGAGGAAAATCACTTGTTCAATGGTAATGGTCCAAAATGACCTATAATGTTTCCTCTTGGAACATGCATTTGAAAGTTGAATTTTCACTTCCTACAAACATAAAAGTTGAATTATACATCTTGAAATTGATCATGCAATTTGAATCTATTTCATATCATAGCAAATTAGCAAGTTATGGTCTTGGGAAGTTGACCTCTAAACTAGGGTTTAGACAAAATGGCCTATACTCTTTCACTATATAAAATTACTTTCCAAGCAAAACTAGCTCTTGACCTCAACATAAAAGTTGTTTGGAGTGTTATTTAGAGTAACCCTTCCCTTGTAATCATTTTCATATGATAAAAAGTGTAGGAGATAGGGTCTAGGTAACCCCATTTTTGACTAGTTGACTTCCTCTGGTCAATCACCATGAACCATCTTGCAAGCTTGACATTCTCTTGACTTTTGGGACTCATGGAGGATATTATATGCATAAGATGATGAAATGTGAAGTGTCCCTTGAAATATTTGATCAATTATTGAGGAAAATTGTTGAAGAAGTTACACAAGATACCCAAATGAATTAGGGTTTCCAAGGCAAACCAACTCTAAACTCTTGATGATTTCTTGATCAAAATAACATGTGAAGATCATAGGGATCCATATATGACACTTAGAGCCAATGTGGATCATTTCTTGATTGAGCTCCTTGCATTGAGGGTATTAAACCCTAGATATGAGCTTAATAGAGCATAGGTGAGCATGCACACAACCTACAAAAGAAACAAACTATGTATTGACATATTTTCGGTATTTTGGTTAGTAAACAAAGAAAAATGGATTATGATACAATCAAATATGCTTGGTGATCTCTCCCAATGCAAACCCAATGAATGAGGGGTAAGGAGAATGCCAAGGTGTGATCTCAATGCTAATGCATATGATGAGATAACATGAGGGATCTTAGGGTCAAAATTGGGGTCTTACAAACTTCTTTGAAATTTTTACCACAAACTACGGGGTTTTGATCCTTCATTTATATGTTGGTACGTAGGCATAAGACCTAAGATCTTGTCAAACACAAAAATATAATAGACGAATTCTTTTATCATCCCCCCCCCCCCATTCCATTTTTATCAAACATTTTTTCAACAAATACACTTGCACACAAAAAAAGGGCTCCCTAGGAGTACCTAGGACACTTTGGGTGCTAATAACTTCCCTCTGTCTAACCAACCCCCTTACCTGTAATCTCTGACATCTTATTAGTTTTGATTTGAAAACTTCTTATCTTTTGGTTTTGTTTGTATTTTCCCCTTTCCTTTAGAAACAACAAAAGTGTGGTAGCGACTATGATTTTTCAACGACAACGGGTTTTATCCATAGCTCGATGGTGACAAATGCACCGCTACAAATATGAGGTGGAGTCAGGCAGGTGCATAAGAGTGACCATTTCTGTTACGGCAGCTGGTGTGGGATTGCCTTCCTTCCTCAACATTGCTTCCAGGATTTCCATGATCCCGCTCATCTAAGTCTTCAGTTCGTTGACTTCACCCTCAATGACTCTTTACCTCTATGAAGCTCTTCCATGGTGATATGGTGAGACATGATTCCATTTTAAAACGGATTTTGGATAATCAGCTAGCTGGTTGCAGTTTTTCTAACAAAAGGCCAAGTAATAGTGAGTTTCGTTGGTATTGTCTTTATGAAATGCAATATGTTGTGGAATGATGCATGCATTCAAAAGGTTTTTTATTTTATTATGATTTCCAGGGAATCGTGATAATTTTCTACTGTTACGAGAAATCATAGAGCATAGAAGAAAGACATAAGATAGTGCCAATAAAGGGAAATACTCATTTTATTCATATGGAAGAAATATAATTCAGCAATTTGCTTAACGAGCTACAACATGATCAGCCTAACCTCTCAAAAATAATTGTACAGACAGATATAAAATGAAATACATCCCATGGAGTGTTGAACGAAATCTTAACATCATAAGCCTCATTCAACATTTCGAGCATATCCTCAAGTGCGTGAGCAACAGACTAAGCTAGACATGCATGTCTGTCATTCCAGTATTGTGCATCCATGAGAAGGTTGTGCAACAATGTATGATTAAGCCCATTAAACAGGTCCTGCAGGAAGGATTCCTTCTGATCCAAGAGAACTTGAAGATGACGGTTGTGTATCTCCCAATAAGTGACGTCTTGGTTAAGCAGGTTGGCATCTTCAAGGTTCTTGTGCGCTTGACTCTTCAGCTTTCGAATTTGTTCAAACCTCTTCTCAAGTTCACTCTAGCATTGAGAGAGATAAACTTCTAGCTGCTTAGCACGACCATGTTCTTCCTTCAACTCCTTCTTGCAACTTTCCAACTGGTCTTAAAGTTTTTTGAGCTGGTCTTTGCAATTGATCTCCGTCTTATTGGCTTTTTACTGAGCTTCGGAAAGTTGCTTCTTCTTGGCAGAAAGGCGATCATAAGTTCCCTTCAAAGTTTCACCTACTTTCATCCTCTTGTACTGTTCTTCTTGAAGCTCATTAACCGCCTTAAGTGCTCGTTCCCTCTTCTGATTAAGGTTGAGCTTCATGTTTTCCTTATCCAAAGTAAGTTTACCAATGTTAGATCAAGGATCAGCATTGGTAAACTTGACATGAAAAAACTCAGTTAAGTAAAACATGACTTAATTGACTTTATTCAAACACCTTCCTCAAGAAAACAATGAACGAAACTTCGTTTGAATATAAAATAAAAGATCTTGAATTTAATAGAAACTTGACTTAAAAGCTTGGATATTGACCTTGAATGGTTCACAATGCAAGACATGGATTTCACCCAAAAATAATGGATCAAAGCAATGATCAAAGACAAAAAGAGATTGATCAGTCAAAAATCAAAACTAAGATACAATCCTCACTTTCAAACTTTGATTAACCTCCAATCATCAAGATACCATCCACAATGACTCATAGGTGTTGAAGCTAGCGGAAATATACTCGAACGTATCGCATGCTCGAACATGCAACAGAGTCGCCATCGAACTTTAATTATTCCCGAAGGAAAGGGAAAACATCGATAAAACCTGGGGGAAAGAGATATAATGGGTAAGGAAGTCGGTTATGCAAGGGAAAGGTATTAGCACCCCTAACATCCATGGTATTCCATGGGAACCATTTTGATTGTTCTCGCTCAAATAGGTTTGATATCTAAAGATTACTCGCAAAAGAAGGGGAAAAGGAAAAGAAATAGATAAAGTGCTCGGTGAGGATTGGGCCCCTCATGCCTACATATCCTTATAGTGCAATAAGGAATTCAGAGCTCCGTATAAAATGAGCACACTTCGTCAACCTGTCCACAACGACCCAAATCGCCTCATAATTACTCGATGTTCTCGGCAAGCCCGAAACAAAATCCATAGAGATACTATCCCACTTCCACTCGGGAATAGATAACGGTTGCATCAAACCAGACGGCTTTTGATGTTCAATCTTTGACTTTTGACAAGTCAGACATGCATACACAAATTTCGCTACATCCTTCTTCATACCTTGCCACCAAAACATCTTTCTCAAGTCTTGATACATTTTAGTAGCACCAGGATGAATACTCAGACCACTTCTATGCCCTTCCTCAAGAATCCTCTTTCTCAAATCCGCAACATCCGGAGCACAAACTCGATCACGACACCTCATGATACCATTCTCATCAATCCGAAAGTCACCACCTTTGTCTTGATTAATCAATGTCATAACATCGACTAATTTCAAATTTGACTTCTGACCTTCTCTAATCTCGTCAAGAATGCCACACGTAAGCTTTAACATCCCAAGCTTAACACACGAAGACGTCGCTTCACAAACCAAACTCAAATCTCTAAATTGCTCAAACAATTCAAACTCTTGAATCATCAACATAGACATGTGCAATGACTTCCTACTCAATGCATCGGCTACAACATTCGCCTTTCCAGGATGATAATTCAAACCAAAATCATAATCTTTCAAGAATTCTAACCATCTCCTTTGCCTCATATTCAATTCTTTCTGATCGAACAAGTACTTCAAACTCTTGTGATCACTAAACACATCAAACCTCGACCCAAACAAATAATGTCTCCAAAGCTTCAACGCAAACACAACGGCGGCCAACTCTAAATCATGCGTCGGATAATTCTTCTCATGAACTTTAAGTTGCTTTGAAGCATAAGATACCACTTGCCCTTTTTGCATCAGAACACCTCCCAAACCCAACAAAGAAGCATCACAATACACAACGAAAGTTTCTAACGGATCCGGTAAAATCAAAATAGGAGCCGTAGTCAATCTTCTCTTAAGCTCTTGAAAATTCGCTTCACACTGCGAAGTCCAAATGAAAGCTTGACCTTTCCTAGTCAACTGCGTCAATGGTAACGATAACTTAGAAAATCCTTCGATGAACTACCTATAATAACCAGCCAAACCAAGAAAACTTCTAATCTCAGCCACAGACTTAGGAGCTTCCCACTGAGATACAGCTTCAATCTTCGTAGGATCCACAAAAATACCACCACTCGAAATCACATGTCCAAGAAAACTTACTTCACTCAACCAAAACTCACATTTAGAGAGTTTAGCAAACAACTTCCTCTCTTTCAACACCGATAACACAACCTTCAAATGCTCGGCATGATCCTCTTCACTCTTAGAATAAATCAATATATCGTCGATGAACACAACAACAAACTTATCCAGATAATCATGAAAAATCCTATTCATATACTCCATAAATACACCAGGTGCATTGGTCACACCAAAAGGCATCACGGAGTACTCGTAGTGACCGTACCTTGTCCGAAAAGCAGTCTTTTGAATATCCTCAGCCTTTACACGAATCTGATGATACCCAGACCTTAAATCAATCTTGCTAAACACACAAGCTCCAACCAGCTGATCCATCAGATCGTCAATCCTCGGAAGTGGATACTTGTTCTTAATCGTCACTTCATTTAGTTGTCTATAATCAACACATAACCTCATAGAACCTTCTTTCTTCTTGACCAACAGAACAGCTGCACCCCACGGCGACACACTAGGACGAATAAACTTCTTCTCGAGCAAGTCTTCAAGTTGACTCTTCAACTCTTTCAACTCAGAAGCAGACATTCGATAGGGAGCCATCGATACAGGACTAGTTCCAGGAACTAAATCAATCGAAAACTCAACCTCACGTTCCGGCGGTAAATCACTTATATCTTCCGGAAATACCTCCGCAAACTCACAAACTATTGGCAATTCTTCGATCGTCCTCTTCTCACGAATATCCCAAGTTGCCAACAACATGAACAACTCGGCACCATCTTGCACCGATTCATCAACTTGCTTAGCAGACACAAACCAATCTTCCTTCGCACCAACCTCAGGAAAGATAACCGTCTTCTCGAAACAATTGATATACACCCGATTAACTTCTAACCAACACCATCCTCGAATCCGACCTCTCTTCGGGTTCAGGAAAAGCACAACATTCTCAAAACAGGTTAACTAGCCAACACTGCACTCCTGCATGCAACAACATAATGTCCAAGCTCGATACAATTGGAACATCCAAGAGAAGCAGACGTTTCTCCCCCACTTACTTCATTCCCAGCCTGCAAATGGAAAATAAAACAAGCATCGACAGTGTTCTCACACACATGTCGCATACTAGGGAACAAACCTAATTAAACAACCTGGCCGGACGGACCGACCTGCTCTGATACCACTAATGTAACACCCCTCTTTCTACCCCAAAATACTTAACATATAATCAGAGTAAATAAGCACGCATATAAACAAAAGGGCGTCACATCAATGTTTTCAAAAACTAAGAGCTTTCAAAAACCAACATCATTCATCATCAATATACAATACACCTGGTCATTTAAAATAACACATTTCAATTATCATGAATATTCAAGCATATGCGTTCGCAGCGGAAAATAACGAATATCCATGCATTTCATCAAATGATCCATGTCCCATACCATGATCATCTCTCAATAATCTCTTTAATTAAACATGTTCACAATTAATAACATAAAACGTATCCAAATCAGATATGAGTTCCATACTACCAATCTACCCAGTGTTACATGACCAGAGCATTGACTCACTACTTAGTCTCTAAACGAAGTACCGCAGTTCTCCAGCTAATCTCGAGTCAGCTATCGTCCACTTACTTCAGCGATACTACTCCTGAGTATCTGCGCGATACCCATGTAAAGGTAACATTCAAACAGAAAGGGCGAGAATTCAAATCATTATGAAGAAGTATTAATCAAGCACAATGATTAAATCAACAATTAAAGGAATTCGTCACACTTCATATAACCATGTAAATAATATTAAACAACATTTATTTCACATGTTTCAAGCATACATAAAAACTCAAGGAGTATAATATTCAAATCCAATAGTATATTCCCAAAAATACACATAACGACAATTATCACATAATCACATAATTTGCCAAGTTATGTATCCAAACATCACCAAATTCAATTACCATATCTCATACACACATCACAATCACAACAATGCAAACATTCAACTATCACATGACTCTAATGTGACTCAATACAAGACATGTGACTCTATGCATGTGGTACCATAATATGAACCCAACGTTTCACCGCTTTCCGATTCAATATCTAGAACCCAAGCCACCATGTCTATTTCCAATTAAGGATCAACGTCTGCTACGCCTATTTCCAATTAAGGATCAACGTCTATTTACCACGCCTATTTCCAATTAAGGATCAACGTCTGCTACGCCTATTTCCAATTAAGGATCAACGTCTATTTATCACGCTTATTTCCAATTAAGGATCAACGTCTATTTATCACGCTTATTTCCAATTAAGGATCAACGTCTGCTACGCCTATTTCCAATTAAGGATCAACGTCTATATGGACCCAACGTTCCACCGCTTTCCGATTCAACATCTAGAATCCAAGCCACCACGTCTATTTCCAATTAAGGATCAACGTCTGCTACGCCTATTTCCAATTAAGGATCAACGTCTATCTACCACGCCTATTTCCAATTAAGGATCAATGTGTGCTACCATGTGAACCCACAGTTTCACCGCTTCCACTATGAAGCCGACCATGCATGCCATGAATGAATGTACAACTACCAATACATATGCAATTAAGATCATCTCTACCATCTTAACATTCCATATATCACCATAATTCAACTCTATGAATTATCCACCAATGGTACATATACACATTCATAACAATATATCATTCACAATCCACCAATGGTACATATACATATTCATAACAATATATCATTCACAATCCACCAATGGTACATAAACACATTCATAACAATATATCATTCACAATCCACCAATGGTACATAAACACATTCATAACAATATATCACTCACAATCCACCAATGGTACATATACACATTCACAACAAATACACCATTCACATAATATCTATTAGAGTCACCTTTCTAATGCTTTAAACCCCAACCCAAAATGATTCACGAGTTGAAAGTTATTAATAAAACTGTGCACGAAGGCGTTATTAAAAAGTTGTTGTTTTCTAAATTTTCCAACATAATTTTCATCTTCTTCAACCCCAAAAACGTCCATTAAATAATCTTCAAAATTATTTTATTCCTGAAACAAAGTTATAGCCTTCTGTTTCAGCTATCCAACGCTTCAAACAGCACTCAATTTGGACTTACGGATCAAAAGTTATGACCAAAACGATTTTGACAATAAAACATAAAAAAGGGTCGCGATTGTGACGGACAACATGCAGAATTTTCTGCGGTTTTCATCGTTGGAGGACTTCCGGACCTCCGATTTCGATTCCGTAAAAAGCCACATATTCAGAAAATTATAACTCACACAATACTCTAAATATATAACGTTAATTTGCAGTTTTAACACAACCAATCACCACAATCGAGCATACTCATCAAAACCTAATAATTCCAAACAACCATACAAAATTAGGGATTTTAACTTAAACATACATCTACCCATTGACCCAATCATATTAACCCATAATAATAAGGATTCCCCCCTTACCTCTTCAATTTTTTGGAAACCCTAGCTCTTCTCTTTACTTTTCCTCTCCTCTTTCTCTATTGCCTTCAAATGATCAAATGAATCCTAATTCTCACTCTCCTCCCCTCTTATATACTAGTATTCTATTTGGGCTTAAAGCATGATACTTCTAATTTAATTAATAAGCCCAATAAGACCTAATATTTAAATATCTCTAATTAGTTCAATTAAATTAAACTAACCCCACATACACACTAAGTTAATTAATACAATTATTTAATTATATTTCATATCAACTAAATAATTAATTAACACACCAAAATTAATTAATATAATCAATTATTATACTACCTAACAACCAATTAATTAATTAACACTCCACATAATTAAAATAAAATATAATAGTATTAGTATAATAAATAAATACTAAAATTGGGTTGTTACAATGAGCAACTGGGTCATTCATCCTGTACCCAAAGATATTCATAATGGGGTAGGAATTCTCCAGTCTCATTCCTTCTCCATTGCTTAAGGCTCATGTCGTACAACTTGAATCATAATTGGTAAGTTGTTGGTGAAGTCCTCGCTTATTGCCTTGCTTTATGAAGAGAGAGACTTGTCAATTATATGATTAGAATTATGCTAAAGTCTATGAATAAAGGTGAATACGATGAGCACTGGGTCATTAGTCCCATACCCAAACATATTCAGAATGGGGGTATGAATTCTCCAGTCTCATTCCTTCTCTATTTCTTAAGGCTCATGCCACACAAGTCTAGCTTTGATTTGACAAGCTCTTGAGGATGTCACCTTTGATATGCTTGTATTATCCACTACTTGATATGACTGGGGATGCCTTGATTAAGAATCTGAATTGAGGCCTTGAGCTCCACAGCTTAGAAGAAAAAGTCTTATTAAGTGACCAAGGGTCTTTAGGTCACTAAATTCAAACTGTGGGATTATACAAGTTCAAAGGATTTAACGGATCAAAATTACTTTTGATCAATTTGAATTGGAGGGTTTGAAACAATTGAAATTAAGATTAAAATTTAATCTAATGGTGAGAGTTTGGTCAAACTAAACTAAGGGCACATGTAATGATTAGTCATGGTTTGATTAACATTCTAAGCCTAAGGGATCATACTTTGAAAATTCGACTAAAAGTTCTTAGTCAAAATTCCTAAGGGCGCATGTCAAGTTATATGGCTAAAATAGTAAAACCCCAAAAGGGTAAAATGGTTGTTTCACAAGGGTATCCGATTATGACCACAAACTAAATTTTAGTTAAAATATAACTATATCTTAAAATTGATTAAGTCCTAAAGTCGGATTTTAACCTAATTATTTAGAAATTTACTAAATTCTAAAATCAACTAAAATCTAATAAATCTTGATTAATTTTAATTAAAGTTCTATACTAAAATCTAATTTGATCCTAAATTCTATTTCTAAAAGTCTAGTTAAAATTCTAATAGAAATTAATTAACCTAATTAACAAGCACTAATTCTAATTAAGCTAAAAATATAATTGATTAATTGGAATTAGAAAAACCTGGGTTTGTGAAGCGAATGGTGCAGAGTTGAATAGGGGTATGAACAAGAACGTGTTTGGGCCTCAAGCCCAAATAAGATCCATACTTCTTGCAGACAAGGGGAACAGATCCATCCGAAACGGCACCAAGTCCTTGCAAGACGCTCACAAGGTTTCAACAGTGTTCGATCTTTTACTTCCAAATTTCGTTTTCACACCTTCGAGGGAGCTTAAAAAACCTTCAAATTTCATGCTGAAAATCCAGATTAGACGTTCATCCCAGTCTGGTGCGCACGGAAACGAGGATGACGAAGTCAAATCCAATGCCAAGCGAACCAGATCCATGTACAAAATCCAGGTCGATGTTCCATTCAAATGCGGGCTGTTCAGCAACATTGAATGCGTCAGCATACGAAACAAATGAACGCTCCCATTCCGCCATCTTCCTCTCATTCAAAAGCTTCGAAGCAGATCGAGAACGAACGAAAAGGAATCAGATTCACACGTCGACCCCTCATTCTCATCTCAATATTCGCCATCTCTTTCGCAAACGAAGCCTCACTTCGATTTCTTGTTAACGTGCATAAATAATGAACAAGCAGGAGAAGAATAGACCTACCAAAACAGAGCTCCGATGCGGGGGCTACCGGTGACAGTAGGTAAAGTCTTTCTCTCTTCTTCCCTCGATCCTCCACTGTGCCGTTTTTATTTCTCGATCCTCTTCCTCCTTGTTTTCTTATTGAGTTCTGGTGAATGCAGAGAGATAATCGCGTGAGAGGGAATTTCTCTGGTTTATTCGATCTCAGGGAAGATCAAAACTGCAGTGGAGAAGGTTTCTGTTTGTGTGGGAAGAAATGATGAAAAAAAACTCTCATTTCAATCTCAATGAGTCATTTTTATAGCTTTTTAAGATTCTGTTATGAAATTCAGATGAAATTTAATGGAAATTCAGATTGAAAGTTTAGTTAGTTAGAAATTCAGAAGTTAGTTGGAGTGGAATTTAAAATGAAATGAAAATGAATTTAGTGAAATTATTATTGAAATGAAATTATGAATGATCTGTTAGCGTCTTCCAAATGACTCCCCTGCCAAACACCCTCCTGCTATATTATCAACTAGGAAACAACTGTTGTAATTGGAAACAAAAATTCTGTTAGTTTTTCTTTTGGTTATTGATATGCTACCTGTTCTTTCTTCAAGTTCTGCAGGTGGATAGATTAATAGGGCCTTGCTAAGTGGACTGAAACGCATCACCTATCGTATTGAAGGCTTGGACAGGATGGTTGCTACGACGCTTCTACTGTCAACAAATGGTGTTGGATGTGCGGTGTCAATGCAACATGCTATAAAGTGTGGTAGGCTAACCGTGCGGCAAGGATCCGTGGTGATCTCAACGTCTCTAGGTGTCTAGTTTCTTGTAGACTGATCTGAATCCGACTTGGCAGCGCTGTAAGCAAAGTTGATTTTACTATGGCTCACTTGTTGTTGGATTATTGAATGAGAGTTAATTAGTATATCTGATAACAAAACTGAAAAATTATGTTGGATAAGAGTTTAATTAGTTTCCGCTTATGAGTTGTTAGTTCTTTGAATGTTAGTGAAAAAGAAAATGTTAGTGAAATGCCTCCAATGCTAAACCCAGATTGTATATGTTGTGTTTGGGTTCAATTTAAACAGCTTGTTGATTTATGGTGCTGCACTTTGATGAACACATGAGGCTTTATTATACATGATGGCCTGTTTTGGAATGGTGTGTGCCATCGTGCAATTCATGAGGTCTGTTTGTACATGATTCAGAATCGGTTGTATGGACTCTGTCTATGAATGGAATGTTTCAGTAGGATGTGTCGTGTCTTGTTCTGGTTTCCCTGTGGTGAATTGCTTGGTATCCCAATTTTTAGGTTTTGAAAATGTTAACTGTGTTAGTGGTTACTGAAGGTTAATTGATTTAAGTTATTAAGTGTTATGGGCTGTTAGATGGTTGGACAAGTTGAATTCTGGGAATTGATATAGATTTTCTGCTAGTGGCGTGATTTTGCTAAGTAGATTTTGGTTAAATGGAAACCAGCTTAATTTGGTTTATTCGAATGACAATGCTAGCGACTGTGTGGTGCAAATTGATTTAATTGATGCCCTATGAAAACAGACTGTTAATAATTGTACTGAGACCGGTTGGTTTGTGGTCAATGGATATGCAATATATGATGGTAAAATGTTAATTGCAAAAATATGTCTTGGTTGCTGCTGTTAGGTTGTTGTCATGAATTGCCTATATGCTTGTTTGCTTCATGTTTCTTGTTTTCCAATGCATTCTGATTATATGGTGTATATACTTAGAATCATGAATGTAGTGTTGTGAATGTAGGTCTGCTTGTTATGTCATGGTTTCAAGGCAAGGTTTTAAGACTTGGCAAATGACAAGTGAGCAAACTTGTGCAAATAATGGTGTAACTTGTTCATGAAGAAAAATGGTGGTAGAATCACATGGAAATGAAAGAATAAAGTTGTAATGTAGTATTAGGGTTTTATGTCATGTAAAAATAGGTTGGTTGACTTTGGTCAACTGGTTGACCAAAAAGTCAACAGTTGACCCTAACGTCAACATTTGCAAAATGTAATTTTTTTATTTCTTTTTGTAACCAAACAAAGTATTCCTTGATAAATGAATGAAAAACCAATGTTTGAATGAAATGATTATGAATGCATGCGGATTAGAAACTTGACTTTTGAATGATTTCCTATCAGAAACCAAATTGCCTTAGGCACGAATCCAGTACCTTAACTAATTGAAACATGATCATGATGCTATATGAATCAAATGGGCCAAGCTATATGGATGGAGTAATGGTGAATACCCCTATGAACCATAGTGGATCAAAGACAAGTGATGGATCAAAGATCAATGTCCCCAATGTAAGCATGAACTTAACAGATCAAAGACACGGGAAATTGAAAATATCATGGGCTTAGACCTAATGGACTAAGAGAGACCAAAATGGAATGCATAAGTATAAGTGTTTGAACAAAAGCTTTCCCCAAATGAAATCCCGAACATATGGACATGTAAATTAAATGGATGATTCGAATACCCTAAGCAAGTTCAATGATGGCATGATGCATGGCATGATGATTAACAACTTCCCCCTAACGAATTAGGGTTGACTAGGTTAAAGTTCAAAGTTATGTATCAACCAAACATCTCAAGCCAAGTGAGAAGTCCACACAAGTAATGCACCAATATCATCAACCACAACCAGGGTTTTTGACACCTTACTGCAAGCCATAAGACTTACAAACCTCCAAATTAAGGGTTAAGGCTTGGTGTGAAATGGGCCCCAAGATGCCACCTCCAAGACCTTAAGCGCCTATCAACTAGGGTTTTGGTGAACCTTGTTAGACGGTGTGGCTAGTGATCGAGAGGGGGGGGGGGGGGGGGGGGGGGTGAATAGATCACCTCTTTGAAATTTAACGGATTTAAAGTTTTATCAGAGTTTTTAAAATTGGCGGAAAAATTTAGTCCCGAATCGACTTCCGTCTATTCTGAACCGCTACTAGAAAACCGGACACACGAGCTTAATGCTGGATTTGAATAAGAATGACAGGAACAATCCACACCAGAATTTTAGCTAATTGAATGCACTTATCATTAAAGTCTATTTCCAATGAATAAAACCTAGCTAACAATTTTGTCAAACAGTTGGTGTGTATGTGATCAATGATGAACAGCAGTGGTGTTTAATTGAAATTGTTTTCTTGCCACTGCTGTCTTGCAAAAGGAACAATCACAACACACACTAACTGAAATTGCGAAAACTGTTTTAAACGTAAAAAGGAGTAAGGTAAGAATACGATACGCAGAGATTTGGTAAGGAAGTTCCCCACGTCGTCCTCGCGTGTGGGTACGTCTCCCTCACAATTTCAAATGAAATTGAGAACTTTGATTATCAATTATTGCCGAATCCGTTGATACAAGGTTATGATACAAAGACAGAATTCTAAATTCCAAGAACTTCTTCTTGTATGAACCTTCACTTGATCTGAGCACGATCAAGAATTTCCTGCACGAAATTGCAAACAATTCACCGGTTCCACGACCTGATTGCGAAATCCCCCGATCTCCAAACGCAACGCTGCGGCTGAATCTGTTCTGCAAACGTGACTCCCAAACCCTCAAGAACACTCCAGTTCTTGAAGGATAAACCAGTAGGTTTTTCCTAGAAACCCCCTTCAATCTTCAACTCAGCTAGATCCTCGATCGTTCCGCTGAAAACCACAGCTAGATCCTTGATCGTACCACTGAACGTTATCTCGATAATCCTTTAATCCAAAGAACAAGAATTATTATGTGTTGATGTTCTTGAAGAAAAGTGATTGAGAATATGAAGAAGATGAAGTCTCTTTCAGGTTTCTATGTGCTCTCAAACAATTGCTCCAACACTGCTTTTGATCTTGTGTTCAATTGTTTTCCCTCTAAGAATTCGTCTCATTTCACTGCTGTCATAACATGTCTTATATATGCAGCAACAACAGAAACTGTTAGAGAGCAAAAACAGCTTTATGCATTGATACATGAGAGTATGCATCGATGCATACTGTAAGATAAGTGAATTTTTGGTGAAATTGATTAATCATGTATCGATGCATAATTCGTATGTATTGATGCATGTGATTTTTCCACTAGCATGTATCGATGCCTAATGCGTATGCATTGATACACAGGCTGTTTCAATTGGTCATGTATCGATGCAGGGATCGTATGGATCGATGCATAAAGCCTTTTGCCTTTCATGTATTGATGCATGACTCGTATGCATCGATGCATACTGAACAAAAGGAGTTTTGTGATATACCACATGCAGTATGTATCGATGCATAGGCTTATGTGTTGATGCATACTGACACAAAATGGATTTTATGTGTTATTTTAAGAGATGTGTCAATGTAGGTCTTTATGTAAAGTTATGCAACAATAAAATGGGATAAAACCACAATAAAAACACAAATGTATCATGTAATGTAATGCACAGCTAACGTATGGATGATGATCACACAATTTGCTATCATTCAAAATTAATTCAAAGTAAAGAATTTTCTCACAAACTCCCCTTTTTGATGATGGCAAATTCTTGGCAAGATGTGTGATGCTCCCCCTGAGTTTGTGCATATCTGCATTTTCTCCCCCTTTGTCAACATCAAAAAGAGGAAGGAACAGGGTAAACAAGGTAGCATGTTGCAGCAGGGCATGGCAGAAATTGATAAAAAACTATCATTCACAAAGTAAAGAATCATTCACAAAGAATGACGAATAAGGGCAATAACCATAGAGATAAACATAAAGTGAAAAGCATTTAAGTATTCAAACGAGTTTAAGAATTACATAAGCTAAACCATATATTGTGCAACAAAATTAGAAACTTGAGCAGTATGAGATGAAATGCAGTGATATGAAATGATGGTGGGTTAATTTGGATGGTTGCCACCACAGGACTCTTCATCATCTCTGGTAGGATCTCTGTAGCTTGGTGGAGGCGGAAGAGGAGGCATTGTGTCTGGATTTTGGCCCATGAAGGAGTATTGCCTAAATCGGTTTTGAACTTCAATGCTTCTAAAGCTGTCCATGATACCAGGATTTTCACGGCAGTCGTCCATAAAGCCAGACATTTCGTTGTAGAAAACTTGATGCCATTTAACCAAGTCTTGGTGCCAAGCGTGTTGATTCTGATACATCCGTGTATGCTCATCATGCCAGTCACGATGCTCCTTGTGCCACTCAGATTGTTGTACATTCCAATACCGTGCTTCTTCATGGCGTTCTTTGTTAGCAATTTCCATCTGTTGAAGCATATGAGTGATGTCCGCAGTAGGTATTGAGGATGAAGTACCACCTGAGAATGGAGGGGCTGTAGGTTCAGGTACGTAGTTGGTGGGAGACCACCTCCGTGGCACCCAATCTCCCCAACCAGCATTGGCCTCAGCTTGAGGCACATCTGTTTCAGGCGCATCCTGCATTTCTTCATCCTCACTCAACGGTCTGTCTATCTTTAGGATAGATGGAGTAAAGTCCTTCATGTCAAATTCAGGATCAAAATGCAGGTCATGCCATGACTTGACAGTCATCGACGGATGCGGAATTTGAAATACCGTTTCCCAATCAGAGGCTTCAAAGGTATATGTTCTGACACCGATAGAACACCGGAACATATAGCCTCTACCAGTTTGTAAGCCAGCATAAAAGGCCCGGATGAAATCCTCATGATAATCATCCTTTGTGGACAGAAATGACCCAAGTCTTTGTGCATGTAGGAGTTCAACCACCTCATTTAGGTGTAGGTGAATAGCATCTGTTTTATCAAAGACATGGGGTTTCATGACTAACCTTATCTTGAAGGATTCCTCAAATTCAGCAGCAATAGCAGGATGAAGTAGGTCTAAGGCATTTGAAGGAACATCTGGTGGTTGCTGAGAAGTACCGGCTGTTTCCTTTCCCTTTCCTTTTCCTTTTGCTCTGGCTGGAATAGTGCGTGGAGGCATGGTGATGTGAGATTTAGGGTTTTTGAGAGAGAGTGAAGATGAGGAAGATTAGGGTTAGCCACTGGTTTTGGGGTTTTTGAGGACAGATGATATGAAGTCTTGAGATAGGAAGTGATAGGATTGGCTGATGTGTCGATGCATGAGAGAGAAAAAAAATGCATTTAATTCAAATAGCATCAGTATGTGTCGATGCAAATGGTCATGCATCGATGCCTATTATTCACATTTGGCCTGTGTATCGATACATGCGATGGGTGCATCGATGCATCCTGAACCAGTTTTTAAAAATTGAATTCCAGAATGTATGGATCGATGCATACTTCTTTTGTGTCGATGCCTACTGATGCTGAACCAGCTTTTAGTGAATTTTGATGCAGTATGGATATGCATTATGCACTATGTCATGATGGTTATGCCCAAGAAAGATTCAGAAGTTAGATTGTTAATGTGCACACAATATAGGCAAGGAATATATGCAATCAAATTTATATCAACTAGAGTAAGAACATTTGTTCTAACATACACAATCACTTAGCGATAAGAGAATTGTAGAAAGGATTGATATTACCTCTGTTAGCGTAATCTTGTGATGGATAATTGACATCTACAACAAGTCTTATCAACTATGATGAGGCATAATATAATTAAGAGGCAACATGCTTAAGACATCAAATGAGAAAGATCTAAGATCCCTAATTCACGACGAATATTGAAGAAAGGTTCCGTTGCCAAAGGTTTAGTGAAAATATCAGCAAGCTGATTTTTGGAGTCAACGTGCTCAAATACAACGTCTTCTTTTTCAACATGGTCGCGAAGAAAGTGATGTCTAAGCTCTATGTGTTTAGTGCGTGAGTGTAAAACGGGGTTTTTAGTAAGGTTTATGGCACTAGTGTTGTCACATTTTATAGGAATACATTTGAGTTGAATGTTGAAGTCTTGTAGTTGCTGCTTCAGCCATAAAATCTGAGCGCAACAACTACCGGCTGCAACGTATTCTGCCTCTGCAGTTGACAAAGCCACAGAAACTTGCTTTTTGCTATGCCAACTTACCAAGGAATTTGAAAACAGGTGACATATACCACTTGTGCTTTTCCTATCTGATTTGCAGCCAGCAAAATCAGAATCAGAGTACCCTACTAAACTACAATCACTTCCTTTGGAATACCAAAGCCCATATTTAGGTGTTCCGTGAAGATATCTAAATATGCGCTTCACCGCTTTTAGGTGCGATTCCTTAGGATTTGATTGATAGCGTGCACACATACAAACACTAAACATGATGTCAGGTCTAGAAGCAGAAAGATACAAGAGAGATCCAATCATACCTCTGAACTTTTTGACATCTACACACTTACCATGCTCATCCTTATCTAGATTTCTGTTAGTAGGCATTGGGGTGTCAATTGATTTTGAGTCATTCATTCCAAAGCGCTTGAGTAGTTCTCTGCAGTATTTTGTTTGACATACTGCTGTACCCTCATCAAGTTGCTTTATTTGCAGTCCTAGGAAGTAGTTCAGCTCCCCCATTAGACTCATCTCAAATTCACCCTGCATAACCTTAGAAAATTCTTCGACCAAGTGTATGTTAGTTGAACCAAATATTATATCGTCGACATAAACTTGAACTAAAAGAATGTGTTTCCCTTTGTGTTTAATAAAGAGAGTATTGTCCACTTTGCCTCTTGAATATCCATGATCAATTAGGAATTTGCTAAGCCTTTCATACCAAACCCGAGGGGCTTGTTTAAGACCATACAAAGCTCGTTTTAATTTGTAAACATGATCTGGATTTTCAGCATTTTCAAAACCAGGAGGTTGTGAAACATATACTTCTTCATTTATGACACCATTAAGAAAAGCACTCTTTACGTCCATTTGGTAAAGCTTAAAATCCTTAGAACACGCATAGGCAAGCAAAAGACGTATAGCTTCAAGGCGAGCAACTGGAGCATAAGTTTCCTCATAGTCTATGCCCTCCTCTTGGTTATACCCTTGTGCTACTAAACGTGCCTTGTTCCTAGTAATCACTCCGTTTTCATCAAGCATATTTCTAAAAACCCACTTAGTGCCTATGATATGATGATCTCGCGGACGAGGGACAAGTTCCCAAACGTCATTTCTTTTAAATTGATTAAGCTCTTCTTGCATGGCCATTAGCCAAAATTCATCAATCAAGGCCTCTTTGGCATTTTTAGGTTCTACTTGTGAAACAAACGCGAAGTGAGAACAAAAATTACTTATCTTAGACCGGGTCATTACTCCCTTTGAAATGTCTCCCAAGATGTTGTCAATGGGATGGTCTTTTGAGGATTTCCAAGCTGTTGGAAGATTCTTCACTTCAGCTGTCTTTTCTTCCTCATTTTCTTCGTGACTAGTATCTTCCTCCTTCTCATGGGCAGCTGTTTTGGACTGATCAGTTTCCTCAACAGCTTCCTTGAGTATGTCTGCTGTAGATACACCTGCGTCATCAAAAGAAATACCTTTTCCGACATTTTTCGGATAAGACTCATCAAAAGAAACATGAACAGATTCTTCAACAGTAAGTAAACGCTTATTATACACTCTATATGCTTTACTTGACAGTGAGTAACCAAGAAAGATACCTTCATCCGCTTTTGCATCAAACTTCCCAATATTTTCCTTACCGTTATTCAAAACAAAACATTTACAACCGAATACGTGAAGATGTGACAAGTTTGGTTTTCTTCCTTTCAAAAGTTCATAAGGAGTTTTATTTAAAATAGGGCGAATTAAGATTCTATTTAAAACATAACAGGCTGTGCTTACAGCATCAGCCCAAAAGTATTTTGGTAATCCGCCCTCATTAAGCATTGTTCTTGCCAACTCCTCTAAAACACGATTTTTACGCTCCACAGCGCCATTTTGTTGTGGAGTTCGAGGAGCTGAAAAATTATGCTCAATGCCATACTTGTCACAGAACTTCTCAAAGTGATAATTTTGAAACTCACCACCATGATCGCTACGAATTGTAACTATTTTGGAATTCATTTTGTTTTGGGACAGATTTGCAAAGTTTTTAAAAGCAGAAAAAGTTTCATCTTTGCTATGAAGGAATATAGTCCAAGAAAATCTAGAGTAGTCATCAACTATTACAAAGCCATAGTAATTTCCACCTAGGCTCTTTGTCCTAGAAGGTCCAAAGAGATCCATATGGAGAAGCTCAAGGGGTCGTGAAGTTGAAATTACGTTTTTAGATTTAAAAGAGACCCTCGTTTGCTTTCCCATTTGGCACGCATCACATAGGTGGTCTTTTGAAAATTTTATTTTTGGTAGACCGACTACTAGATCCTTAGATACAACCTTATTAAGCAAATCGAAATTAACATGCGCTAAACGTCTATGCCAAAGCCAAGAATCATCATTCAAGGTGACTAGACATTTAGTACTTGTTAAAGGTACATCAAACAGGTCAAGCATATAGATATTGTTTACTCTTACACCCTTAAACACAATGTTCTGTTCAGCATGTTCAATTATGCAGCAAGTTTTTGTGAACGAAACTTTATAGCCCATGTCGCATAGTTGACTTATGCTTAACAAATTGTGTTTAAGTCCCTCTACTAGGTGGACATTTGAAATAGTAGTGGTGGAGGGATTACCTACAGTACCTTTGCCGAGTATAGCTCCTTTGTTATTGTCTCCATAAGTAACATATCCCTTCTTCTTTGCCTTGAAGTCTATGAAAAGCGATATGTCACCGGTCATGTGCATCGAGCAGCCGCTGTCAAGAAACCACCTTCTATCTGCGGAGGCAAGGCACTCATCCTACAATATCAAAAGAGAGAAGTTGGTACCCAATTTTCATTGGGTCCAAGTGGGTAAGTGCTAACATGGTTGCCTTTTGGCTTCCATTGATAAATACCTTTAGGGACAAGAAATCTCCTAAATTTGCATTTCTCAATGGTATGGCCAGCATGACAACAATAATGACATAAACCATGATGATGTGTTTGTTGTTTCTTGTTCATTGAATCCTTTAGAATAAACGAGTATTTTGCATATGGAGGATTTAATGACTTATTAAACAACCTAGAGTCAACGGCATAAGTAACTTTAGGTTGTAGCGCTTTCTTTAATTTGACCTTAAGAGTGTTTACCTCTTTTTGCCAAATATAACAAGCGTCACAATACCTAACTCTACTACATCCATCAATGTCAATAGTTTTTGAATTTTCTGCAATACTAGCTTTCAACGCTTCTAAATCAATTTCAGCTTTGTTTACTTTACCTTCCAAAAATGAGAAAATATGTTTGTCGGAAGATAGTCTTTTAAAAGCATCTACAGCTTCGTTATGCAGTTTTTCAAAAGCTATTTTTAGTTCCGAAAAAGACATAGAGGAGAAATTATTGTAATAGGCTTGTTTTACCTTTTTGTCATTGTTTTTCTTCTTGTGGTAGGACAGATTTTTTGTGTGAGCCATAAGGCACAGATTTGCAGCTTCATCACCATCACTTGAGCTTTGTGTGCTTGATGAATCACTATCACTTTCCCATGCAATGTACGCTCTTCTTTGTTTGATGTACCCTTTTGGTGAATCTTTTCTTTGATCCTTATACTTCATAGGGCAGTCCGTTTTATAATGTCCAGATTTTCCACAATTAAAGCAGGATCCTCTTCCTCTACTCTTCTTGTTCTCTTCTTGTTTCGAGTTTATAGATTGTCTTCGAAACTTCATGAGATTTTTGTCAGAATGCTTGACTCCATTCTTTCGAATGAATCTATTATATCTCCTTACAAACAGTCCCATTTCCTCATCATCCGAGTCTTTGTCACTACTTGAATCATTGTCGCTTTGCTCTTTTCGTGAGGACTTAGAGCTAGAGGCCACAAGAGCTATTGGCTTCTTCTCTCCCTCTTTGTCTCTTTTATTCTCCTTTTCCTTCTTACTTTTATTCTCATATTTTTCAAGACTTTCCAAAGCTTGCTGATGTTCTTCCAGCTTTCCAAACAGAGTTGTAATCGTAAGTCTTGTAAGATCGTTGGCTTCCTTAATTGCTGTTACTTTAGGTTGCCACTCCCTGCTAAGACACCTGAGAATTTTATTAGTAGCAATTTCATTGGAAATAGGTTTTCCAAGCGCATTCAATCGGTTAGTTAGATGAGTGAATCTCTTTTGCATGTCGGAGATAGATTCTCCTTGTTTCATGCGAAAGAGCTCAAATTCTTGATTGAGTGTGTTAATGCGGGACTGTTTTACTTCAGTAGTACCCTCATGGGCAACTTCTAAAGCATCCCACATTTCTTTAGCTGTCGTGCAATGAGATACTCGATAATACTCATCAACACCAAGTGCTGAGATTAGCATGTTTCGAGCTTTCCAATCACACGACCACTTTTTCTCATCTTTCTCATTCCAATCGTCTTCTGGTTTAGGTACTATGGCGCCAGCCGCATTTGTCATAGTAATTTGAAACGGACCATTTTCAATGGCAGCCCATACTAACCTATCCACAGAATTTATATGAACTCGCATGCAGTCTTTCCAGTAGCCGTAATTTTCACCGTTGAAAATAGGCGCTCTATTATACGCCCCCTTTGGTTCAGAATCCATACTGTTACAGGCAGCCACAGAGCACCAGCGAACCGGCACTCTGATACAGCTTGTTAGACGGTGTGGCTAGTGATCGAGAGGGGGGGGGGGTGAATAGATCACCTCTTTGAAATTTAACGGATTTAAAGTTTTATCAGAGTTTTTAAAATTGGCGGAAAAATTTAGTCCCGAATCGACTTCCGTCTATTCTGAACCGCTACTAGAAAACCGGACACACGAGCTTAATGCTGGATTTGAATAAGAATGATAGGAACAATCCACACCAGAATTTTAGCTAATTGAATGCACTTATCATTAAAGTCTATTTCCAATGAATAAAACCTAGCTAACAATTTTGTCAAACAGTTGGTGTGTATGTGATCAATGATGAACAGCAGTGGTGTTTAATTGAAATTGTTTTCTTGCCACTGCTGTCTTGCAAAAGGAACAATCACAACACACACTAACTGAAATTGCGAAAACTGTTTTAAACGTAAAAAGGAGTAAGGTAAGAATACGATACGCAGAGATTTGGTAAGGAAGTTCCCCACGTCGTCCTCGCGTGTGGGTACGTCTCCCTCTCAATTTCAAATGAAATTGAGAACTTTGATTATCAATTATTGCCGAATCCGTTGATACAAGGTTATGATACAAAGACAGAATTCTAAATTCCAAGAACTTCTTCTTGTATGAACCTTCACTTGATCTGAGCACGATCAAGAATTTCCTGCACGAAATTGCAAACAATTCACCGGTTCCACGACCTGATTGCGAAATCCCCCGATCTCCAAACGCAACGCTGCGGCTGAATCTGTTCTGCAAACGTGACTCCCAAACCCTCAAGAACACTCCAGTTCTTGAAGGATAAACCAGTAGGTTTTTCCTAGAAACCCCCTTCAATCTTCAACTCAGCTAGATCCTCGATCGTTCCGCTGAAAACCACAGCTAGATCCTTGATCGTACCACTGAACGTTATCTCGATAATCCTTTAATCCAAAGAACAAGAATTATTATGTGTTGATGTTCTTGAAGAAAAGTGATTGAGAATATGAAGAAGATGAAGTCTCTTTCAGGTTTCTATGTGCTCTCAAACAATTGCTCCAACACTGCTTTTGATCTTGTGTTCAATTGTTTTCCCTCTAAGAATTCGTCTCATTTCACTGCTGTCATAACATGTCTTATATATGCAGCAACAACAGAAACTATTAGAGAGCAAAAACAGCTTTATGCATTGATACATGAGAGTATGCATCGATGCATACTGTAAGATAAGTGAATTTTTGGTGAAATTGATTAATCATGTATCGATGCATAATTCGTATGTATTGATGCATGTGATTTTTCCACTAGCATGTATCGATGCCTAATGCGTATGCATTGATACACAGGCTGTTTCAATTGGTCATGTATCGATGCATAAAGCCTTTTGCCTTTCATGTATTGATGCATGACTCGTATGCATCGATGCATACTGAACAAAAGGAGTTTTGTGATATACCACATGCAGTATGTATCGATGCATAGGCTTATGTGTTGATGCATACTGACACAAAATGGATTTTATGTGTTATTTTAAGAGATGTGTCAATGTAGGTCTTTATGTAAAGTTATGCAACAATAAAATGGGATAAAACCACAATAAAAACACAAATGTATCATGTAATGTAATGCACAGCTAACGTATGGATGATGATCACACAATTTGCTATCATTCAAAATTAATTCAAAGTAAAGAATTTTCTCACAAACTCCCCCTTTTTGATGATGGCAAATTCTTGGCAAGATGTGTGATGCTCCCCCTGAGTTTGTGCATATCTGCATTTTCTCCCCCTTTGTCAACATCAAAAAGAGGAAGGAACAGGGTAAACAAGGTAGCATGTTGTAGCAGGGCATGGCAGAAATTGATAAAAAACTATCATTCACAAAGTAAAGAATCATTCACAAAGAATGACGAATAAGGGCAATAACCATAGAGATAAACATAAAGTGAAAAGCATTTAAGTATTCAAACGAGTTTAAGAATTACATAAGCTAAACCATATATTGTGCAACAAAATTAGAAACTTGAGCAGTATGAGATGAAATGCAGTGATATGAAATGATGGTGGGTTAATTTGGATGGTTGCCACCACAGGACTCTTCATCATCTCTGGTAGGATCTCTGTAGCTTGGTGGAGGCGGAAGAGGAGGCATTGTGTCTGGATTTTGGCCCATGAAGGAGTATTGCCTAAATCGGTTTTGAACTTCAATGCTTCTAAAGCTGTCCATGATACCAGGATTTTCACGGCAGTCGTCCATAAAGCCAGACATTTCGTTGTAGAAAACTTGATGCCATTTAACCAAGTCTTGGTGCCAAGCGTGTTGATTCTGATACATCCGTGTATGCTCATCATGCCAGTCACGATGCTCCTTGTGCCACTCAGATTGTTGTACATTCCAATACCGTGCTTCTTCATGGCGTTCTTTGTTAGCAATTTCCATCTGTTGAAGCATATGAGTGATGTCCGCAGTAGGTATTGAGGATGAAGTACCACCTGAGAATGGAGGGGCTGTAGGTTCAGGTACGTAGTTGGTGGGAGACCACCTCCGTGGCACCCAATCTCCCCAACCAGCATTGGCCTCAGCTTGAGGCACATCTGTTTCAGGCGCATCCTGCATTTCTTCATCCTCACTCAACGGTCTGTCTATCTTTAGGATAGATGGAGTAAAGTCCTTCATGTCAAATTCAGGATCAAAATGCAGGTCATGCCAGGACTTGACAGTCATCGACGGATGCGGAATTTGAAATACCGTTTCCCAATCAGAGGCTTCAAAGGTATATGTTCTGACACCGATAGAACACCGGAACATATAGCCTCTACCAGTTTGTAAGCCAGCATAAAAGGCCCGGATGAAATCCTCATGATAATCATCCTTTGTGGACAGAAATGACCCAAGTCTTTGTGCATGTAGGAGTTCAACCACCTCATTTAGGTGTAGGTGAAAAGCACCTGTTTTATCAAAGACATGGGGTTTCATGACTAACCTTATCTTGAAGGATTCCTCAAATTCAGCAGCAATAGCAGGATGAAGTAGGTCTAAGGCATTTGAAGGAACATCTGGTGGTTGCTGAGAAGTACCGGCTGTTTCCTTTCCCTTTCCTTTTCCTTTTGCTCTGGCTGGAATAGTGCGTGGAGGCATGGTGATGTGAGATTTAGGGTTTTTGAGAGAGAGTGAAGATGAGGAAGATTAGGGTTAGCCACTGGTTTTGGGGTTTTTGAGGACAGATGATATGAAGTCTTGAGATAGGAAGTGATAGGATTGGCTGATGTGTCGATGCATGAGAGAGAAAAAAATGCATTTAATTCAAATAGCATCAGTATGTGTCGATGCAAATGGTCATGCATCGATGCCTATTATTCACATTTGGCCTGTGTATCGATACATGCGATGGGTGCATCGATGCATCCTGAACCAGTTTTTAAAAAATTGAATTCCAGAATGTATGGATCGATGCATACTTCTTTTGTGTCGATGCATACTGATGCTGAACCAGCTTTTAGTGAATTTTGATGCAGTATGGATATGCATTATGCACTATGTCATGATGGTTATGCCCAAGAAAGATTCAGAAGTTAGATTGTTAATGTGCACACAATATAGGCAAGGAATATATGCAATCAAATTTATATCAACTAGAGTAAGAACATTTGTTCTAACATACACAATCACTTAGCGATAAGAGAATTGTAGAAAGGATTGATATTACCTCTGTTAGCGTAATCTTGTGATGGATAATTGACATCTCCAACAAGTCTTATCAACTATGATGAGGCATAATATAATTAAGAGGCAACATGCTTAAGACATCAAATGAGAAAGATCTAAGATCCCTAATTCACGACGAATATTGAAGAAAGGTTCCGTTGCCAAAGGTTTAGTGAAAATATCAGCAAGCTGATTTTTGGAGTCAACGTGCTCAAATACAACGTCTTCTTTTTCAACATGGTCGCGAAGAAAGTGATGTCTAATCTCTATGTGTTTAGTGCGTGAGTGTAAAACGGGGTTTTTAGTAAGGTTTATGGCACTAGTGTTGTCACATTTTATAGGAATACATTTGAGTTGAATGTTGAAGTCTTGTAGTTGCTGCTTCAGCCATAAAATCTGAGCGCAACAACTACCGGCTGCAACGTATTCTGCCTCTGCAGTTGACAAAGCCACAGAAACTTGCTTTTTGCTATGCCAACTTACCAAGGAATTTGAAAACAGGTGACATGTACCACTTGTGCTTTTCCTATCTGATTTGCAGCCAGCAAAATCAGAATCAGAGTACCCTACTAAACTACAATCACTTCCTTTGGAATACCAAAGCCCATATTTAGGTGTTCCGTGAAGATATCTAAATATGCGCTTCACCGCTTTTAGGTGCGACTCCTTAGGATTTGATTGATAGCGTGCACACATACAAACACTAAACATGATGTCAGGTCTAGAAGCAGAAAGATACAAGAGAGATCCAATCATACCTCTGAACTTTTTGACATCTACACACTTACCATGCTCATCCTTATCTAGATTTCTGTTAGTAGGCATTGGGGTGTCAATTGATTTTGAGTCATTCATTCCAAAGCGCTTGAGTAGTTCTCTGCAGTATTTTGTTTGACATACTGCTGTACCCTCATCAAGTTGCTTTATTTGCAGTCCTAGGAAGTAGTTCAGCTCCCCCATTAGACTCATCTCAAATTCACCCTGCATAACCTTAGAAAATTCTTCGACCAAGTGTATGTTAGTTGAACCAAATATTATATCGTCGACATAAACTTGAACTAAAAGAATGTGTTTCCCTTTGTGTTTAATAAAGAGAGTATTGTCCACATTGCCTCTTGAATATCCATGATCAATTAGGAATTTGCTAAGCCTTTCATACCAAACCCGAGGGGCTTGTTTAAGACCATACAAAGCTCGTTTTAATTTGTAAACATGATCTGGATTTTCAGCATTTTCAAAACCAGGAGGTTGTGAAACATATACTTCTTCATTTATGACACCATTAAGAAAAGCACTCTTTACGTCCATTTGGTAAAGCTTAAAATCCTTAGAACACGCATAGGCAAGCAAAAGACGTATAGCTTCAAGGCGAGCAACTGGAGCATAAGTTTCCTCATAGTCTATGCCCTCCTCTTGGTTATACCCTTGTGCTACTAAACGTGCCTTGTTCCTAGTAATCACTCCGTTTTCATCAAGCATATTTCTAAAAACCCACTTAGTGCCTATGATATGATGATCTCGCGGACGAGGGACAAGTTCCCAAACGTCATTTCTTTTAAATTGATTAAGCTCTTCTTGCATGGCCATTAGCCAAAATTCATCAATCAAGGCCTCTTTGGCATTTTTAGGTTCTACTTGTGAAACAAACGCGAAGTGAGAACAAAAATTACTTATCTTAGACCGGGTCATTACTCCCTTTGAAATGTCTCCCAAGATGTTGTCAATGGGATGGTCTTTTGAGGATTTCCAAGCTGTTGGAAGATTCTTCACTTCAGCTGTCTTTTCTTCCTCATTTTCTTCGTGACTAGTATCTTCCTCCTTCTCATGGGCAGCTGTTTTGGACTGATCAGTTTCCTCAACAGCTTCCTTGAGTATGTCTGCTGTAGATACACCTGCGTCATCAAAAGAAATACCTTTTCCGACATTTTTCGGATAAGACTCATCAAAAGAAACATGAACAGATTCTTCAACAGTAAGTAAACGCTTATTATACACTCTATATGCTTTACTTGACAGTGAGTAACCAAGAAAGATACCTTCATCCGCTTTTGCATCAAACTTCCCAATATTTTCCTTACCGTTATTCAAAACAAAACATTTACAACCGAATACGTGAAGATGTGACAAGTTTGGTTTTCTTCCTTTCAAAAGTTCATAAGGAGTTTTATTTAAAATAGGGCGAATTAAGATTCTATTTAAAACATAACAGGCTGTGCTTACAGCATCAGCCCAAAAGTATTTTGGTAATCCGCCCTCATTAAGCATTGTTCTTGCCAACTCCTCTAAAACACGATTTTTACGCTCCACAGCGCCATTTTGTTGTGGAGTTCGAGGAGCTGAAAAATTATGCTCAATGCCATACTTGTCACAGAACTTCTCAAAGTGATAATTTTGAAACTCACCACCATGATCGCTACGAATTGTAACTATTTTGGAATTCATTTTGTTTTGGGACAGATTTGCAAAGTTTTTAAAAGCAGAAAAAGTTTCATCTTTGCTATGAAGGAATATAGTCCAAGAAAATCTAGAGTAGTCATCAACTATTACAAAGCCATAGTAATTTCCACCTAGGCTCTTTGTCCTAGAAGGTCCAAAGAGATCCATATGGAGAAGCTCAAGGGGTCGTGAAGTTGAAATTACGTTTTTAGATTTAAAAGAGACCCTCGTTTGCTTTCCCATTTGGCACGCATCACATAGGTGGTCTTTTGAAAATTTTATTTTTGGTAGACCGACTACTAGATCCTTAGATACAACCTTATTAAGCAAATCGAAATTAACATGCGCTAAACGTCTATGCCAAAGCCAAGAATCATCATTCAAGGTGACTAGACATTTAGTACTTGTTAAAGGTACATCAAACAGGTCAAGCATATAGATATTGTTTACTCTTACACCCTTAAACACAATGTTCTGTTCAGCATGTTCAATTATGCAGCAAGTTTTTGTGAACGAAACTTTATAGCCCATGTCGCATAGTTGACTTATGCTTAACAAATTGTGTTTAAGTCCCTCTACTAGGTGGACATTTGAAATAGTAGTGGTGGAGGGATTACCTACAGTACCTTTGCCGAGTATAGCTCCTTTGTTATTGTCTCCATAAGTAACATATCCCTTCTTCTTTGCCTTGAAGTCTATGAAAAGCGATATGTCACCGGTCATGTGCCTCGAGCAGCCGCTGTCAAGAAACCACCTTCTATCTGCGGAGGCAAGGCACTCATCCTACAATATCAAAAGAGAGAAGTTGGTACCCAATTTTCATTGGGTCCAAGTGGGTAAGTGCTAACATGGTTGCCTTTTGGCTTCCATTGATAAATACCTTTAGGGACAAGAAATCTCCTAAATTTGCATTTCTCAATGGTATGGCCAGCATGACAACAATAATGACATAAACCATGATGATGTGTTTGTTGTTTCTTGTTCATTGAATCCTTTAGAATAAACGAGTATTTTGCATATGGAGGATTTAATGACTTATTAAACAACCTAGAGTCAACGGCATAAGTAACTTTAGGTTGTAGCGCTTTCTTTAATTTGACCTTAAGAGTGTTTACCTCTTTTTGCCAAATATAACAAGCGTCACAATACCTAACTCTACTACATCCATCAATGTCAATAGTTTTTGAATTTTCTGCAATACTAGCTTTCAACGCTTCTAAATCAATTTCAGCTTTGTTTACTTTACCTTCCAAAAATGAGAAAATATGTTTGTCGGAAGATAGTCTTTTAAAAGCATCTACAGCTTCGTTATGCAGTTTTTCAAAAGCTATTTTTAGTTCCGAAAAAGACATAGAGGAGAAATTATTGTAATAGGCTTGTTTTACCTTTTTGTCATTGTTTTTCTTCTTGTGGTAGGACAGATTTTTTGTGTGAGCCATAAGGCACAGATTTGCAGCTTCATCACCATCACTTGAGCTTTGTGTGCTTGATGAATCACTATCACTTTCCCATGCAATGTACGCTCTTCTTTGTTTGATGTACCCTTTTGGTGAATCTTTTCTTTGATCCTTATACTTCATAGGGCAGTCCGTTTTATAATGTCCAGATTTTCCACAATTAAAGCAGGATCCTCTTCCTCTACTCTTCTTGTTCTCTTCTTGTTTCGAGTTTATAGATTGTCTTCGAAACTTCATGAGATTTTTGTCAGAATGCTTGACTCCATTCTTTCGAATGAATCTATTATATCTCCTTACAAACAGTCCCATTTCCTCATCATCCGAGTCTTTGTCACTACTTGAATCATTGTCGCTTTGCTCTTTTCGTGAGGACTTAGAGCTAGAGGCCACAAGAGCTATTGGCTTCTTCTCTCCCTCTTTGTCTCTTTTATTCTCCTTTTCCTTCTTACTTTTATTCTCATATTTTTCAAGACTTTCCAAAGCTTGCTGATGTTCTTCCAGCTTTCCAAACAGAGTTGTAATCGTAAGTCTTGTAAGATCGTTGGCTTCCTTAATTGCTGTTACTTTAGGTTGCCACTCCCTGCTAAGACACCTGAGAATTTTATTAGTAGCAATTTCATTGGAAATAGGTTTTCCAAGCGCATTCAATCGGTTAGTTAGATGAGTGAATCTCTTTTGCATGTCGGAGATAGATTCTCCTTGTTTCATGCGAAAGAGCTCAAATTCTTGATTGAGTGTGTTAATGCGGGACTGTTTTACTTCAGTAGTACCCTCATGGGCAACTTCTAAAGCATCCCACATTTCTTTAGCTGTCGTGCAATGAGATACTCGATAATACTCATCAACACCAAGTGCTGAGATTAGCATGTTTCGAGCTTTCCAATCACACGACCACTTTTTCTCATCTTTCTCATTCCAATCGTCTTCTGGTTTAGGTACTATGGCGCCAGCCGCATTTGTCATAGTAATTTGAAACGGACCATTTTCAATGGCAGCCCATACTAACCTATCCACAGAATTTATATGAACTCGCATGCAGTCTTTCCAGTAGCCGTAATTTTCACCGTTGAAAATAGGCGCTCTATTATACGCCCCCTTTGGTTCAGAATCCATACTGTTACAGGCAGCCACAGAGCACCAGCGAACCGGCGCTCTGATACAGCTTGTTAGACGGTGTGGCTAGTGATCGAGAGGGGGGGGGGGTGAATAGATCACCTCTTTGAAATTTAACGGATTTAAAGTTTTATCAGAGTTTTTAAAATTGGCGGAAAAATTTAGTCCCGAATCGACTTCCGTCTATTCTGAACCGCTACTAGAAAACCGGACACACGAGCTTAATGCTGGATTTGAATAAGAATGATAGGAACAATCCACACCAGAATTTTAGCTAATTGAATGCACTTATCATTAAAGTCTATTTCCAATGAATAAAACCTAGCTAACAATTTTGTCAAACAGTTGGTGTGTATGTGATCAATGATGAACAGCAGTGGTGTTTAATTGAAATTGTTTTCTTGCCACTGCTGTCTTGCAAAAGGAACAATCACAACACACACTAACTGAAATTGCGAAAACTGTTTTAAACGTAAAAAGGAGTAAGGTAAGAATACGATACGCAGAGATTTGGTAAGGAAGTTCCCCACGTCGTCCTCGCGTGTGGGTACGTCTCCCTCTCAATTTCAAATGAAATTGAGAACTTTGATTATCAATTATTGCCGAATCCGTTGATACAAGGTTATGATACAAAGACAGAATTCTAAATTCCAAGAACTTCTTCTTGTATGAACCTTCACTTGATCTGAGCACGATCAAGAATTTCCTGCACGAAATTGCAAACAATTCACCGGTTCCACGACCTGATTGCGAAATCCCCCGATCTCCAAACGCAACGCTGCGGCTGAATCTGTTCTGCAAACGTGACTCCCAAACCCTCAAGAACACTCCAGTTCTTGAAGGATAAACCAGTAGGTTTTTCCTAGAAACCCCCTTCAATCTTCAACTCAGCTAGATCCTCGATCGTTCCGCTGAAAACCACAGCTAGATCCTTGATCGTACCACTGAACGTTATCTCGATAATCCTTTAATCCAAAGAACAAGAATTATTATGTGTTGATGTTCTTGAAGAAAAGTGATTGAGAATATGAAGAAGATGAAGTCTCTTTCAGGTTTCTATGTGCTCTCAAACAATTGCTCCAACACTGCTTTTGATCTTGTGTTCAATTGTTTTCCCTCTAAGAATTCGTCTCATTTCACTGCTGTCATAACATGTCTTATATATGCAGCAACAACAGAAACTATTAGAGAGCAAAAACAGCTTTATGCATTGATACATGAGAGTATGCATCGATGCATACTGTAAGATAAGTGAATTTTTGGTGAAATTGATTAATCATGTATCGATGCATAATTCGTATGTATTGATGCATGTGATTTTTCCACTAGCATGTATCGATGCCTAATGCGTATGCATTGATACACAGGCTGTTTCAATTGGTCATGTATCGATGCATAAAGCCTTTTGCCTTTCATGTATTGATGCATGACTCGTATGCATCGATGCATACTGAACAAAAGGAGTTTTGTGATATACCACATGCAGTATGTATCGATGCATAGGCTTATGTGTTGATGCATACTGACACAAAATGGATTTTATGTGTTATTTTAAGAGATGTGTCAATGTAGGTCTTTATGTAAAGTTATGCAACAATAAAATGGGATAAAACCACAATAAAAACACAAATGTATCATGTAATGTAATGCACAGCTAACGTATGGATGATGATCACACAATTTGCTATCATTCAAAATTAATTCAAAGTAAAGAATTTTCTCACAAACTCCCCCTTTTTGATGATGGCAAATTCTTGGCAAGATGTGTGATGCTCCCCCTGAGTTTGTGCATATCTGCATTTTCTCCCCCTTTGTCAACATCAAAAAGAGGAAGGAACAGGGTAAACAAGGTAGCATGTTGCAGCAGGGCATGGCAGAAATTGATAAAAAACTATCATTCACAAAGTAAAGAATCATTCACAAAGAATGACGAATAAGGGCAATAACCATAGAGATAAACATAAAGTGAAAAGCATTTAAGTATTCAAACGAGTTTAAGAATTACATAAGCTAAACCATATATTGTGCAACAAAATTAGAAACTTGAGCAGTATGAGATGAAATGCAGTGATATGAAATGATGGTGGGTTAATTTGGATGGTTGCCACCACAGGACTCTTCATCATCTCTGGTAGGATCTCTGTAGCTTGGTGGAGGCGGAAGAGGAGGCATTGTGTCTGGATTTTGGCCCATGAAGGAGTATTGCCTAAATCGGTTTTGAACTTCAATGCTTCTAAAGCTGTCCATGATACCAGGATTTTCACGGCAGTCGTCCATAAAGCCAGACATTTCGTTGTAGAAAACTTGATGCCATTTAACCAAGTCTTGGTGCCAAGCGTGTTGATTCTGATACATCCGTGTATGCTCATCATGCCAGTCACGATGCTCCTTGTGCCACTCAGATTGTTGTACATTCCAATACCGTGCTTCTTCATGGCGTTCTTTGTTAGCAATTTCCATCTGTTGAAGCATATGAGTGATGTCCGCAGTAGGTATTGAGGATGAAGTACCACCTGAGAATGGAGGGGCTGTAGGTTCAGGTACGTAGTTGGTGGGAGACCACCTCCGTGGCACCCAATCTCCCCAACCAGCATTGGCCTCAGCTTGAGGCACATCTGTTTCAGGCGCATCCTGCATTTCTTCATCCTCACTCAACGGTCTGTCTATCTTTAGGATAGATGGAGTAAAGTCCTTCATGTCAAATTCAGGATCAAAATGCAGGTCATGCCAGGACTTGACAGTCATCGACGGATGCGGAATTTGAAATACCGTTTCCCAATCAGAGGCTTCAAAGGTATATGTTCTGACACCGATAGAACACCGGAACATATAGCCTCTACCAGTTTGTAAGCCAGCATAAAAGGCCCGGATGAAATCCTCATGATAATCATCCTTTGTGGACAGAAGTGACCCAAGTCTTTGTGCATGTAGGAGTTCAACCACCTCATTTAGGTGTAGGTGAATAGCACCTGTTTTATCAAAGACATGGGGTTTCATGACTAACCTTATCTTGAAGGATTCCTCAAATTCAGCAGCAATAGCAGGATGAAGTAGGTCTAAGGCATTTGAAGGAACATCTGGTGGTTGCTGAGAAGTACCGGCTGTTTCCTTTCCCTTTCCTTTTCCTTTTGCTCTGGCTGGAATAGTGCGTGGAGGCATGGTGATGTGAGATTTAGGGTTTTTGAGAGAGAGTGAAGATGAGGAAGATTAGGGTTAGCCACTGGTTTTGGGGTTTTTGAGGACAGATGATATGAAGTCTTGAGATAGGAAGTGATAGGATTGGCTGATGTGTCGATGCATGAGAGAGAAAAAAAATGCATTTAATTCAAATAGCATCAGTATGTGTCGATGCAAATGGTCATGCATCGATGCCTATTATTCACATTTGGCCTGTGTATCGATACATGCGATGGGTGCATCGATGCATCCTGAACCAGTTTTTAAAAAATTGAATTCCAGAATGTATGGATCGATGCATACTTCTTTTGTGTCGATGCATACTGATGCTGAACCAGCTTTTAGTGAATTTTGATGCAGTATGGATATGCATTATGCACTATGTCATGATGGTTATGCCCAAGAAAGATTCAGAAGTTAGATTGTTAATGTGCACACAATATAGGCAAGGAATATATGCAATCAAATTTATATCAACTAGAGTAAGAACATTTGTTCTAACATACACAATCACTTAGCGATAAGAGAATTGTAGAAAGGATTGATATTACCTTTGTTAGCGTAATCTTGTGATGGATAATTGACATCTACAACAAGTCTTATCAACTATGATGAGGCATAATATAATTAAGAGGCAACATGCTTAAGACATCAAATGAGAAAGATCTAAGATCCCTAATTCACGACGAATTCAACTAGGGTTTTGGTCAAAGTCAGTTTGTGACTGAATTTTTGAGCAAAACTTGTTTCCATGGTCCTATATATATCTCAAAACATTCATGTGTGAAGTATTGATCATTTGATGTAATCAGATGAAGCTCAATTGATCAATAGGGAAGAGGAATTGACTATGTATAACAAAAGTTAACTATGCTACCAAAAAGTCAACTCTTGACTTTTTAACGTCAAACTTGTGTCTCATGAGTCAAATATGGCTAATGATTGAGATTTGTCCAAGTGGAATCATAAGAATAAAGAAAATCAAGAGATTTGTCAAAATTGCCTAATTTGGGAATTAGGGTTTTATGAAAACTTATTATTTTTGGCAAATTTGGTGTGATTGATCAGCTGTTTTCATGGATATTTTTCACTATTATCAATAATCCAAATCAAGTTGTCCTTAACATGAAATTTTTTCTACTTTCTTCAAGCTTTAAGGAGATACCAAGTTTGTAGCATTTGGAGCATCATGGTGCAAGTTATGATCATTTGAAGATGGTAGTTTCAAATTCATCAAAAGCTCAACAGTTAGAAAATTTTCTAAGTGTTTAAAGTCAGAATTTGCAAGCAAGTTCATGGAAATTTTAAGGTGTATTATATGCTTCATTTAAAAGTGCTTTCAACAATAAATATGTTCCTTGATTCTCCATCTTTCTATTGATACCAAGTTTTTGAGTTTTGGTTGAGCACACATCAAGTTATAGTCGTGCCAAGTTGATTTCATGGCCATGTATTAAGCTTGAATTGATAATATGCATTAACCAAATTTTGTGCAGACTACTCCAAATGGCCAAGCATGTTGCATTTTCATCACACAGACCACCCTTTTTCTTTCCCTAAATGGCCCAAACAACATTTTTTCATGCATGACCATGTTACCACGCATTTGGAAAAAAGGAATGTTTAAATGAGCAAACTTGCTGATTATGCTCTCCCTCACATGCCAAATTAAACTTGTGTTTTATACCTTATTTCTCATGGCCAAAACGCACCAAACATGCCATTGAACTAGCATGAAACGCAACTTACCACCTCACTCTCATTTTGCACTCAAATTTCCAAACATGCCCCTCAACGGATTTCCAACCTTGAGCAGCATTGCATTTCACTCCATACACTCTATATAAGACCCTTATGCGCTGGTTTCACACACATGCCATTGAAGATAGAGAAATAGGATATGCACATTGAAGCTTGCAAGCATTTTCCTCATTTGAAGTTCTTCTCTCTTCATTTCTCTTGCTCCCTTCCTCTCATTTGAAGACCACAAAGCATTGTTGGTGGGGTTTCTGAAGCTCAAACAAGGACAAGAGGCAGTGGACCTTATCCACTAGATAAGTTTCTCCTCTCTTCATCTCTCTTATCCTGGATCTACACATGCCATGAATAACTTGTATACATTGTATATGATTGGTTTAACATGATTTTTTTGCTTGATTGTTTGGATGTTGGATGTATGAAGTTGCTGAAACTTTTGAAAAGTTTGTTTTGCTTGACTTTCGTGCTAATTTTCTCCATGATTAATCCATCTTTTTGAGATTTGCTTGACATGGTTGTGTTCTATTCTATGAGATATGCATTTTTGCTTTTGATTTCATTTAATATTATGGATTGTGGATGAAGTTATGCATGTGAGAAGTTGATGTGTTAGATGCATGAATTTAGGGTTTATCGTGCATGGTTTATGATCCAAGGTTGAAGATGATGTTTGGCGTGGTTTGATTGGCTGGCGTGTTTTTTTTTCTTTTTTGACTTAAGTGGGTGTGACCGATCGATACATGTTTGTAGCGGTATTTTCATGACCATTAAGCTATGAATAAACTTAACGTCAATAAAACCAAATTCGCCACCGCGCTTTTATTGTTTACAAAGGAAAAGGGAAAAGTACGAACAAAACCCAAAGATAAAAAGTTTTCAAATCAAAACTAATAAAATGCCAGAGATTACAGGTAAGGGGGTTGGTTACACAGAGGGAAGGTGTTAGCACCCAAAGTGTCCTAGGTACTCCTAGGGAGCCCTTTTTTATGTGTGTATGTGTTTTTTGGGTATAAAAGATGTTTGAGAAAAATAGAGTGTGGGGATGAGAAAAGAATTCATTGATTATATTTTTGTGTTTGACAAGACCTTCGGACTTGTGCCTACGTGCCAACATAAAAATGACGGATCAAAACCTCGTAGTTCATGGTAACAATTTCAAAATGAGTGGATTGCTTTTAATCAAAATTTAAATTAAAAAGAGGCACAAAGGGCCTAAGAGTTTGAATTAGTGTTAGTTTTTTTTTGTCTTTTGAAATTTTAAGTCAACATTGTTTAGTTCATTTACAAATTTGATTAAGAAAAGAGTTTAAAAATGCAATGGCATAAGGCCAAAGTTTCTAATTTGAAATAAGGTCTAAGTTTTGAAATCACAAGCAAAGAAAGTTTTTGAAAAAAAGGGGAGATATTTTGAAATTTAAGAAGTGGGAGAAGATGAAGAGACTAATCCTAAGCATAAAATTAAAAGTTAAAAGTTGAAAAGATTTGACCAATGGGATGCAATCCAACGGACAAGAATGTCATATAGAAAACCCATTTTCCCTTTGGACTTTGAATCACGAAAATATCCACAAGAAATTAGCAATATGAAGATCAAGGCATCAAATAAAGATAGCCACATCCAAGCAAGCAATTCCATAGTTAGCACTCTTCTTATGTATTAGATGAAATACTCCTTGATTAACTCAGAATAAAGCATTAGACACATGATCAAACTAACAGTTGTATCAAGACCATGTAGTAGATGAATTCAAGTGGATTCCAATACTTGCATCAGATGAAAGCTCAAATCATAATACTTGGTCTCAGAAATGTTGGCATTGGCCAAGTCCTTTTACATATGGAATGTTGCCTAATCCTAAGTCCAAAAGTTCAGATCTAGCTCAACAGTCCACCAAACATTTTTTAGGGTTTTTTTGTTGTTTATTAGGTATTTTAAGGTCCTAAGACCACAAACAAGATACACAAACAAATATATACAATCACAGTATATGGCTCAAATGAGCAAAGTGAAAATGGCATAAACGTAAACAAGTTAAATGATATGAAAATGACAATGAATGGTAAATGACTTGAAACTAAATTGCATAAAGTAAATGACTTGAAGGTAAATCAAAGTTAATAGTAGTTAGTGTTAGTCAAAGTTAATTAGATGTTAATGGAGTTTTGCTTTTCAATTGATTAAGCCATTCTTTGGAGAACACTCAACCATCTATTTACAAGGATGAATCCTTGAACCAAGAAATATTCCAAAGGAAGGAAAAAAAGGCCAAGTTTCCACATAATACCATGAAATATGGGAGACTTACAATATCACTTACTAGAATGCTATGCCTTTAGGGTCAAATTTAGCTCTATGTTAAACAATCATAATTGGACTTATGTAGAAGTCACAACTATCTAAGACCGGGAAATAAAAATTTAGGTGCTAATGCATGTTAGAGATTTGGTATAATGAACCAAACTCCTAAAACATACCACACACTAAAAGAAAAAGACCAAAGGAGGGACCTATCTCATCCATACTTGTATTGGTTAATCTAACACAAGGTTATTGATGAACCAATTAACCTTAGGATCTTGAGATTTCATTGGTCAATGAAAGGGATGGGAAAGAATGGGATTGAAGATGAAGAGGGAGGGGAGATGAGAGAAACACAAATTGGTCATGGGAGGAATTTTATCAAATTAAAATCATTCATTCATTTTGGGAGATGAAATGTACATTTCATCAATCCCCTAAATCCAATGATTTTAACTCAACAAAAGTAAAATCAACCTTGACCAAGGTCCAAACAAATAGTCAAACATCACAAGTCAATAAAAATAGCTCAACATAATTTTTACACAATTAATCAATTAAAAATCAAATTAAAAATGCATTTAAATTCAATTTAATTTAGCCAAAACCTAAATCCTCTTCAAAACACAAAATCAATGGCCAAGAGATTTATCCTATGTCAATGAAGGTCAAAGGACCTTATCCAAAAAAATTCATGATTTTTGGAAAGTCAGAAGTATTTTTAAATAATTAAAAATATGCACAAAAACAATTAATTCATAAAAAATATCAAAATTAATCCAAAAAATAATTTTAATTCAGAAAATGAAATAGGAAAATATTTAAAGATTTTTGGTGAAAGTCCCATATTTTTTGGATTAAAAATGAAATTAATATTAATTAATCAAAATAAATGGATTAAATGGAAAATCAGAAAATATGAAAAAACAAGGGTCATCAGATCACCCTCATTAATTGAGGTGGCAGATCTGATGGCCACGTGCATCATGTCCATGGTGTTTCAAACTCAGCGCGTGTGTACATGTGGTAATCAGATTGAATGGACGAGATTAAAACGCTGGACAAGGATCAAATGGCTCAGGTCAAGCCAACACATCATCGGAGCCCTATCTCCGGTCATCTTCTCCGGTGAAGGCCACCAGAATGGTTCAACCAAAACTTTATGAAAAATGAAAAGTAAATACACTAATTTGAAGGAAAAATGCTTAGAAGCACGAATCTGACCTCAATTTTCTCCAATTCCAAGTATATGAAAAGATACAGGGATTTGAATTTTGAGGATCATGAACTAAGTTGCTTCGATTTAACCTCAAAGCAACTCAATCTTGTTGCCTACATAGGTAGGACTTCAGCCAACCAAAAATCACAAAGAATGGTGAAGAATTGAGAGAGAATCTAAGAGATGAAGTTTATGAAAAATCACCTTCGAGTTGCTTCAAATTCACTTGATCTTGATCTGGATTTGCTTGCTTCCTCTTCCTTTTGCTTGTAGAAACCAATTGAGATGAAAAAGGGGAATGAATTTTTGGAGTTTGAACTTCCAAACAGAAGATGAAGTTCAAGCTCGATTTCAAAAGAAATTTTCAAAAATTCTATGGAATTGAGGGTTTGGATTGGTCTGGCAAAGCTTGGGCAAGGTATTGATGGAGTTCTGATCATAATGCACTTCTATTTATAGCCTTGGCAATTGATTTTCACACACTTCTATTTAAATGTTCAAAAATAGCAAGTTCCTTCATGAGCTAGCATGGGCGTGTGTAAATCCCAAATAATCATTTGCAAAGGTCCAAAATCGTGCATAGGTCATGCTGAAAGTGTTGCATTAAGCCATGCAATGTTGAATTAAGTTGGATCATGAAATTCTTCCAAATGGTACCATACATTGCACCCATGCGCAAGTCCTTCAATATTTTTCCAAATAAGATGATTTAGGACCTTTTAGAAAGGTAAGATCAAGGGGAACAAATTTCATGTTGAACACTTTTCCATTTGAAGCTTGGATCGTGATGAATTTTGAGGTGGAAGTTTGGAAAATCAAACATATTTAAAAAATTTCTAAGTACCAAGTCAAATGTTCACTTCTTCCATCTTGAATAACTTTTGTTATGGACTTCAAATGGAAAAAGTTCCTTCATTAAAGTTGTAGCTATTTCAAACCTATTCATTTTGGTCAACAATTTGACCACATTTGGATTTGGCATGAAGGAGTTATGGATTTTAGATGTTGAGGAAAATCACTTGTTCAATGGTAGTGGCCCAAAACGACCTATAATGTTTCCTCTTGGCACATTCATTTTCCAGTTGAATTTGAACTTCCTCAAAACATAAAAGTTGGATTAGACATATTTAATTTTATCATGGAATTTTAATGGATTTCATATCATAAAAGTTGAGCCAGTTATGGTCTTGGGAAGTTGACCTCCTAACTAGGGTTCAGACAAAATGACATATGATCTTTCACCATAAAAGATGACCTTACAAGAACAAATAGCTCTTGACTTCAACATGAAAGTTGTTTGTAATGTCATTTTAAGTAACATTTCTCTTGTAATCATTTTCATATGACAAAAATTGTAGGAGATAGGGTCTAGGGAACCCCAGTTTTGACTAGTTAACTTTCTCTTTGTCAACCACCATGAACCATCTTGCTAGCTTGACATTATCTTGATTTTTGGGACTCGTGGAGAATCATACATGTGTAATATGATGTAATATGAAGTATCCATTAAAATATTTGACCACTTGTTGGAGAAACTTGCTGAGGAAGTCACATAAGATACCTAGATGAATTAGGGTTTCCAAGGCCAACAAGCTTCAAACTCTTGATGAATTTTTGATCAAAATTATAGTGAAGACCATAGGGATCCATATATGATGTCTAGAACCAATGTGAACCATTTATTGATTGATCTCCTTGCATTGAGGGTCTCAAACCCTAGATATGAACTTGATGGAGCATAGGTGAGCACAAACACTACCTACAAAAGCAACACACTTTACATGGACATATTTTTGGTATTTTGGTTAGTAAAGAATGAAATACAAAGTATGATACAATCAAAATGTGCTTGGTGATCTCTCCCAATGCAAACCCAATGAATGAGGGGTGAAGAGGATGCCAAGGTGTGATCCCAAAGCAAATGCATATGATGAGATAACATGGGGGATCTTAGGGTCAAAATTGGGGTCTTACAATGTTCACATGATTTTTTTGGTTTTATTTAAAATGTCACACCCTCCAAATTTGTTTAAGTGGAATTGTGTCATTGGGCCTTACACATTTGCTTTTCCCACCCCCATATTTTTTGGCCCATCTGTGTGTTTCACTTTGTTTCAGTTCATTTCTATTTTACTATTACACCCCCTTTATTCCTTTGACTTTATTTTATTTATTTTTTTTCTATTTTATTTTCTAATTTTATTTTAATACTTATGAAACTCCAAAAATCCATGAATATATTTTAGGATGTTATTTAATTTTCTATATTTTTTATTTTATATTTCTAATTGTTTTGATATTTTATTTTAATTTTGTTATAAAATGTGTTTGGTTTGACCTAGTTTATGAATTAGGATTTGGTTCTTGATGCTTCCTTTTGATTTTTAATCCCAATTTTTGTATAAACTTAGGCACACGTATGTAGGACATTTGGGTATTATTTTGATGATTTAATCTTTCAACTTGGGTCATTTTTGAATTTGTTCTTGATGCTTAACTTGTATGATCAATGTTGGTTTGTGGTGCTTGATGCTTGATGCCATGCTGAACTTGTTCTTGAGCCAATCTTTTGGGCATTTTTAAACACATATACGCTTAGAGTTTGAGTGTGTATTTGAGGTCTTTTATGTCAAATTGATGCATGTCTATTGTGTTTTTATGAGCCTTGATTGCATGCTTATTTATTGAGATACTTGTGGATAATTATTGATTGCTTGAGTGGCTTCTTGACCACACTCTTAGACACATGTTAGGACATTTATAAATGGCTGACTTCATGATGCTTTGTTGATTTTTCACCTATTTTTTTAGCCTCCTAAATATTTCTCTTGTGTGATACAATGCATGCATAATTGATTGGCCTTTGCTTGCTTTGTTTGCCTGTTTAGAGAATGCATTTGTGCAACCATTTATGGTTTGTTATTATCACTTGTTATTGATCAAGATATCATGAGGTAGAGCCTTTTTACTCATTTTTATGGGTCATTCCATGCCTTTTTATTTGTGATTACAATTGAGTTTTACTCATGATGTTTGTTTTCCTATCTTGTGATCTTTCCTTGAGCATATCTTGTGTTATTGCTTCTTAATGCTTGAGAGATTTATATGATTGATGTAGTATGTCATTTTCTTCTGGATTGTGGGCTTTGATACCTCATTTTGATGTTCCTTTCTCACTTTTGTTTAACATGATGTTTATTTCCATTTAGAGGCATGTTTAGGTTTCACCATGTCCATCTTATGCTCTCATCTTTGAGTTTGGGTTTGATATGATACCTTGGTGATGATTATAGGTATCTCATGTGTGATTAGCCCATGTTTAAGCTATTGACTTCTCTTGTCTAATTGTCTTGTGCCCATCCTTCTTTGTTAAGAATTATTGGCTTCTCTTGTTGACTTGAATGAATGTTTGCTTACTTGAATGCTTATGCCCTTAATTTAATTCTTGTTTGAATTTTTGATATGCCATAAAGACATTTTTAAGTTGATTATCTTGTTCATGTTTGTATCTTATTTATTCACCATGTCCTTTCTCTTTTGTCTTTGCTTGTTAGCACCTATATTAGAGGACTAATTTCTAATGAGGGTTGTTTGTGACCTTACCTTTGTGAATGTTTGTGAAACTTCTTTTCCAAGCATGATTTGTTGATGATAATGAGTTTATTGTGCCTTAGTTTCTGACTTGTATGTCTTCTCATATTCTTTACTTTAATTCACTTTCTTATACCATGCTAAGTTAAGCACTCCATACTTTTAGCCTTGTATGCTAGCTTGCCTAAGTGCTTACTTTCCTTTGGGCTTTCTAATACCAAAACCTATTGTGCATGACCCTTAGGTTTTTGTTTAAAATGTATAAAATTTTACATTGACGATAAGTTGTTTCCCCATGATTTTTTGATAACATGCTTTTTTGGCTGACTAACCTTTGCTTGTGTGCTTTGCTTCCTTACTTGTTCAAGTAAGATAGTTCTTAAGTTAGGATATGTCCATCTCATGTATGCCTTGACTCTTTCTATTTATGGTTTTATGTGTAATTTTTCAATTATCATCTTTCCCACTACCTTATTGTTTGCTTAGGTGTTCACCTAATTGTATGTTCTTTTATCTTTGATGCTTGCTTGTTTATGTAGGTATTGCTTTAGGTATCTTGTTTAAGTGTTTATGTGTGAGTAAGTGTTCACTTCTCATTTGATGTATGATTGTTTAATTTCCATCTATTCTCTTATTTTGCCTTGATGACATGAATGTTACTTGTTTAAGTTCTCTTTGTGCTATATATGGTCTTGGTTTGTTGCTTACATAGGTGTTTACCTAATCACATGATTCATGTGATGTTTGCTTGCCTTGTTTAAGTGTTTGATTGCATGCTCCCTATAGGAATCTTTAGTTATTTCTTGGTCAAGTTGGAACTAAGTATACCCTAGGATTGGTATCCATGTATGACAATATTAGGTAGAGGTTTCCTTGGTCCTAACTTTAGGTCCACATTGCATGACAAAAAGTAGGATCGAGATTCCCCTTTTGTTAGTCTCTTTCTATTTTGCATCCATTCTAAAACTAAAATCTTTTTCTTAATGAAATTCAAAAACACTATAACACTATTGGAACTCTTTCATAAGTAAGAGAGAAATACACAGATACCCCCACCTTTCGAGGGACCATCTGATGTATTCTTTCAACAAAAACACTCAACCAACAAAAACTCCTTTTGTCAGTTGGCTTTTCTTATGAAAACTTTCAATAAGGGTTGTTACCCATAAAAAACACCAACACACCAAAGTTTTTGAGAAGAATTACGGTGCTCTGATTCTTTTTTATACGTAGGCATCGGGTTGCAAAACCTAAGCGAGCGCAATAATAAAAATCTTTTCTTTTTCTCTGTTAATAATTCATTGTTATGCATTCCCTTTGCAACCTATACTTATACTTGACACACCCTTTGATTAGAACAACAAGAGTGGATCATGTAGAGTACTACAGACGCGAGGGATGCTAATACCTTCCCTTTGCGTAATCGACTCCCTTACCCATCTCTTGGTTGCGAGACCATTGGATTCACCCTTTTGTAGTTTTATTAAATATTTCCTTTCCCTATCTTGGGATAAATAACATTGGTGGAGACTCTGTTTTCGTGTCCGCGTTTCTCCGAGATGTGACAGCTGGCGACTCTGTTGGGGATTTCTCTTAGCAAGTTAGTCCTATCTCTTGTTTGTTATATTTTTATTAGGTGTTGTTTTTCTGTTTCTCTGTTGCCATTTACTCTTTTTATGAGTTTGCATGCATTTGCATCTGGATTATTGGTTTTATTATTCTATGTTGATGATTGTCATACCCCAAAATTTCCCCTCCATTTTTTGTTTTTACCTAACCCATGATTCGAGACCCATATGCACTCATGCGTACTCATCATTCACTCAACAAACATCATATATTCAAAATTTTGGTTAACAAAGCAGGTTTGGATTGAAGATTTTGATATTACACATCATATAGGTTGAAACCCTAATTCATGGATTCTCAAGTCACTGATCTTACGCATGACCTTTGGTTTGGTTGACATTCACCTGGTTTGATTCATAGCATGGCCAAAGTCATTTGGGTCGGGATATTGTGCTCCGTATTCGCTTGTCTATGAGAAAATATGCATTTTTACCTGGGTTGACCTTTGGTCAACTATTGACTTTTTGGTCAACCAGTTGACCAAAGTCAACCATCAACCTCTATATCTTTAGTCATTTGATCCATAATCATTTCGTCATTTTCAAATTAATTCTAGAAGTTATGAATGGATTTTAAAGGTTCAAATTTGATTCTTGAGATTCAAATCGACTTTTGAGGATTAGTTTGATTTCGAGGAAACTATTTCATCATTTTTCTTTAGCCAATTAATTTTAGAAAATATTGTTTTTTGTTAAAAATTAACTTTGAATTTTTTTCACTATTAGATTTTCTTTCTGACTTGATTTTTTAGTGGGCCAAACCCGTTTTTAGCCCATTTTAAGAATTATCCATTTTCTAACCCATAAACCATATCCGATTTAATCCATTTGAAACCAAATTAATCCATGAACCATTTTGTTATCCATTCAACTATTTCATATCCAAATTCCAAAATCCATAATATCTAACCAAATTAACCATATCCATTTGTCCATAATTCTAGTTACCCAAAATCCAAATCCATAATATCAAGCCCATTTTCATTAAATCCAAACCATTATATCCATTTTCATTAAATCTAAACCATTTAATCCACTATCCAAATTCAATTAAGTTCTTCAAGCCTATAATCCATTTTTTCCAATTTCTAATCCATTTTAATAAGGAAATCCATTGTCCATGGCCCAAGTAACCAAAGTGTGAGTCCAATTTTTTTTGCAAAACATGAAAGCTGCAACAACATGGCAAAAGCGTTGCAGTACAATCAAAAGTACATGAAATGAAAAAAGTAATTTGCAGAAGGTACAAATGCTGCAGGAAAACTACAAATCCAAACGCATCCAAAGCTGCTACGCTCAAGCATCCAAAACAGCTGCAGCTAACGCAAGCCAAAACCGCTATCAAAACACGGAGACGTACGAACCAAACGACGGCAACGCCAAAACCTGAAAAATTCATATACATCATTAACAGTTAACCTATAAAAGAAGAATCTAACAGATTTAATTTCACCGAATTTCAAACAGAGTTCTAACTGCAAACTGCTCTCCATTGATTGAAATTAACAGAGTTGAACTCTGTTAATCCTTCGATCTCTATAAAACCATACAGCCCCCATTTTCACAAGGAGAAGGAATCAACCCTCCATAATAGTGAAAAAAAGCTCTCTATAACAAAAAAAAAAGAGAGAAAGAAATAACCGAAACTGCAGAGAGAGAAAAAAAAAGCTCCAACAGAAAAAGTTCAGTTTCACTGTAAGATCCTAACCGAAAATCCATCTTCTTCACCCTCACCAACTCTTAACATAATTAGTTTTTGCAAATCCTTCACCTCTCATTTTCCGGATTCGGGAATGGAAGCTTCAACACATTTTTTCAGATTCTCGAGTCATCATCACCTTCAACTCTGAGAATAAAATATCAGAAATCCCTCACGATTCAGAAATCATCTTCTTAAACCTACATAACAATCTTTCTTCCATCACCCTCAACCTCTCAGCCTCCATCTCCTCCATTTTCAATCTCTCTTCCAATCCCTAACCACCAACCTCTTCACTCCCTCCCCGGACAATGATCAGAACCCTTCTATAACACAATTCGGAACACTGATTTGCAACGAGAAAATAAAAGAATTCGATTAGAGAAGGAGATCGAAGAAGGAAGGGAAGCTGTATTCATTACATGAGCCACACGCAGGAACAATCCGGTAGGTCTCCTCTCCCTTTTAACTCCTTTCTTCCGTACGCAAGAACAAGTGTAACAAATTTGATTTCAGTGATGATTGCGATTTGATGACGAGTCATTCATTTGTTCTTGATTCTTCGATTAAACTGAGAAAGCAAATTGTTGAATCCTTCTCGATGTTTATGCATTGACGACGCCCAATTGAATTGAGGAGAGTAATTAAACTGAGTTGATTTTTGGTTGTGCGGTTGAGTTCTTCGCGTTTGATAGGAGGATACGGCGGTGAAGATCTGTGAAAACCCGAGTTCTTGTGAGGAGAATTTCTGAACCACCCCGAACAACCATTCAATTCACTACACTCCTCATCCTTCGTGCAATGTACTCCACCGAGGGAGCTTCTTCCGATGCCTGTGGTGAGATTCTTTCGCGTATGACGTAAGTGTGTGCGTCTCCGTTAATATTTGGTTGATTTCTTGTGGCGCTGGCATTGATCTTCGGTTTCTAAACTGCGTCAATGGCGATGGTGTGCGAACGAGGCACCGATGGATCCTTTCGTTTGTCATGTAGGTTTCGCATTTGCAACAGCGATTTGGTTTACAGCTACAAGAGCAGAAGCTGGACCGAACCCGATTTTGGGAAATGGTGTTTTTGGGGCTTCCTAATTCACACCCCCAATAGACGCACCCCCCTTTTCACAACGGTTAGGCCATTTGGGCCTTGTATGGGCCCTGCAACCACAATACTATTTGCACCTCCACGGGATTAGGCCCAGGTTCTTAACCTTTAGTTCCTTTCTTTTTTCTTTTTCTGTTGGTTATTTTCAATTAGATTTCGACGTAGGTTTTCTAACTAATTAGGATTTTAAGATTTGATTAGTAATTAGAAAAATTGGGTTCATTCGGATGAATAGGAGCTTTAGTTTGATTAGATTTTTGTTAGGGATTTAGGTTAATTAGAGTAAGTTTTTGGGATTTAGTTAGAAATCTAAAATTGATTAGAAGTTTTAGTGATCAACTAGATTTAGATTAGAATTTTAGACAATTAGATTTTTGTTAGAATTTTAAGATTTGATTTTAGGAATTAGATTTAAATAGAACTTTTAGAAATATTAACTTTGATTAGAAATGTGATTGATTTTAGAAGTTAGATCTAATTGAATTTTAGAAATATTAGGTATATTAAATTAGATCATACTTTAAAATTTAGAAATTAGAATAGTTTAGAATTTAATTGATTTTTCACTAGAATTCATAATTAGAATTTTAATCTCATATTCATAAATTTCTTGAAATGACTGTTTCGCCCCTAGGCATAGAAATAATCCATTTTTGCATGCTCCCATAGTTTAGGCTTTGAGAAAATAATTCCAAACAAACATTAACCCTTTAGATTGTTGTATTCACCTTTAACTAATTTTTGCCCATCGATTAAGTTGGTCAGAGTACGCTTTGATCGACTAAATCCTTTGACCGCGCTTAACTCCCCAAGCTTATCCTTGTGATCAAGATGTTGGATGCTGGATCTCCAAGTTCAATCAAGATTCAAAGATCAAGATCGTGAATTCAAGCGATTCAAGTCAGTACGAGACATGACTACTATTCAAGTACTACAAAGTTCAAATCCAACACTTGTTAATCATGAGACAAGTTGTGTGCCATGGAGTCTTAAGTAATAGAGAAAGGATGGGAATGGAGAATTCCTACCCCCATTTTGAATATCTTTGGGTGCAGGACGAATGACCTGTTTGCTCATGGTATTCACCTTTATTCATAGGCTTTAGCATAGTTGATTCAAGTTGATAAACAAGCCTTCATCATCCAAAGACAACCCTTCATCATGGGAAGCTGCAAGGAGATTCAAATTCAACACTGATCGATTATGATGCAAGTTGCGCGTCATGAGCCTTAAGTAGTAGAGAAGGAATTGGACTGGAGGATTCCTACCCCCATTCTGAATATCTTTGGGTATGGGATGAATGACCCAGTGCTCACTGTATTCGCCTCTATTCATAGACTTTAGTGCAATTTAAATCGAATAATTGATAAGTCTTTCTGCACAGACTGAAGATCAGACTTCCACCTTTCAGGGTTTCTCTTTCTATCCTTTTATTCTCCCAGTAAAACAAAAACCATTTTGTGAATAAACTCAAAAACAATTAACCCTACGATTAGAATTGTACGACACGAGCCTTAAGTAATGGAGAAGGAATGGGACTGGAGAATTCTTACCCCCATTCTGAATATCTTTGGATGCGGGACAAATGACTCAGTTTCTCATTATATTCATCTCCATTCGTAGGCTTTAGTATGATTCAAATCATGATTCTCATTTCATAATAAAATCAAACTCACCTCATCAAACTCAGTTATACCATTGGGCTTCATTTTCAGTTTAAAACCTTTTCAGAAAGGGCGTGTTACTTCTGTTTTACCGTGAACGATGCTTAAGCCTCCATGCGCGAGCAAGCAGTGTTTAACTGCTAGAGTGTGATCTGAGTTCATCCATTCTACCACAAACAGACAAACGTTTAAATCTCCCATGCTCGAGCATACAAGCCAGTCGATAGTAGAACGTGAACGTTAATACTGTCCTCTAAAAACAACTAACGCATCCGTCCTAGTTCCACGAACTACGGAGCTCTGATTTCCTCATTGCACGAATGAGGATACGTAGTGTCATACGGTGAACTGACTTGGGGTATTTTGCTTTTTATCGCAATGTCGCGGATAGCAAGAGTCGCCACCGACTTTTCTTTTATCCAATAAGGAAAGGTGGAAAAGAACAGGAAAGACCTCAATAGATTTTGGGTTCGGGAGGTACATTATACAAAGGGAAGGTATTAGCACCCTTTGTATCCATGGTTATCCATGGGCTCTTAATTGCTGGATCACTTATATTTTTGTCTGAAAAGTGTTGGTGAATTGTTTAAAAATGTTTCGAAAAGAGAGTTTAACTTTGTAATGATTCTCGTATGAATGTATACAAAGTATTTATCTCGTTTGATTTTGAAAAACAGTTTAGAAAAATATAACTTGGTAATGATTCTAGTATGAATGTATACCAAGTGGTGATTTTCTAGGACTTGCAAAGTGTGAGGGGTGGAAAATGTTTTAGGTTATGATCCAGTAATTGAGAGTTATACCTTCCTAAGGTCGTTATGGGCATTTCCTATCCTTATGAGGGTAAAACTGTCCTTACTATTGAGAAGTAAGTAGTTTTATCCTTTGGATGTAAAAGGGTCATTGTAGGGTCATCGATAGGTCATTGAGGGCAACAGTTGTAAGGATACCTTAGCATTCGAAGGGACGATCATCATTTAACCGTAGGCTACACCGAAGGGTCATCGAGGGACAAAATCGTATTTTCGAAGGCAACATCCGAGGGACCATGATTTATTTTATGATGATTTAACCGAAGGGTCTTTGCTAAGTGTATCCCTACATTCGCGGGACACGACCGTTATACCGTAATACCGTAGGGCAGCAAAGAGAGGTCCAAAATCACATATTTAAAGGCCGTATTTTACAATCAATTAGGCAATTAGGATGAATCTCCACATTAAAATCAATACATTAAAATCAGCTAAGTAATTGAGGGTGGATCTCCACATTAAAATTAATACATTAAAATTAATTAGGTAATTTAGGGTGAAACTCCACAAAGGGCATCCCACAAATAAAGTGGAATACCTATCTAGCTAGCTTTCCCGGCGATGTGTGAACCTTTGCAAAACTCAGCAAACATGTCAGAATACCAAATCAGGGAGCAATCGAGAATTACACCACAAAAGAAACCAGAACGGCAGTAGGGTCAGATAAACAATGCATGGCTATGATAAAAACATGACAGGTGGGCAAAAGTCAGAACAGAAAAGTCGGCTGCTGTCGCGTTCGCTCCTGCTTCGCCTAGCGAAGTCTTAGCGAACACTCGTTGCATGCTCGCTTAGCGATGTGCTAGCGAGCGGCTGCGGATTCCGGTTTTAATAACGATATAATGGCAGCAAGCTTCACACCTTATAGCATTCATTACAGAGATTATGTGGTTAGACATTCAGATGTTCATGCATACTTAAATTCATATGTAAAACTTAAGATAGTTTCATAAATTCAATCATGATACCCTGTGCAAATTATGAACATAAGGTAGTAATAGCAATGCCAACCTGTTTGTAATCGAATTGTAACCTTGAATTGGCCGATCGGATCGAATTGAGCGGAAGTGACCTTGCTGCCGCCGGCTTTTCCTTCAGGGTTTCCTTTAGGGTTACTCGAAATTCTCAGGGTTAACCTCCAGGGTTTTCCGTCTGTGAGCGCTAGGGTTTGCTTGCTAGGGTTCTCGTTTCGTCCTTTTTCGTCCTCCTTCGTCCTCCCTTTTTCTGACTGGAGTTATGGTATTTATAATGCCTTTTTTCATGACCTAATGGGCTCAGAGTAAAGCCCAGAATTTTCTGTTATCTGCCAGCTTCGCTAGGCGAGCGTGTAGCGAACGTTCGCTAGGCGAGCGTGCAGCGAACGTTCGCTAGGCGAAGGATTTGCTCGCCTAGCGAGCAGGCCAGTTTGAGCCATTTTCTGGATTGAGCCACTCGTGAGCTGGGCCTTTGTTCCTTTAAGATCAGTGTCATAAAAATGAGTCGGAGTGCCCTGAAAAATGTCTTGAAATATTAATGGGCAAATTTTGGGGTATGACAGCTGCCCCTGTTCAATATTCTTGAATCGAGAGAGTCAGAATGGTATGTACGCCATTCGTGGTCTGGAGGTGGAAGATTATTGAACACTTAGGATGCCCCAAAAATTTGCACTTGTCAATTAGTTAGTCTTGAACGAGATGGGTTTAAAGATGCCATCTAGGAAGTTTGATGATGAGAGCTTCAGAGCACGTCGTACGTTAGAAGATATCTGAAGTCATGGGTGTCACTGGGTCATACGCTAGACCGTATAGTGAGTCATTCATTAGGCCGTCGACTTCACTGGGGAGTTAGAATGGGTCATACGCCGCTGGGGATAAGAATGGATCATACGCTAGATCGTATCTGAGTTGCAGAATGGGCCGTCTGTTAGGCTGTATCTGACGAAAAGTAGTCGTACGCTAGACTACACCTCGGGATGTACCGTACGCTAGGTAGTATCTGAGGAATGAAGATCCGAATGGGTCGTACGCTAGACCGTATTGTTGGAGGAGTAATATGTTGTGCCGAATCAAAATGAGATAAGAATCCGAATGAGTCATACACTGTTGGGGATAAAGGATTAGAATGGATCGTACGCTAGATCATATCTGAGTTGCGGAACGAGCCGTCCGTTAGGCTGTATCGTTACTGGGGGTGAAGGATCAGAATGGATCGTATGCTAGATCGTATCTGAGTTGTAGACTGAGCCGTCCGTTAGGCTGTACCTGATGATGAAGGGGGATAGTCATACGCCAGACTACACTTCAGAATGTACTGTACGCTAGGTAGCATTTGAGGCCTTGAAGGTCCAAATGGGTCGTATGCTAGACCGTATTGGAGTTGTTGAAGGTCGGAATGGATCGTACGTTAGATCGCATCTGAGTTGAAAGAGTCATATGTTGAGCTGAATCAGAATGAACCGTATGCTAGGCTATATCTGATAGTATTTGTATATGTTGTATTTGCAATAAATGTCTGGGATGGGCTTATAGATGCCATCGTTAGGAGGATGTCAGAATGAATGTTGACATGGAGTATATCTGAAAGATGTAGTTGAATCCTGAACGTAATTGATGAGGATGTCCGTCTGAATGGACCTTTGTTTTGACTGTATCAGGGGAATAATTAACCTGAAAAATAAAGTTAGCTTCATGCCATGTCATGATGCATGAGATGTTTTATGCTTTCGAAAATAACTGCGAACGATGTATGCATGCGTATGCTGTGAAATGATGTAATGAATGAATTATGCATCTAAAAAGTTCTTCCAGAGGACTCTACTGGGGAAAACAAATCTCAATCTTCTGGTTGGGAGATACTGGTATCGATGACCCTTTCTTAGCCGGGGATGCTTGATTTCTGTCTGATGGTAGAAATGTTCAACAGAAGCCTGGCTGGGGGTGGAAGAGATGACCCATTTGTCTAGTAATGCCACTCTCTTCTGGGAATGACTGGCTTTGCTGGGGGATAGGATTAGCAACGGATTCATTGGAAAGCATGATTAGACCTTCTCCTCGATCCTGAAGTCTAGTAGTAATCGCTATTTCTATTTTATGCACGCATTTTTGGTAAACATCGATCATATCCAAATGCATATATTAATTCGAATTAAATCAATGGACGCTTATGCAAACAAAACAGAGAAAGTAAAACAAAAGCATTTTTTTTGAAACTAAAATTATATTGATTTCGAAAGAGGGCCTATAAACAGGCAATTTGTGTACAAGGAGACAGAAATCCTAGTAAGAGGAAATTGTCCAGAAAACAAAGAGAAAGCTATGCCGAAAACGTCCTATTGACTTTAATTCCCCTACTGCCATTATGTCTTCAAGCCTCTCATCTCCTGCTGTCGGATAGAAGTGATTAGCTTGTTCAGTCCTTTGGACCTGGATGAAGCTGTCTGAGAACGGGACATAGTCATACGCTTTGATCCCTAATTTTTGCCTGGACCGCCTTTTCAGGTTTTCAATCCACCAGGATACCCCTTTTTGCCCAAGCCGCCTTTTCAGGTTTTCGACTTGCCGGGTGCACATTTTTTTATGTTTATCCCTAATTTTTGCCCGAACCTTTTTGGTTTGCCGGGATGCCCTTACTTTTGCCTAGGTACGTCGACCTAGCAGGTCTCTTTTATGCGTAGTATTTTTTGACTATGTCTGCGTTCACGGGATGCGGGAAGTCTTCGCCGTCCATTGTAGCTAGTATCATGGCTCCACCAGAGAATACCTTCTTAACTACAAACGGCCCTTCGTACGTGGGAATCCATTTGCCTCTGGGATCACCCTGTGGTAGAATGATACGCTTTATTACCAAATCGCCAATTTGATATACCTGTCTCTTGACTCTTTTGTTAAATGCCTGGGTCATGCGCTTCTGATATATCTGTCCATGACACACAGCCGCAAGTCTCTTCTCATCGATCAAGTTTATCTGGTCGAGTCGAGTCTGAATCCATTCATCTTCATCTAAGCCCGCCTCTTTTATGATTCTTAGAGAGGGAATCTGGACTTCCATTGGTAAAACGGCTTCCATTCCGTAGACTAAAGAGAAAGGAGTTGCTCCTGTCGAAGTGCGTACTGAAGTGCGATAACCGTGAAGAGCAAACGGTAACATCTCATGTCAGTCTTTGTACGTCACCGTCATCTTTTGTATGATCTTCTTGATATTCTTATTAGCAGCCTCCACGGCACCGTTCATCTTTGGCCGGTACGGAGAAGAGTTATGGTGTTTTATTTTGAACTGCGTGCAGAGTTCAGTAATCATCTTGTTGTTCAAATTAGTACCATTGTCAGTAATAATTCTTTCAGGGATGCCATATCGACAAATGAGATTATTCTTGATGAATCGTGCCACCACATTCTTGGTGACAGAAGCGAATGAGGCGGCCTCTACCCACTTTGTAAAGTAATCAATAGCAACAAGGATGAAACGATGCCCGTTAGAAGCAGTAGGTTTAATCTCTCCAATCATATCAATGCCCCACATTGCAAAGGGCCAAGGTGCTGTCAACACGTTCAATGGAGCAGGAGGCACATGTACTTTATCCGCATATATCTGGCACTTGTGACAGGTTCTGGAGTGATGATGGCAATCAGCTTCCATGGTAGACCAATAATACCCTGATCTCAGAATCTTCTTGGCCATCGTATGCCCACTAGAATGAGTCCCAAAAATACCATCATGCATGTCTTCCATAATCTTTTCTGCTTCCTTTTTATCCACACAGCGAAGCAAAGTCGAATCATGATTACGTTTGTATAATAATCCATTACTCAAAAAGAATTTAGCGGAGAACTTCCTCAGAAATTTTCTGTCATTGATAGATGCCTCTTCAGGGTATTCCTGAGTTTCCAAATATCTTTTTACTTCGTGGAACCAAGGTTTCTCCTCTACTCCATCAGCGTTAAGTTCATAACAATACGCTGGTTCATCTAACCGTTCAATGGTGATCATGGGAGCTTCGCTGCCCCATCTGACTCTGAACATAGATGACATGGTAGCCAATGCGTCTGCCAACTGATTCTCTTCTCGTGGAATGTGTTCGAATGTAATCTCTTCGAAGTATGGGATTAATGTTAACACCCGCTCTCGATAAGGGATGAGATTCGGATGTTTAGTGTCCCATTCTCCTTTGATCTGACTGACTACTAGGGCCGAGTCTCCATACACCCTCAAAAACTTGATTCTCAGGTCTATAGCAGCCTTAAGTCCCAAAATACATGCTTCATACTCAGCCATATTGTTGGTGCAATCAAAGCATAGTCTGGCAGTGAAGGGCGTATGGCAACCCCGGGGAGATATAATTACAACACCAACACCGTTGCCCAATGCATTAGAAGATCCATCGAAAACCATAGTCCATCAGGATCCAAGTTCGGGTCTTTCATCCGGTCCATGTTCTTCCTGATCAGTAACAAGCATGACATCTTCATCCGGGAACTCAAAATTCATAGATTGGTAATCATTCACCGCTTGATGAGCCAAATGATCGGCTAGCACGCTTCCTTTGATTGCTTTCTGGGTAGTATACTGGATATCATACTCTGTTAAAATCATCTGCCATCTTGCTATTCTTCCGGAGAGGGCAGGTTTCTCAAATATGTATTTGATAGGGTCCATCCTAGAAATCAATAAAGTGGTATGATTCAACATATACTGTCTTAGTCGGCGAGCAGCCCAGGCCAAAGCACAGCAAGTTCTCTCGAGCAGCGAGTATCTTGTTTCACAGTCGGTAAACTTTTTGCTAAGGTAGTATATGGCATGCTCTTTTCGACCAGACTCGTCATGTTGCCCCAACACACACCCCATTGAATTTTCTAACACGGTCAAATACATGATTAGAGGTCTTCCTTCAACTGGTGGCATCAGGATCGGAGGTTCCTGGAGATACTTCTTGATTTTGTCAAAAGCTTCTTGACATTCATCATTCCATATCATCTCTTGATTCTTCCTCAGTAGTTTGAAGATGGGTCTGCAGGTAGCAGTTAAATGGGAGATAAACCGAGCGATGTAATTCAAACGTCCCAAGAAACCTCTGACTTCTTTATCTGTACGGGGCACTGGCATTTCTTGAATAGCTCTCACCTTGGCCGGGTCAACCTCAATTCCTTTACCACTGACAATAAATCCCAAGAGTTTACCGGATCTTACTCCAAAGGTGCATTTGTTCGGGTTCAATCTCAGCTTGTATTTCTTCAACCTCTCAAACAATTTGTACAAATGATCGAGATGTTCTTCTTCAGTATTAGATCGGGCTATCATGTCATCCACATATACTTCTATTTCATGATGAATCATGTCATGGAACAAAACCACCATAGCACGCTGGTACGTTGCCCCGACGTTCTTTAAACCGAATGGCATTACTTTGTAACAGAAAGTGCCCCATTGCGTTACAAACGTAGTTTTCTCCATGTCCTCAGGCGCCATCTTAATCTGGTTATAACCTGAGAATCCATCCATGAATGAGAATACCTTGTGTTGAGCGGTGTTATCTACCAGAACATCAATGTGCGGAAGTGGAAAGTCGTCTTTGGGACTCGCTTTATTCAAATCTCTGTAGTCTACACACATTCGCACCTTGCCATCCTTCTTCGGCACTGGTACCACATTAGCAACCCATTGAGGATAAGAAGTAACAGCCAGAAAACCTGCATCAAATTGTTTCATAACCTCGGGTTTGATTTTCTCAGACATTTCAGGACGCATGCGACGAACCTTTTGCTTAACAGGACGATAATCTTCCCTCGTTGGCAGCCGATGTACTACTATATCAGTATCCAGTCCTGGCATGTCGTCATAAGACCAAGCAAAAATCTCTACATAGTCATGTAACATCTGAATCAACCTTCTTTTGACACTGTTTTCCAAGCCTGCTCCTATTTTGACTTCTTTCTTGTCTACTTCGGTACCCAGATTTACAATCTCAACTGACTCCTCGTGCGGCTGTATAGTCCTCTCTTCCTGCAGTAACAGTCTGGCAAGTTCTCCAGGTACTTCACAATCTTCCACACTTCCATCCTCGGCTTGGTAGATCGGATTTTCAAAGTCATAATGAACAGTAGTAGAACTATTATCAACAGGATCCAGAGTGGGTATGGATCTGCAATTCGTTACGTGAGTGTGTGTAAGAAAACATAGCTTGTTTGGAAGATGACAGAAAAGACAAAGAGCGCAATATTTGAATGCAAAAAATCCATTGATTTATTGAATATGAATATGCTTATGAAAATGACAAAACCCTTAACAAATTAGCTATTGTGCCCCGGGCATAGACACAACGCTTGGAGAAGTTCAATTGTAAAAAAAACAAAAATTTGCAACACCAAAATAGACAATAACAATTACTCCTGACTAAAGGAAATCGGGATAGTGTCTTCAGCCTTCCAATTATTGAGTCCGTCGCCAATTGTTGGGAAAATCCAGTTATCCAGGTCGCAATCGCTGTCAGCGTCTTCTACAGCATTAATTTGACTCTTGGCTACCTTCTCAGAGCTAAACCCCAGGCCAAATTTGTCAGACTTGTACGGTACGTCGATCAGTTGACCCTGTAACACCCTTCTAAATACCCCAAATTATTATAATTAAAATAACAATACATTCATCAGAGTAATTATGCCCCGAAGGGTGTCACACAATTATCTCACAAAATCATTAAAATATCCTGTCATGCTCATTTGTTTAATCAAAATAAGGTTCTTTGCATAATTCGCAGCGGAATAAAATTCAACTCAATGTAAAACATGTAACACAATACATGTAAATCAATCAACAAACAATATCAAATTAATTAAAACATTCCCTCCCGATGTTACATCTATCAGAGCATGACCCGTAAGAACTACTCTAGACTCCAAGCATTAGCTTCTACTCAACTCATTTCTCGTTACCTGAAAAATAGGTGTAAGGGTGAGTTCCTCAATCAATATAATAAGCATTATAGAACAACATGTAATGCTAAGTAATTAACACATTAATTCACCCTAACCAGACTACACACTCAGCAACGGCAGTATCCGTTCAAACATCATATTCAACAATAACATATAGCATATATATAATCTCAACCATACTCAACATCAACAACACAACACGCAACACACATATAATACTGGAATACATCCATTCATATTATATGCCATACATTTATTATGCAATGAGACTCTATGCATGCGGTACCGACTATTTGTGAACATATAGTTCAACCTCACCGTCCAAATCCAGGCACGGCTACCAAGCTCACTAGTCCCACTCATTTGAGACATAGTGACTCACTCACTAATTCCTCACCATGGGAATTAGCTACCACCCCAAATGGGCCATGAAATGCACGCTACTCACCTAGCATGCAACAATCAACAACAGTCCAATAATGACTAAACTCACTAATTCCTCACCATGGGAATTAGCTACCACCCGAAGGCCACAATATGCATGCTAATCACCTAGCAATGCAACATCAACAATAATCAAGAATAGACACATGCTCACACTCTAAGCCATAAGATAGTCTATTCACAAATGCATACATTCACAACATCATGTATACCATCACACATTGTCAACACAATTTATCACAAAAGCATATTATATCATGCCACATAATCAAACACAGTATTAGCACACTCTACTAATACCTATGCTACTCCAAACAACGGGAAATGATCCCTATCACATCATACCTCAGCTAAGTCGCATCACTCAGCCTAAACAACCAAAACTGCACAACAACAGTTCAGGAAAATCCCAACTCTGCCCATACGCGTACTGCCCATGCCATACGCGTATTGCCCAAACCTGGCCAACTCCATACGCGTAATGCCCACTCTCTTACGCGTATTGCGCATTTCCTCGCCCAACTCATACGCGTATCACCTGTCTCATACGCGTATGCTACGCGTAACAATTTCCCTTTACGCGTACCAACAGAGACCAATTCACGTTCAAAATGTCATCTTTTCCACCCATACGCGTAAAGCCCCTCCATACGCGTACCAGACAGCTCATACGCGTATTGCCTAGTGCCATACGCGTATGACCAGAAACCAGAACTCTCAGATCTGCTATGGCTTTCTCTGTTACGAAACCTATCCGATCCAACCTTCCACAGTCCAAATTACACAAAATAATCGTCCATATCATCTACACGAATCATATCCTATTCATCTTCACCAATCCTAACATTATCTCTTCTAATTCCTACGAATTCTTTTCAATTATCATCCAATTTCATTCATCTAATTTCATTCATTCAATATTTCACAAATTCATCATGCATCAATCAAATCAGAGATACAACCAATGGTTATCACTACCCAGTACATATTATCATATAATACCCTTTAACCGATGATAAACCCCCCTTACCTGAGTTAATCCGGCAGCTTCCGAGCTCCAAGCTTCTCCTTCCTTCAACCTTCGTGCTCTGGCTTTTTGCCCTTTCTGCCTCTTTTCCCTTTTCACGTGAAATTAACCTTTTTACCAAAAATGGGATTTTTCTAAATTCCAACTTATATATTATTCCAATAAATAATTATCCCAATAATTATTATTCCAAAATAATAATAAAATAATAATAATCCAAACTTCCAATTATTCAATTAAATTAATAAATAAAATATTAATTTAAATTAAATAATTAGCTTAGTTTAATTGGGGTGTTACAACTCTCCCCCACTAAAAGAGTTTTCGTCCTCGAAAACATACCTCAATCGAACAACTCCGGATAAGCCTCCTTCATCTGGCTCTCCAGTTCCCAAGTCACGTTGCCACCTGCTGGTCCTCCCCAAGCTACCTTCACCAAGGCAATCTCTTTACCCCGCAACTGCTTCAACTCTCGATCCTCGATCCTCATAGGTGATGTTTCAACAGTCAGGTTATCTCTCACCTGTACATCATCTACTTGGACTACATGCGACGGATCATGAATGTACCTCCTCAACTGAGACACATGAAAAACATCATGCAAATTCGCAAGCGACGACGGTAAAGCGATACGATAGGCTACCTCTCCTATCCTCTCCAAAATCTGATAAGGACCAATAAATCGAGGTGTCAACTTCTTCGACTTCAAAGCTCGACCAACACCGGTTATCGGAGTAACACGAAGAAACACATGGTCTCCCTCTTGGAACTCAATGGACTTCCTTCTCTTATCATGATAACTCTTCTGACGACTCTGAGAAATTCTCATCTTCTCCTGAATCATCTTAATCTTTTCCGTAGTTTGTTGAACAATCTCCGGTCCAACCACAACACTCTCACCGGACTCATACCAACATAAAGGTGTCCGACATCTCCTACCATACAAAGCTTCAAACGGTGCCATACCAATGCTCGAATGAAAACTATTGTTGTAGGTAAACTCAATCAAAGGCAAATAACCATCCCAAGCACCTCCCTTCTCCAAAACACAAGCTCTCAAAAGATCCTCTAGCGACTGAATCGTCCTCTCAGTCTGACCATCAGTCTGCGGATGATATGCAGAACTCAATCTCAGCTTAGTTCCCAAAGCCCTCTGCAAACCTTCCCAGAATTTCGATGTAAATCTAGGATCTCTGTCCGAAACAATACTCGACGGAATACCATGCAGACTTACAATCTTCTCAATATACAACTCAGCTAATCTCTCTAACGGATAATCCATTCTGATCGGAATAAAATGAGCCGACTTCGTCAATCTATCAACAATCACCCAGATAGCCTCAAAATTCTTACTTGTCCTCGGCAAACCAGAAACAAAATCCATACTGATACTATCCCACTTCCACTCTGGAATAGCCAACGGTCGCATTAGCCCAGACGACTTCTGATGCTCAATCTTCGACTTCTGACAAGTCAAACAGGAATACACAAAACTTGCAATTTCTCTTTTCATTCCCGGCCACCAAAATAACCTTTTCAAATCATGATACATCTTCGTAGCTCCAGGATGAATACTCAAGCCACTACGATGTCCTTCTTCAAGAATACTCTTCTTAAGCTCGGCAACATCCGGAATACACACCCGATTACCAAATCTCAAAACACCATTCTCATCAACTCTGAATTCACCACCCTGACCTTGATTCACTAAAGTCAACTTATCAACCAAAAGCATATCAGATCTCTGACCTTCTCTGATCTCATCCAGAATACCACTTGTTAATCTCAACATTCCCAGTTTAACACTATTGTGAGTACTCTCACACACCAAACTCAAATCTCTAAACTGCTCAATTAAATCCAATTCCTTAACCATTAACATAGACATATGTAATGATTTCCGGCTCAATGCATCAGCCACCACGTTTGCTTTACCTGGATGGTAATTCAAACCAAAGTCATAATCCTTCAGAAATTCTAACCATCTTCTCTGTCTCATATTCAGCTCTTTCTGATCGAACAAATACTTTAAACTCTTATGGTCACTGAAAACTTCAAATCTCGACCCATACAAATAATGCCTCCATAACTTTAGAACAAATACCACAGCTGCCAACTCTAAATCATGCGTCGGATAGTTCCTCTCATGAACCCTTAGTTGTCTCGAAGCATAAGCTATAACCTGCTTATTTTGCATCAACACACCACCCAAACCCAACAATGAAGCATCACAATAAACCTCAAATAATTCCGACGAACTCGGTAATATCAGGATAGGAGCAGTAGTTAGCCTTCTCTTTAACTCTTGGAAACCTTCTTCACATTTTGAATCCCAAACAAACGCTTGTCCCTTTCTAGTCAACATCGTCAACGGTAACGCCAACTTAGAAAATCCCTCAATGAACTTCCTATAGTAACCAGCCAACCCAAGGAAACTTCGAATCTCAGCAACAGACTTAGGAGCTTCCCACTTAGATACCGCTTCTATCTTAGAAGGATCAACAGCAACACCACCTCTTGAAATCACGTGACCAAGAAAACTAACCTCTTCTAACCAAAATTCACACTTTGACAGTTTAGCAAATAACTTCTTTTCTCGGAGAACTTCTAAAACCACTCTCAAATGCTCAGCATGCTCTTCTTCAGATTTCGAATACACCAAAATGTCATCAATAAACACTACCACAAACTTGTCTAGGTACGGATGGAAAATCCTATTCATATACTCCATAAATACTCCAGGCGCATTAGTCACACCAAAAGGCATCACAGAATACTCATAATGTCCATACCTTGTTCTGAAAGCAGTCTTCTGAATATCCTCATTTTTCACACGTATCTGATGATACCCAGATCTCAAATCTATCTTGCTGAACACACTCGCACCAACCAACTGATCCATCAAATCATCAATCCTCGGCAAAGGATACCGATTCTTGATCGTCACTTTATTCAGTTGCCTGTAGTCCACACACAACCTCATAGTACCTTCCTTCTTCTTAACCAACAACACTGGTGCACCCCACGGTGACACACTTGGACGAATAAACTTCTTATCCAACAGATCTTCCAACTGACTCTTCAACTCCGTTAACTCAACAGCAGACATACGGTACGGAGCCATCGATATCGGCCTAGTACCAGGTACCAATTCAATCGAGAACTCAACTTCACGCTCTGGCGGTAACTCATTCACTTCTTCCGGAAACACATCAGGAAAATCACACACCACTGCTAGATCACGAATCACTAGTTTATCTTTAGCCTCTAAAGTTGCCAACAGCATAAACAACTCTGCCCCATCTGCCACTTCCTCATTCACCTGCCTGGCTGATAGAAACAGACTCTGCCCTTCCTCAGTCTCAGGAAATATCACCGTCTTATCAAAACAGTTGATATAAACTCGGTTAAACACCAACCAGTTCATACCCAAGATAACGTCAATCTGCACTAATGGAAGACACACAAGGTCTATCCCAAAATCTCTACCAAAAATATTCAAAGGACAACTCAAACAAACCGAAGTAGTAGTCAATGAACCCTTCGCAGGAGTATCAATCACCATACTACCAAGCATCTCAGATATTTCTAACTTAAGCTTCACAGCACAATCCAAAGATATAAAAGAATGAGTAGCACCGGTGTCAATAATAGCTACAAGAGGAAAGCCATTAATATAACACGTACCTCGGATCAAACGATCCTCTGCAGAAGTCTCAGAACCTGATAAAGCAAAAACCTTGCCTCCTGACTGATTCTCTTTCTTCGGCTTAGGACACTGTGGGCTGATATGACCCACCTCTCCACAGTTGAAGCAAGTCACAGTCTTCAACCGGCAATCCGCAGCCAAATGACCACCTTTCCCACATTTGAAACACTTCTTCTCATTACTGGTACACTCATGGATACGATGTCCAGCCTGACCACATCTGTAACACTTAACAGGAGCACTAGAATCTCCCCACTAGGCCTCTTCATCCCACTCTGCTTCTGAAAACCTTTGCCAGCTGCATACGGTTTTCCACGATCAATCTGATTCTTACCTTTCCTATCAACCCTCTGCTGATAGCTCTCAGCTCTGGCCTTGGAATCCTGTTCAAAAATCCTGCAACAGTCAACCAAATCAGAAAACACTCTAATCCTTTGATACCCAATAGCCTGCTTGATCTCGGGACGCAACCCGTTCTCAAACTTCACACACTTGGAAAATTCCCCAGCAGCCTCAGCATAGGGAGTATAATACTTTGACAGCTCTGTGAACTTAGCAGCATACTCCGTAACGGACCTGTTACCCTGCTTCAATTCCAAGAACTCTATCTCCTTCTTTCCCCTGACATCCTCGGGAAAATACTTCCTCAGAAATCTCTCTCTGAACACAGCCCAAGAAATCTCAGTATCTCCAGCAGTTTCCAACTCAGTGCGGGTAGCAACCCACCAATCATCAGCTTCTTCTGACAGCATATGTGTACCGAACCTGACCTTCTGGTTATCAGCACACTCAGTTACTCTGAAGATCCTCTCTATCTCCTTCAACCATTTCTGAGCACCATCTGGATCGTATGCTCCTTTGAACATTGGAGGATTGTTCTTCTGGAACTCACTCAGTTGACGAGCAGCTCCCATTCCCACAACATTCGGATTTCCTCCAAGTACTCCAGCTAGCATACCCAGAGCCTCAGCAATCGCAGCATCATCTCTACCTCTTCCAGCCATCTCTATTCTGAAAACCCAAACAAGCTAAACAAATAAGTACTGATAGGGTTACACAACACCTATCCCGTACAGGGAAACAGAATAACTACGACTCGACACGACCGACTATGCTCTGATACCACTAATGTAACACCCTTCTAAATACCCCAAATTATTATAATTAAAATAACAATACATTCATCAGAGTAATTATGCCCCGAAGGGTGTCACACAATTATCTCACAAAATCATTAAAATATCCTGTCATGCTCATTTGTTTAATCAAAATAAGGTTCTTTGCATAATTCGCAGCGGAATAAAATTCAACTCAATGTAAAACATGTAACACAATACATGTAAATCAATCAACAAACAATATCAAATTAATTAAAACATTCCCTCCCGATGTTACATCTATCAGAGCATGACCCGTAAGAACTACTCTAGACTCCAAGCATTAGCTTCTACTCAACTCATTTCTCGTTACCTGAAAAATAGGTGTAAGGGTGAGTTCCTCAATCAATATAATAAGCATTATAGAACAACATGTAATGCTAAGTAATTAACACATTAATTCACCCTAACCAGACTACACACTCAGCAACGGCAGTATCCGTTCAAACATCATATTCAACAATAACATATAGCATATATATAATCTCAACCATACTCAACATCAACAACACAACACGCAACACACATATAATACTGGAATACATCCATTCATATTATATGCCATACATTTATTATGCAATGAGACTCTATGCATGCGGTACCGACTATTTGTGAACATATAGTTCAACCTCACCGTCCAAATCCAGGCACGGCTACCAAGCTCACTAGTCCCACTCATTTGAGACATAGTGACTCACTCACTAATTCCTCACCATGGGAATTAGCTACCACCCCAAATGGGCCATGAAATGCACGCTACTCACCTAGCATGCAACAATCAACAACAGTCCAATAATGACTAAACTCACTAATTCCTCACCATGGGAATTAGCTACCACCCGAAGGCCACAATATGCATGCTAATCACCTAGCAATGCAACATCAACAATAATCAAGAATAGACACATGCTCACACTCTAAGCCATAAGATAGTCTATTCACAAATGCATACATTCACAACATCATGTATACCATCACACATTGTCAACACAATTTATCACAAAAGCATATTATATCATGCCACATAATCAAACACAGTATTAGCACACTCTACTAATACCTATGCTACTCCAAACAACGGGAAATGATCCCTATCACATCATACCTCAGCTAAGTCGCATCACTCAGCCTAAACAACCAAAACTGCACAACAACAGTTCAGGAAAATCCCAACTCTGCCCATACGCGTACTGCCCATGCCATACGCGTATTGCCCAAACCTGGCCAACTCCATACGCGTAATGCCCACTCTCTTACGCGTATTGCGCATTTCCTCGCCCAACTCATACGCGTATCACCTGTCTCATACGCGTATGCTACGCGTAACAATTTCCCTTTACGCGTACCAACAGAGACCAATTCACGTTCAAAATGTCATCTTTTCCACCCATACGCGTAAAGCCCCTCCATACGCGTACCAGACAGCTCATACGCGTATTGCCTAGTGCCATACGCGTATGACCAGAAACCAGAACTCTCAGATCTGCTATGGCTTTCTCTGTTACGAAACCTATCCGATCCAACCTTCCACAGTCCAAATTACACAAAATAATCGTCCATATCATCTACACGAATCATATCCTATTCATCTTCACCAATCCTAACATTATCTCTTCTAATTCCTACGAATTCTTTTCAATTATCATCCAATTTCATTCATCTAATTTCATTCATTCAATATTTCACAAATTCATCATGCATCAATCAAATCAGAGATACAACCAATGGTTATCACTACCCAGTACATATTATCATATAATACCCTTTAACCGATGATAAACCCCCCTTACCTGAGTTAATCCGGCAGCTTCCGAGCTCCAAGCTTCTCCTTCCTTCAACCTTCGTGCTCTGGCTTTTTGCCCTTTCTGCCTCTTTTCCCTTTTCACGTGAAATTAACCTTTTTACCAAAAATGGGATTTTTCTAAATTCCAACTTATATATTATTCCAATAAATAATTATCCCAATAATTATTATTCCAAAATAATAATAAAATAATAATAATCCAAACTTCCAATTATTCAATTAAATTAATAAATAAAATATTAATTTAAATTAAATAATTAGCTTAGTTTAATTGGGGTGTTACAGACCCCAGCCAGTACAACCACCATCTTCAACCACAGCTTGAGCGTCCTTCAGGGAAATCATAGCAGGAGGAGTCCGAATAACCTTGGGCACACCGGAAGTTGGCTTAAGGACAGGATTGGTCGGAGGAACTACTTCAAATGACTGACAAGGAGTCTCAATGAATTCACCATCCATCTCGACGTATCTGAAGGCATGCACACTACTGACAATGTACTCTTCTTCTCCACACACGGTGACAATTTTGCCCTCTGTGGGATACCTCAGCTTTTGATGGAGAGACGAAGCTACAGCACCTGACCCATGAATCCAAGGGCGTCCCAGTAAGCAGGAATAGGCAGGACGAATGTTCATTACATGGAAGGTAGTATTGAAGACTTGAGGTCCTATCTTGATAGGGAGGACTACTTCGCCATGGACAACACTCTTCGCACCATCGTAAGCACGTACCACAATGTCACTAGGTTTCAGTTCGATGTTTTTACAGTCCAGCTTATCCAGCACAGCTGTTGGCAGCACATTCAAGGAAGAGCCATTATCGATCAACACATGAGACAAAGTGATTCCCCTACACTCAATGGAGATATGCAGGGCTTTATTGTGATTCTTTCCCGCTGGTGTCAGGTCAGCATCGGAAAAGCCTAGGCCATTGTCAACAGCCAAGTGAGCAACATAATTTTCGAACTGATCGACAGATGTTTCCTGAGGCACATGAGCAGTCTTCAAGAATTTTATCAATGCATTGGCATGAGATTCAGAAGATAACAGCAAGGATAACATCGAGATCTTAGACGGGGTATGCCCCAACTGTTCTACCACATCGAAATCACTCTTGCGGATGATTTTCAGCACTTCTTCCATTTCCTGTTTGGCAACATCTTCGGGAGTAACTTCGACCGGTGTCTCTGACTGAGAAGGATTGACTGGTTCCTTTCCTCGAGTTTCAAGGATAGGAGGTGAGATTTCTGGAGAGAAGATCCTTCCACTTCGAGTAATTTTACTAGTCCCAACGATGCCATTAGGATTAGTAGAATAGTCAATTTGCTTTACGCCATGGACGTAAACATCACCGCCATAATTCCACGGAATAGCTTTGCTTGAGGAATACGGGATCGGGCCAGGTGCAGTAATGATTAGGGGAGCTACCCTGGGCTCAACAGTAATCTTCACAGGCGCCCTAGTAGCGGTAATCTTCACTGGAACTTTGGACCTAGCAATCACAGATATTTCTTCAATAGGGTTTTCCGCCTTAGGAATCTTTTCGAAGAGAACTGTACGATCATCCATCAGCCGTTGAATACCATTCTTCAATTCCCAACAATCATCTGGTTGGAATATACAGAGATTGCAATCTTCAGCACAACCTGGAAATAAACCAGCTTGCAATAAATTCCTCTTTATGATCGGGAGAGGAGATGTTAAGTCCGCCACATTGGAAACGTGATCGTCGTCATCCACGGCATTAACCGTCTTGTCATGATTAGGCATAGGAGCAGTGATGACATTAGGGGTCTCCGGAGGCTCAAACTCAATTTCTCCAGCTTCGATCATATCCTGAATCTTATTCTTCAATGACCAGCAATCGTTTGTATCATGCCCGGGGCTATCGGAGTGATATGCACACCTGGCATTAGGGTTATAACGAGAAGAAGTAGTGTTGGGATTCGTAGGAGGATCTCTGAGGGTGATCAACTTTGCCTTTAGCATTCCCTGCAGTGCCTGTGCCAAGGTCATATTGATCCTGGTAAACTGCCTTCTTGGCCTGTCTTGTTTGGGCTGGAAGTTTTGAGATGGTGGTGCTGCAATCGTAACTGCTTCGATGTCATGGTCACGGTTTTTCTTGTTACGGCCCTTTTGACCGTACACAGCATTTGATTCATTCCTCCCCTGATAGGACCTTTTGGTGCTTGCAGAGGCAGCCGCCTGTATCTTTCCACTTCGGATGCCGCTTTCAACACGTTCACCTGTCAATATAAGTTCAGTGAAACCTGATGAAGAACTTCCCAGTAGATGGCTGTAGAATGGGCCGATCAGTGTGCCCATGAACATATCCACCAATTCTCTGTCAGTCATAGGGGGTTTGACTCTGCCAGCCAAATCTCTCCACTTTTGAGCATATTCTTTAAAGCTTTCTTTAGATCCCATAGTCATATTCTGCAGCTGTAGCCGGGTAGGCGCTAGTTCAGAGTTATACTGGTACTATTTATAGAAAGCTGTTGCTAAATCAGTCCAGGTGCGGATGTCAGAGCTCTCGAGCTGATAATACCATTCCAACTGTGTGCCAGACAGGCTCTCTTGGAAGAAATGGATCCATAGCTTCCTGTCAGTGGTATGCGGCTGAATCTTTCTCACATAAGCTCTCAGATGCATCTGAGGACAGGACGCACCATCGTACTTAGTGAAAGTGGGGATTTTGAATTTGCGAGGAATGGTCACATCGGAGACCAGACCCAAACTTTCGAAATCCAGACCGGGCGCCTTCTGACCCTCCATAGCTAGCATACGTTCTTCCAGCAACTTGTACTTATCATCTCTTGGAGAGTACTGTTCATTTTCATAATCTTCATCGTCGTCCTCAGGGTTGAAGAGATCGACATTCTCCTCTTCTGAATCATTCTCTGTCTCCTCTTCTGGACCATTCGGGATCCCAAACTTGACTCCTGCGGCCTGTCCTTTACGCCTTCTTCCCGGGTTAATGAAACTCACAGCTTTCTTGTCTTTCTTCTTTTCGAGCAAAATAGCCTTCAGTTCTTCCTGCCCCTTGGATAAGCTTAGCATCATCTCCTTGAATTGAGCATTCTGAGTCTGGAGATCTTTGACAGTTTGTTCGAGATCCATTTTTCTGTTTAGAAGGAAGACCGTGAGAACATTGAACTTGTAGAATACCTGTTATGCAGTGTTATGTTATGCTATGCAATGTATGAAATGTTTTCAAGGACTTTTGGAATTTAACTTTGCGTAAATCACCAACAAGAGAGAAATGTTTATTGCTAATTTCTTTGACCAATGTTCATTACAAAAGGAATAATAATAAAAGTACAATGAAAGCTCAAGTCTCCCAGGGGCGGCTTCTTTTTGGGCGAAGATACGCATTGAGTCTTCGTTCCTCATTAAGCTGACTGGTAAGTTCTAACACTTTCTTCCTTTCTGCGACGAACTGAGTCTCGAAAGTATCCCTTTCTTCTCTCAACTGGATCCAGGATCTCTTTAGTTCCTCAACATTGGTAGACATATCTGGATAAGGATTGATCTGAGGAGCACCTCCTTCAGCTTCAGGTTCGACAATCTGAGGTCCGATAGCAAGATATGGCATGACAAGTTCACGAGCTCTGGCGCGTACCCATCTGAGATAAGGTTCCATAGGAATAGAATTTTTCTGTCCTAACGTACCTCTCTTCACCATGCCCCAAGCTCGTACAAATCTTTGACGGAGGCCTTGGGAATCGTTGTCATAGTCGAACACAATGCCTTCGATGATCATTTCATGTGGACCATCTCTTCGAGCACAACCAAACTGTCGCAGAGCTAAAGCAGGATTATAAGTAATACCTCCTCTTATTCCTAGGAGTGGTACATTAGGGAACTCGCCACAACGGTCAATGATGGTAACATTTTCCTTGAACTGAGGACATCAACAAATGTCTGGGTGGGAGAGCGACATTATCCTTTGAGACCATTTCAAATTCTGCTCGTTCTTCAAGACCGATTGAGGAAGGTGCGAAATAAACCACCTAGACAACAAAGGTATGCAGCACATGAGAGTCCCTTGCTTCTTCATGGTACGAGTGTGGAGGGAATGCAAAATGTCTCCCAGCAAGGTAGGTACAGGGTTATGAGTGAGAAATATCTTAATAGCATTCATGTCTATGAATTGGTCTGGATTAGGGAATAACACCAAGCCATAGATTAGCAATGCCAGGATGTCTTCGAAAGCACGGACGTTCATAACTTTTAAGAATTCTCGGGCCTTATTTGTCAGGAATTTGGCAAGTAAACCCTTAACTCCACTCCTTGTTACCCAATTAGCTTCAATGTCGGATTTCGTCATGTGTAAAGCTGCGGCAACTTCTTTAGACTTCGGAACCTTTTCTAAACCACTGAACGGTAGTTGATCAAGGATAGGTATCCCAAGCAGTCTGGAGAATTCTTCCAATGTGGGTACCAACTGATAATCTGGGAATGTGAAGCAATGATGTTTAGGGTCGAAGAACTGGAATAAAACTCTCATCATATCTTCTTTGAACCCAGTGGTAACTAAATTGAGAAGAGAACCATGTCTCTTGATGAACTGCGCATGATCGGAAAGTTCTGACACTAAGTTCTTGAGTTGAGGAGAGGTTGCTACAAGATTAATCCGGATGGTCTTCCTGGGAGCCATAGCTTTACAAAACAGAGCAAAGTTAAATCCCTAAGTCCTTGAAATGGTTATAATGTCATGATATTATGATGTTATGATGTTATGTAAACAAACACAAGCAAGTCACACAACAATCACTCCTAAGTTTTAAGGCTTGCATGAGTTCCATAGGTAAGTACCCTCCCTACTGAAGTTTGGTTGGTTCAACCTGTCCTAGAATAGTAACCGGGTTCTAAAAGGATCTCCAATCATTGACCTTCCTTCAAGTCCACTTCAGTGCAACACCAAGTGGTTGACCGAAGCTTCCCTAAAGTCCAATCTCAAGGAGTGTAGTATCGAGTCTCAACCAACCCCAGTCGGAACCGAAGTCAGTTATCTCACTACTTTCTAATGGCTAGGATGAGTCAATTAGGGTTCTAAAGGTCTGGTTAATGCTTTAATGACACCACGCAGATGCCAAATTTTTCCTCAAGTAAACATGAGGAACATCAGGACATCCAAAGTGTCACATTAACCGTAGCCATCATTTTAACCATTCCAGTATACACCGGATAGTCGCGATGATCTATTGCTACTTACCTAAGGTACACTAGATCCGGGTGTAGGATCTTTCACTCAAGAATACCCAAGCAATCCCTTAAAAGTAAATCAGACAATTTTAAATAAGTGATCTTGTTTTTTAAGGTAACCTCTCTTGTAATCGTCCCCAGCAGAGTCGCCAGTTCTGTCATACGGTGAACTGACTTGGGGTATTTTGCTTTTTATCGCAATGTCGCGGATAGCAAGAGTCGCCACCGACTTTTCTTTTATCCAATAAGGAAAGGTGGAAAAGAACAGGAAAGACCTCAATAGATTTTGGGTTCGGGAGGTACATTATACAAAGGGAAGGTATTAGCACCCTTTGTATCCATGGTTATCCATGGGCTCTTAATTGCTGGATCACTTATATTTTTGTCTGAAAAGTGTTGGTGAATTGTTTAAAAATGTTTCGAAAAGAGAGTTTAACTTTGTAATGATTCTCATATGAATGTATACAAAGTATTTATCTCGTTTGATTTTGAAAAACAGTTTAGAAAAATATAACTTGGTAATGATTCTAGTATGAATGTATACCAAGTGGTGATTTTCTAGGACTTGCAAAGTGTGAGGGGTGGAAAATGTTTTAGGTTATGATCCAGTAATTGAGAGTTATACCTTCCTAAGGTCGTTATGGGCATTTCCTATCCTTATGAGGGTAAAACTGTCCTTACTATTGAGAAGTAAGTAGTTTTATCCTTTGGATGTAAAAGGGTCATTGTAGGGTCATCGATAGGTCATTGAGGGCAACAGTTGTAAGGATACCTTAGCATTCGAAGGGACGATCATCATTTAACCGTAGGCTACACCGAAGGGTCATCGAGGGACAAAATCGTATTTTCGAAGGCAACATCCGAGGGACCATGATTTATTTTATGATGATTTAACCGAAGGGTCTTTGCTAAGTGTATCCCTACATTCGCGGGACACGACCGTTATACCGTAATACCGTAGGGCAGCAAAGAGAGGTCCAAGATCACATATTTAAAGGCCGTATTTTACAATCAATTAGGCAATTAGGATGAATCTCCACATTAAAATCAATACATTAAAATCAACTAAGTAATTGAGGGTGGATCTCCACATTAAAATTAATACATTAAAATTAATTAGGTAATTTAGGGTGAAACTCCACAAAGGGCATCCCACAAATAAAGTGGAATACCTATCTAGCTAGCTTTCCCGGCGATGTGTGAACCTTTGCAAAACTCAGCAAACATGTCAGAATACCAAATCAGGGTGCAATCGAGAATTACACCACAAAAGAAACCAGAACGGCAGTAGGGTCAGATAAACAATGCATGGCTATGATAAAAACATGACAGGTGGGCAAAAGTCAAAACAGAAAAGTCGGCTGCTGTCGCGTTCGCTCCTGCTTCGCCTAGCGAAGTCTTAGCGAACACTCGTTGCATGCTCGCTTAGCGATGTGCTAGCGAGCGACTGCGGATTCCGGTTTTAATAACGATATAATGGCAGCAAGCTTCACACCTTATAGCATTCATTACAGAGATTATGTGGTTAGACATTCAGATGTTCATGCATACTTAAATTCATATGTAAAACTTAAGATAGTTTCATAAATTCAATCATGATACCCTGTGCAAATTAAGAACATAAGGTAGTAATAGCAATGCCAACATGTTTGTAATCGAATTGTA